>NW_009260400.1:1737179-1738707 GCF_000687185.1 Egretta garzetta | reverse complement strand
CTACACGAACCATCTGGGGCTGCTTTCCAAGGGTGACAGCACCTGCCTGCTAATAATCTGGAGGGGAGGCAGTGTGTGAGAATATCCCTAGTGGGGGGATTGCCCTGCACTGGTGGCGTCGGATGTGCTACCCCTTGTGATAATATGCTCCCGTCAGGCCTGGCGTGGCAGGTCATTGTGCCACACGCTCCATGTTTAGCATGGGTATTTTCAGTTTGGAGTGGGTGCAGGGCATCCCTCACCCCACTTGGCAGGGTGTTTGCAGCCTGGAGGGATAGGAGGTGGTGTGTGGCTGGCGGGGTATAGGGGCATTTTAGGGTGGGAAGCTTCTGCAGTAGTGCTGGCGGGCCTTTAGCTGTTGGGGACGGTCCCCAAATGAACCGTCCCTCACGTGCAGCAGGGCTCTGACCCAGAGAGGAGGAGTTAGAGTGAGGGAGGGTGCTGGGCTGCCTTCCAGCACCACGTGAGCACACCAGGGACCAATTTCCCCCATCCTGGGCCCTGCCTTCCCTGTCTCTGCCTGAGCCAGCGGCTTTTCCCTTCATTCCTCCCAGGCTGATCTTGTCTTTGAGTACCAGCCCCTGAAAATGGGTGAGAGCACCGGGCGCCTGGTGCTCCAGAGCAGCGACTTGGGCTCTTTCTACTACAACCTGCACCTGCAAGCCACCACGAGCAGGCCGGAGAAGCCCCTGTACTTCTGCACCACGCTGGGCTCCAGTCAGACCATCACCACCAAAATCACGAATTATGCCCGGCAGAAGACAGACTACCTCCTCCAGGTGACCCCATCCTGCCCTGGGCTCTTGCTGGGAAGCAGCTCATCTGGCCAGTGTTAGCCCTCTCCGTCAAGGGATCCTGCCCCTCTAGTTTGCCCAGGCACAGCTGGAGTGGCCATGTGAGCCATGGGGGTCTTTGTCTCCAGCAGACCCCTCTCTGCTGCCCTTGTTGGAGTTGCTTTTGCAGGTACCATGGTGCCTGGACTCTTACAGGTCTGGCAGTCAGGTCTCTTGGGGTTTGGGTGCAGGGTTGTCCCCGCTTGGCACGTTTTGGCAGTCCCTGTGGCAATTCATCACGGGTGCTCACCGGGGGTACGGTGCGGTGACAAGCAAGGGAAAGGGACCCCAGCTGGCATGTTGGCGGGGAACCGTCTGTTTCTTCCCAAGGTGCTGTCTTTGTGATCTGCCCCCTCCGTGTTCTCTTCTCGCCCCTCTGCAGACCAACTGCGCCGACTTCCAGACAGAGAAAACCATCAGTGTGGCCCCCGCCGGCCCAGGGGGCTCGGAGGTGAGCCTGGAGGTGACCTATGAGCCCTGCCAGCTGGGCGAAGCCAGGGCCACGCTGCAGCTCTCCTCCCCACTCGGCGGGGAGTACAGCATCCCCCTCTTTGGCCTCGCCCTCCCGCCCAAGCCCCAGGGGCCCTTCCCCATCAAGGCCGGCGGCACCGTCTCCATCCCCTTCAAAAATGTCTTCCTCCAGCCCACGGCCTTCCAGTATACGGTGGAACACCCGGCCTTCGCCGTTAGGGGCC
>NW_009260400.1:1717889-1736583 GCF_000687185.1 Egretta garzetta | reverse complement strand
CAGGAGGGTTTGGGGAAGGGGGTCACCCCGGGGGGTCGGGTCACCCTAGGGAGACCGGGAGGGTCCGTGGGATGGGGTCACCCCAGGACAACCTGGAGGGGGGGGTCTGGAGGAAGGGATCATCCCCGGGGCACCCAGAGGGTCTGGAGGAAGGGATCACCCCGGGGGGACCGGGGGCGTCCAGGAGAAGGAGTCATCCCGTGGGGTCTGGGGCACTGGGGGGCTGCAAGTCCAGGAGCCCAGGGAGGGGACTCGTGGTGACCCTGTCAAGGGACAATGCCCAGGCAGGAGGGGCTCCCCGCCCCAGAGCTGCTCCACATCTCCCATCCCTGTGCCACCGGTCACTGAGATTTATCTCAGAGTCTGTCAGCTCTTGGATGTGAGCGGGGACCTGCTGGTTCGGGGCGCATGTCCCAGGGCGGGAGTTGTGCCAGCGAGACCCTCGCAGAGAGCCCAGTCTGGCAGAGGGTCTCCGGTGCCATCGCACAGTGCCGCACAGAATAAGCGTAACTTTAGAAACTCGTCTCTTCTGTGATGCTCGTGGAGGCGGCCGGCTCCGTGCCCAGCCCTGACCGTGGCTGGGGGACACGAGGGTCTCACTGGGCAGCAGACAGGAGCTGCAAGCGGGGGCAGCAGGGGCTGGGGTGGCCGTGCCCGTTGTCCAGGGCCTGTCTCGCATCAGCCTGGGTTCATCACCTCGTGGTGCCATCCCATCTCTTCTCTGAGGTCTCGCCCAAGCTTGTCCTGCGCTCAATCCAGGTTGCAGAGGCGGGAAGTGCCTGCTGTCATCCTCGGCCTTTGGGTGTTGCCTTTACGTCTACATGCATGGCTGCTGTTTCGGTAGAGCTCGGGCCTTCCCTTCAGAGCATCCCTGGCAAAGGTCAGGCGCCTGCTGGCATGGTTGTGCCCCCTCTAGTGTTGCCTGTACATGTGTGCCCTGTGCATCTTCTTTTTCTGGCAGCGTTGGTCTGGGTGCTTTGTGCTGCTCTGGTCTATGGCTTTGTCTGGGAAGGGCTGCGTCCTCCCCAAGCACTGCCTGAGAGCTCAGCTCATCGAGATCTGAAGCATCCCCTCGGAGGACAGCCCAACGCAGGGCTGGGAGTGATGGTCTGAGCCAGAGGGTGAATTTCAGGTGGGAGAAGTGGCTACGGCGAGCCTGCAAGGGCAGCCAGTGGTGTGGGAATGGAGCTGCTCTGCTTAGGCTTTGGCAGCGGATGTGGGAGGGATGCAGGGTAGGAACCGTGTGCCTCAAACATGGAGGGTGTTCCAGTAGCAGAGAAAACTGATTCTTGCAATGGGGTGAGTGTTTGCTCAGGTAAAAAGCCAATGCATCCAACCCCTTCTTCTGTTCAACGTCTGTATCTTTTGCTCGTTTTCTCTCTTCTTCAGGGGAATTGTTTCTTAAGGGTGGGTTGTGGTGGATGCGCTGCACTGTCCTCGTAGCTCCGTCCGCAGGGATGCTTCAGTAACTGTTCGTTCGCTGCTGGGCGGGATGATGCTCTTTATCTAAGCAGCTCTGCTCCCACTGATTCTGCCCCAGGATTAGGGTTTCATGCTTGGCTTATGCCAACCGAAGTCTGATTTTGGGATCAGACAGTTCAAACTGGAAACCTAATTTGGGAAGGGTGTAAGGAGGAGAAAGGCAAGGGCCAACCCTTTCTGCAAAGACACGGCTTTAGATCGGCAGAATGGCACCAGCACCATCTCTCCCGTGTCTGCAGCATCGAGCGAGGAAGGATTTGCTGCCTCTCAGCTCAGGTACCATCTTGTCCTCTGACCGGTAATGTGGGAGCAGCTCCTGCTGCCTGCAAACTCTGATGCTGTGAGTTGCTGTTGGGCACCTTTTGCCTCGTTAGTTAAATCTTGAGCCCTTGAAACTCTCAAAGGAAGTCTGTAAATTTATTTGCATTCAAACAAAACTCCGTTCATTAAATCCAGGCAGTAAAAGGGTCACCCCCTCAGTCCGTGCTGCTCGAGCTCGCTGCGTTCCTCCTTCCGAAGCCTGCTGCTGGGGTGGGACTGGAAACCGGAGCTGTTTCCCTAAGTCAGTTTGTGAGGGTAGGTTGGGCCGTAGCTGTTGGAGAGCTCGTCTCCTGAGTGGGGAGAGTGAGGCGGGGCTGCACGATGCCCCCAGGGAGAAAGGGGGCGGCTGCTTTGCTCAGGACAGGGTGAGAACAGAGCTGGCATTCATTGGGGGGGAAAAAGGTTCATAAATGTCTTCTATAACAATTTTCCTGGATTATGAAGTGGGTGACTGGCCAGTAGCACCCGTCTAGGGAGGGCACAATGAGATTCGATATAACACCAAAAAAAACCCCTGGTATGGAGTTACGCAGTGGAAGCTTTTGCACTCCTGGAAATGAAGGTAAAGATCCTTACTTAGGCAGAGATTTTGAGATGAGTGGGTTCACATTATGGATAGAAGTCAAAAGGGGGAAAAAAAAGGCTGCTGCATTGGCCGGGAATCGAACCCGGGCCTCCCGCGTGGCAGGCGAGAATTCTCCCACTGACCCACCAATGCTCCAGCTGCCTGCACCCCTGCCTGCACCGCTGCCTGCATGGCTGCCTCGGTCTCCCCAGCCAGCCAGTGGCTCTACCGCAGAGGGCCGGGGTTGAAGGGCTGGTTGGGCGACCCGGGACCTGGAAGCGGTTGCATAGGCTGGAGCAGGGTTATGGGTCTCTTCATTTAAGCGCAGCTGATGCGTTAAATATTTCTGGGTAACAGGCTGCAAGTTTCTAAGGAGGAACAGGTATTGCATGCGGAAACCTTGTCTGCTTTTTGTTAAGGTTTGTGCTGTATAAGAGCACATACAATATATGGAATCTTAGCTGAAGCGATGGCGCGGGTGGCTGGGAAGGTCCGAAATCTCGGTGCTGGGCATGGGTCTGGTGGGCGACAATTCCCTGCCAAGCCACCAGCGCTCTTGGTGCTTGCCGAGCAGTTCACTGCTGCCATCTTGTGCTGCATCGGGGGTAAATGATCCTGGGAGTTCATGAATGGTGGAGGCAGCTGTGGGCTGGGAGCAGCAGGAGGGCAGCGAGCTGCTGCTGGACATGAGCGGGAAGGCCGGGAGAGCTCTGGTTTCACCTGTGGGCTCCTTGAGCATTCCCCGCTTCAGTACAGCTTTCTCTGGCATTTGTCATGGCCGAAAATCCCTGTTTCTGATGGCCACAGGGAGCTGAGCTCCTGAGCCTTTGTATCAGGCAAAACCTAAAGCCCCTTGGGTGCTTTCCTCTTCTCTCCCCAGGCTGGTGCGAGAGTTTGTGGCTCAGAACAACACGTCTCAAATCAAACACGTGATCCAGATCCTGTCACAGGAGTTTGCCCTCTCCCAGCACCCCCACAGCCGGAAAGGGGGACTCATCGGCCTGGCCGCTTGTTCCATCGCCCTGGGCAAGGTAGGTGCAGGTGGGTTTGTTTTGGCTTGTTCAGGTTGCAGTGCGAGAATGGCAGCTCCTCCTGGGTCAGCATGGTAGGGAGACTTGGGCTGGCGGCCCCACAGCTCCCTGGCTCCCTCCTTGCATTGCAGCGTATGGTTTGGGTTGTGTTTGAGTCTCCCCTTCACACCCAGCCACGTCCCTTGCGCATGGCAGCGCTTTCTGGCCTGGGTTGCATCTCGGCAGCTCCCTAGGCACGGTTTAAGTGTGTCTGTCTGTTCTCTGTTTCCAGTAGCTGGACTAGACTCATCACGTCAAGTACTAATGTGTGTTAACAGAGCTGAGAAGAGGTGCAGCCCTTCCACCTCCCGTCCCCAGCTCAACCGGCTCTGGTAGCATGGGCAGGGCCTCTAGGAAGCGGGGCTAAGGCACAGACCGAGCGGTGGCAGAGTTGTAGTCAAAGTTAAAAAGTGGCATAGGTCATCAAGCTGCATTAGCCTGAGCTAGCAGCTGACTGTTGGGCTTGGTAGAAGTTCTACTTGTAGAACATGTGGATCAGTCAGTCCAGTTCTGGAGGTGTTGTGTTGATGCCCCTGGCGTGGGAAGTTTGCTGATTTCTGTCCCAGTTAAGGTCTTTCTCTGTAACTTCCCTCTCGTTAACAAAAACAAGCTCAGTAAGTTGCCTCCAGGGCTACGCTAGAGCATCCAGATGCCCCAAGAGGGGAGCATGGATTCTGCAGGCTCATGGCTCCATCGGGCTTCTGAGTCAAACCATGCAGCTGGTTTTTGAAAGCACCTGCAGGAAGGAGTTCTTTTGGTCCGTAGTAAGGTGTATGTTAAAGAAAGCAGAGGGCTGCTTGTTGAGAGCAGGCTGTGCTTGTTGGAAGAGCTACGAGGTAGATTTTAATTCATTTATTCCCCTTCTAAGGAGAGTCACGATTGGTCCGAGAGGATGCTTTGAAGCCTGATGGCTTTTACATTAACTGGCTTTACGTTGGTGGCCAAGGGCTTCTGAGCAATGTTCCTGTCTTTGTCCTCTTGTTAAAAATGCAGAATGTCTTTGAAAAACTCTCCTTCCCCGGGATGAGCCATGCTCTGCCCTCATCCCGGGCACATAACCCACCTTCTCCTGCACAGCATGGGGACAGGCGCTCCATGCTGCCAGAGCTGCCAGTGCAGCTGGCTCTGGGGGATGAAGGAGTTGTTTTAGGTGCCCTTGAGGGGCGCTGATAAAACTCAGAGTTCAACTCTTCAATCTGCTGGTTCGCATGTTGTTGATTTTCTTACCATCTCCTTTGCAAGGCGCTCAGGAAGTGCCAGCCTGTTTCCCCAAAGTAGAGGTTTTTAACTTCAAAACAAGCCAACCTCCCGCCTCCACCTCTGGGTTTGTCTGGAACATCTGCTGTGCCGGTGAATTCTTAAGCAAAGGTCTTCTGGGCTGGGGAGCGGCCTCATTAATGACGATATTTGCTTGCGGGAAGAGTCAAGGTCAGCCTAGCGTGGCTCTTCCATGGTGCAGGAGGACAAGCTCGAGCGTGTAAAATCTTGCCTGGGAGTCAGAGCCCTGCAGTCCCTTCATCTGACAGATTTGTCCGGCTTAACTCCACCAGCTGTGGTAGCTCCTCATCTGTAAGCAGCTCCACAGGCTGAAGCTGCTCCTCTTCTGGTAGTTGGGGCCATGGCTGAGTTGGTGTTTCTGGAGAAACCAGGGCAGGAAAGCACTTTGGGGATTGCTGAACATCTTTCTTTTTGCAAAGCCTCTATCACCAGCTCTTGACATTAACAAGAGTAACCCAACAGACCAAGGGCTTCATTGCTTAACTGAAGGTGCAGGTGGGCTTGGTCTGCCACTGTCTGGGACACTTTCCCTGGTCCTGGAAACCTTGGTGGGTTTGTGCAGAGGCCAGCTGGCAGAGCAGGATAAATCCTGGCCAATGTATGACTGCTGCGGGGGCTGGTGACTGCTGGCTTTGCTGGGGATCTGCCTCATCTCCTGCCTGCAGGGCAGAGGGAGGGGGGGATGGATTTCTCTGAGGGTCAGTCTCCAGCAGGGATGAGCGGCTTGCTGTGAAAGGTGCTCGAGCGCTTGAATAACTGCCCAAACTTCTTGCACGTCTCTGGGCATCGAAACCAGCCGAGTACAGCTGCAGTAATAGCTTCGTCTACTGGCTTAGACTCCCTTGAAACAATTCTCAGCTTGCTCAGTTAGCTGTCACTGTACCTGAATAATAAAATTCAAGAACTTCAATAATAAAATTCAAAACTCATTAATAAATCCTGTCTAGCATAGGCATGCTAAGCCATCAAGGACCTGAATTTTTGCAGTAGGTTCCAGGGCAGCGCCATCTCTTCCCTCTCCCTGTGGCATGGTCCTCTGCTAACCAGTCTCCTCCTGTCACCAGGACTCTGGGCTCTACCTGAAGGAGCTGATTGAGCCGGTGCTGACATGTTTCAACGATGCCGATAGTCGGCTGCGGTACTACGCTTGTGAGGCCCTCTATAACATCGTCAAGGTGGCCAGGGGCTCTGTCCTCCCCCACTTCAACGTGCTCTTCGATGGCCTCAGCAAGGTAAGAAGCTTCCTCTCAACCCTCGTGTGGTTTTATTTCCCACACTGGAGAAGTAAGACTTGTTTTCTAGTCCTCATCTCCTCTGGGTCAAACAAACCAAGTTGTCCAAGGTCATCTTTCCAAGTGAACTGGTTTGCTTTGATCTAGGCAGGTCTGAGGGACCAAATGAACAGTTTCTGCAGCAGCATTAGTGGCCACCCACGTTGTGAACACTGGACATCACTGTAAGATACCTTGTTCTCTGTCCTCACCTCCAGGTTGTGTTTTCTGGCTCCTTGTTGAGTCATATTAGGCAATAAGGCTGACAGAACTGCTGGAGGCGAGGTGGCTCTGGAGCACTACAGCTCTGTGGGGTCTGTAGGGTCAGAACCATGTCTACATCTGCCTGTCTTCGCAGCTTCTTGCTGGAAACTTGTATTTCTCTGCCACTTAAGAACATGGCTGCTGGCCCATGAAAACCTGCATAGCTGGGGGAAGTGATGGGTGCTTGATATCCCCCATAGGAATTCCCTCAGGAGAATTTTTTGGAGCTTAATGAAGAGATGGAGATAAAGGGAATTCTCTGTGTTTGACCCTGTAATGCCAAAGGAGAGCAACAGTCCTGTGAGCTGGCTGGCAGCTCAGCTGTGGAGCCGGGGACAGACCTGAGACCCGTCGCTGCAATGGCTCTTGTTTCTGTTGTTCACAGCTGGCTGCTGATCCTGACCCAAATGTCAAAAGCGGCTCTGAGCTCCTTGATCGGCTTCTCAAGGTATTTTTTCCCCCTCCAGCTGAGAATTCTTGGTGCAGGCTGCAGGCATGTCCTGGCTGGGTATGTGTTGCTCCCTGAGGCTGCAGCTGCTAAAACCGTCCCAGTTCAGTCCTGTGGCTACTGTCAAAACATTCCTTTCTTTCACCAACTGCAGCCTCTTAGATTGAACGTCTGGTGGTGATCTCGGGCAGCTGGGTTGAAGGGCTGGTAGGTTATCACAGTGCCACGTGTGTCTTCAGCTCTTGGGAGCCAGGTTTTAGTCTGAGCAGGGTTGCAGCCCCAGCCCAGGCAGCAGAAGGGCTGTTCTTCTGCTTTTCCTCTCTTGCCTAAGCGAGTAGCGAAATGAGCAGAGCTGCTCTGCAAGGAGCAGAGCTGCTGCTTCGGCGTGGGGGGCTTGGTTCCCGTTCCTGTTCTGCCTGCTGACAGGCTTTTGCTTGCACAGACTTCCCGGTTCCTTTTCCGTTACTCAGCAGTAAGTGGCTCCCTGCTAGGTCCTGCTCCCCTGCTCCTCCTCGTTAGCACAGCAGTAAATGCAGTCTCCGCCTCACCTGCTGCAAACCTTCCTGCTGGGAGATCTCCACCGTGCTAGTGCAAGAGACTTGGCCACGCAGCAAAATCCACCAAACATGTAGGAAGGGCTTTAAAGGAAAGCCAGGGGACTCTCCCACCCCGACACGTGTGGTTACAATCAAAGCAGCTTGCTCGTGTGTGCAACGCACCACCGAGGCACGAACTGGAGATGCTCCCCCCCTCCTCCTGTTCAGCCAGGCTGACATGCCACAGGCAGGAGCTTCCCTCTCTGGGTCCTGCTCAACATTAGTCCCTGCCTGAGGGGAAATTCCTGGTTCATCACCTGATCAAACCTTGTGATTCCTTCTCCCCAGGTTTCCTGACCAGCAGACCCATGCATCAACTGCTCATCATCTTTTTCCTGTCATGTGCCTTAAAATAGGCTGGGTGGGGGTGGCTGCATGGGCGTGGTGGCCGGCCCTCCTAACACCCTCTGCTTGGGCTCTGCAGGACATCGTGACGGAGAGCAACCAGTTTGACCTGGTAGGCTTCATCCCCCTGCTGCGTGAGAGGATTTACTCCAACAACCAGTATGCCCGCCAGTTCATCATATCCTGGGTAGGTACACACAGCCCCACGCGTCCAAAGTCCAGAATACTGTCATCCACTAGCATCCCATGTCTGGGCAAACAGCAGACATCCGTAGCGATGCGTGAACACAGGCAACCGGAATTTACACGGGCAGGTTTTTTAAGCCAGCAGAGTTTTTCACCTGCTGCTTTAAAACCCCAGCTCCCTGTCTCTTTGCTGTTGCAGTCACAGGGACATCGTACTGCACTTCTGCCGACCTGGTTTAGGACTTTGCACACCAAGTTAGAAAATACGGTCAAAGCGTAGCTTGTACAGATAGATAGGCTGTGGTCTAGAGGTTACAGTCTCCCAGGGGACAGCGCCCAGCTGCTTTCCATTGCCCAGCAGTGATGGAGGGATGTTGCCCTCCAGGAGGCAAGGCATCTCCGCTTGCTTTCTCCTTTCTATGCGAGGCAGGAGCTCTCAGTGCCTGGTGGAGTCTGGGGGGAGATGCAGCCATGCTGTTTGCCATCCCAGGTCTGCCTGTAATGCATCTTGGCACTCATTCCTGATCCCTGCTCTCTTTTACACAGCTGTGATTGGAAACCTAGCAATGCTGTAGGCTGATCACTTGCCTCCTGTGCTAGCCCAGCTTCTTTCTGAAATGTGCAACTCCATGCTGTCCTCCTGTCCTTCCCCACCCTATCTCGCACAGCCCGGCTCTGAATTCCTCAGTATCTCACCAGATTTGTGCTGGTGGTGTTAGTCACCTTCTCCAAAACTCACCTCTCTTCTTTCTTACTCCTCCACTGAGGTAGATCCTGGTCTTAGAGTCTGTGCCTGACATCAACCTCTTGGATTACCTGCCAGAAATCCTGGACGGGCTCTTCCAGATCTTGGGAGACAACAGCAAAGAAATACGAAAAATGTGAGTGTGGAGGCTGGCCGGGTGCGAGGGCTGCATTTTTGCTCACTGTGTTCATTTGTTTGCAACTCTTCTGTGTAACTGCAGCAAACCCCCATGTGCAAGGTGGGATATGGAGCAATCTGGCTGCCTTAGTCAGCAGATCAGAGTGTCCTTGGCAAGGGCCTCCCTTCCCCGGCTTGTTGTGGCTGGAGCGGCTGTGGAGGACGCTGTGGTCTGGTCTGTCAGAGCCGTGGCACAAACTGTTGTGGCTCGGTTCAGCCCTTGTGACCAGCATCAGAGCTGTAGAGGCTGACATGCGCTTCTGAGATGGGGCGTGAGCTCTGCGTACAGGCTTTGCAGTTTCTGAGCCTCGCTCAGCAAGGCACAGCACCAACCCAGCGTCTTCTGGGTGCAGAAGAGGAGCAAGCATTGCGAGTTTGCTCTTCAGATCCATTGCTGGTCTCAAGACTGAGAGGTGTTTTGAAGCAGAGGAGTGGCTGGGTGTTCTCAGGGAGATCTGAGGATCTTGGCTCCTTGCGCTGGGAGAGAGTAACTGGACCTGTTTTGTAGGGTACAAGTTAAGTGGTGAGACTGGCCTAGGCCTATCCCACCACTGAGCCCTACTGGATCCTCCCTGCTTCTTTGTTTCCCAGCATCCATGTGTCGGGGAACAAGCACTGAAAGCTTTGAGTATCATCTGCCCCCCTCTGTGCTCCCCATCCCCAAGCTCATGTCGATCCCAACAAAGCCTGTGTGGCTGTTAGGGGAGTTGTGGGAAGGTGCGGGGGGCTCCGGGCAGTCATCACCTCCATCCTCTGCCTTGGAGCAGGACGAGCTCATCAGCCTCGTCCTTCCTGTGCCACCAGCATTCTTCCTGTGCGGCATGTAGGAGGCTGGTCTCTGTAACTTCTCCCTAACTTCTCTGTCCAAGGAAACTAAGCGCTAACCAGATGCACTGTCTCCCTGCAGGTGTGAGGTGGCTCTCGGGGAGTTCCTCAAGGAGATCAAGAAGAACCCCTCCAGTGTCAAGTTTGCAGAAATGGCCAATATCCTGGTGATCCACTGCCAGGCGGCAGGTGAGTGTGCAGGACCGAACTGTAACATCCACCTCCAGGTCTGCAGTGCTGGCCATAGGTTCAGGCCAGGAGTTTTCCAGGGGGATATTCACCAGCTTGCCCACTTGCACTTTCTTTGCTGTCATGCATGCAAACCCTGCTGCAAGGGGGGGGCCCACGGTTGACACTTGTACTGCTGACCCCCCAGCCTCAAACACAGGTCTGGCAACCCGTCGAAGCGGAGGTGCCTGAAAGTAAAACCCCTGGCTGTGGAGGGCGCCTGTGGCTATCCAGCACATCTAGAGGATCTAGGGGGCTTATTGTCGTAGAATCATAGAATCATTTAGGTCAGAAAAGACCTTTAAGAGCAAGATTATTGCATGACAGAAAAATAGAAATAGTCCTAGGCTGCTTGCTCTTGAGTAAACTGATGCCCGATTAACTTACATTCTTTAAGCCTAAAATCTGGCCTTGCATCGGCTGACTCCCCCAGCAGTGCTCCCTTTTTCAGAGCTTGGGGAGGTTAATAAAGCCCCATCTCTAGGAGGGCTGCTTGGCCTGGGTACACAACTGCTGTGGGTATGACAGAGGAAATACCCTTGTCCCTTGGGAAGCTTGACAGAATACTTGTAAATGAGGAAACCTGGATTATGGATTGAACTGGGTTAACTCTGAAACCTAATGGTTGTGTTTAATCTCAACCTCACTGCAGATTCAGGTCTTAGCTATTTCCTCTGGGACTAAATTGTCCCAGACTAGGGACGCTCTGGACTAGGGACTCTGGATGGAGCAGAGGCAGCTCTCTGCTTGCAGGTGGTCCTTGGCCTGTGGAGGTTGCTCAGCTGGCAGTGCTGTCCTTTCCCTCACCTTTGCTTGTCCCCTGTCTTCCAGACGACCTGATCCAACTGACAGCCATGTGCTGGATGAGGGAGTTCATCCAGCTGGCTGGCCGGGTGATGCTGCCTTACTCCTCAGGGATCCTGACCGCTGTCCTTCCATGTCTCTCCTACGATGATCGCAAGAAGAGTATCCTTCTAACTCGGAGCTGCTCCCATTCTTGCTACAACAACCGCAGGGAAGCGCCTGTTTCCTGCCACTGGGGCTCAGGGCCAGCTGCGCTGCCACAGAGGGCAAGGAGAAGTCCTCCCACCAAGTGCTAAAACCCGCACCGTCCCTTTGTATGTGAGGGGGTTGCAGTAGCTGGGCTGGGGCGGCCCTGGTGGGACCGCAGTGGCTTCTTCATGGCTGGCCAGATGTGGCACTTAGCCATGTGTGGGACTGTGTGTTCCTTACACTGCCTCCACTCAGACATCAAGGAGGTGGCGAACGTGTGCAACCAGAGCCTGATGAAGTTGGTCATCCCAGAGGACGATGAAATGGATGAAGCCAAGCAGTCGATGACCCTACCAGCAGAGCCCACCTCGGAGGAGTCTGTCTCCAAGCCAGAGGCAGCATCCAGTGGTGAGTCCCCATTGGTCTTGAGCCATTAGAGGTGCGAGGAAGGTCAAGGGAAGTTCTTGAGATGGTTTGGTGTCCTGAGGCAGCTCAAGGCACATGGGACCTCTGTGCTTTCTTTGAGCCTTGGAGTCCTGTTTCGCAGATGATGCTCTGCTGAGACAGACGTGTTTGGTGCTGTCTGCGTAGCAGGGTCGTTGATCTGGCCTGGAGCCCACACAGTGCTGTGGTCCCTGGTGAGCATCCCTATCCCCTCACAGCGCTTCGTTTCAACTTAGTCATTAAGTAGACCTGAAAGAGCTCGTTTATAGTTGTGTTTAGTGTCTGCTGCATAACATGGGAAGAGAATAGCCCACCTGTCCTGTGGTTGGTTTGGGAGGAGCTACCAGCACCCAAAAGAGAGCTGCGCGAGCTGTGTTAGTCCTGGAGAGCACCAACGTGTGCGTGGAGGCTGTCTGTGTTGGGGAAGGGTAGAGAACAGAAAGGAGAAGAATTTTGGGTCCTTTCCAATTTCACAGTGCTCTTGAGACCATCATGCAGTTATCGTCCCAGTCCTCAAATTCCCAGAACAGGAAAGGCTAAAGGTTGCAAGTGTGATGGGAGGCCTGGAAGAGTGTTCAGGTGAAAAGAAACTAAAAGGTCTGATGCCTGCAAATGTCAGCGGCTTCAGCCTTCCAGCATCCCTTTGGTGCTGTTGTCCTGGGATGAATAGGTGCTACTTCTGGCACATCTTTGTTGTCTGGGCATTGTGAAATATGTGTAACATTTACATCATGTGGGCTAATCCATTTCATTCTTCTGGGGCTGCACCTTCAGCCCAGTGCTCTTCTGCAACCCATCTGCGAGTGGCTTTTGGAAAATCCTGCCGTGAGAGGGAGCAAGAAGGTGAGAATTAAAAGGCCGAAGGCGTTGTATTGTACAGCAGCAGGCGGGTCGAAGAGGAGGCAGAATTCTCGCCTGCCACGCGGGAGGCCCGGGTTCGATTCCCGGCCAATGCAGTAGGTTTTTTTGGAAGGGATGGAGGGGAAAAATGTAGCACCGTAGCGCAGCAGCAACAACGTTTTCTTTCTTACTCATTATTCCTACCTCCTTTTCTTAAAATCTGTTGCAAAAGAGCTTTAAAACATGAACAGAAAGTTTAAATGCTTTAATATCTGCCCCTTTGGGGGGTCAGATTGCACCCTGAAGCAGGCAGGATCAGATAAACCTGTGATGCTTTTGCATCGCAAGCTCTCAGCTCTGCTCCTTGGTTGTGCTGATGTGGTGGTGCCACTGTGTGTGTGAGTAGAGGCTGTTCGCACAAGGGGGCATGAAGAGTCAAGTCCATCCTGTCATGCTTTGTCACCATGCTGCTAAGATTCAGTTTTAGCACGGGGCAGAGGTTGGAAAGCCGTTTGGGCCACTTGGCTTCCACGTGGAGTCATGCTGTGGGAAAGCTGGCCCGGTGGAGATACCCTGGGTTGGATTCAGCCATTCCTGTGCTTGTGTGGTATCTCTAGGCGTTGAAATCTGGACGGCAGCTCTGCGGTTCTGAGCTCCTTCTCTGAGAATGGTTGAAACCATCAGATGGATGTGTCTGGGTCTCCGTTACAGAGGAGGAGACCTGGTTTGGGGCAGAGGTCTGAGGCTGCACCACCTGCATTTTGCCGGGTAAGAGTAGTCCTGTGCCAGCTTCATCCAGTACCTCTGGCAATGGAGAAAAGCTTGACAGGGAATACAGAAAGCTCACTGCAGGCAGAAGGGATCCTTGGCATCCCTGGAGCATCAAACAATGGCTGGTGATGTCTTTGCAGAGTGTCACGCAGCTCTCCAGCCTCCCAGTCCTGCTCTCTGCCTTCCCTGCCATCCCACTAACTGCAGCTCCTTCTTATCTGCCCCCAGGCTCTCTGGATGCATCCGGTGACCCCAACTTCAGCAAAAGCAGTGACTTCACAGTAACCAGGTAGGGTCTCTTCGTTGCTTTAGAGGGGCTTGAGAAGAAGGGAAGGCTTCTTGGTTTACGGTTGATGCTGACAGAGCTGCAGGGGAGGATGGTCTGGGCTGGAAAGCAGTTGGGATCTCCTGGGTTGCAGTGGGGTGGATGGCTAGGGATGCTCTAGGATGCTCTATGCTTCTCTCTGATGTTTTTGCACCAAAATGTCTTGACTTTATGGTAAACTGAGGTGTTTCCCCTCCCCAGGAGACCTTGCAAGGCCTCCTGGGGAGGTCTGGTGAGGCAGCGAGTGTCCATGCTCTCAGAGTTCTGTGCCTCACCTGTCTAAAAGCTCCCATGGTTGAGCCCTCCGGCTAAAAGATAGGGTGAAAGTGGGGAGAAGGCAGATGTTGTCTTGATTATGGCTCTTCTAGCTTGGGCAAAATAGGAGGCATTTGGTTCCCTCCTGCCTTTGCAGAGGAATGGTGGTAGAGGAACAATGGTGTGCTGGTCAGCCAGAGGCGCAGAGACCTCATGAGAAGGTGGGACATGAACCATCTGGCGCTGGCAGAAGAGCCTGGAGAGTGCCAACCCTGCTTCTGGGCATGGCAGCCCTCCGTGCTGCAGTCCTGGCAGCCCACCACGGCACGGTGCTGTGAGGCTGTACCTGGGGCCACGCCATCCAGCTCCAGCTGCTGGCAAGGCGAGGGGTCTCGGTGGTGCCTGCTGCCAGCCCGTCCCCCTGCCAGCTTTGCATGGCATTAGTCAGCCCTGTGCCTGCAGAGAGCAGCTTCGCGCCCAGCACGATCTCTCCCAATACCTCATCTAAATCATCTCTCCCGCAAATAGCTTTCTTCCCATCCAGCTGTCAGTGAATCTGGGGACAAATCCAGCTGCTCTTAGAACACATATTTCCTTTCCTCCCACTGCCTGCAGTCCCTTTCCTTGGAGGTCGTGATTTCTGACACTTCTGTTGTGCTGATGCACGTATTTATTTGTTGTTGTTGTCCCCAAAATAGGAAGCGTTACACTAGGTGCATCCTACCTGTCAGCAAGGCTGACACGCGATGCCTGTCGTAACACGTCGCAGAGCAATGCAAGCATCAGCTTTTCAAGTTGATGGTCTGGACCCCTCTGTTCCTTTTTTGCACTCCCGCAAAGCCCAGCAACTCCCTCGTCTCCTCCCTTGAAAGTATGGATCTTCTAATTTGCGCCTAGATTTCGGTTTATGACTGCTAAATGGTTCTCTCTGGCTCTCCTGTGATCACTGCGTCCCGCTCAGCCCAGTTTAGCAGGTGCAGAAGTGGGTGTGTGTAGGGCTGAAATTGGGAAGAAAGGTGCTAAGTCCAGGAGGACAAGTGATAACTGCATCTCTGTGCTGAAGAGCTTGCACCCGGGGGAGCAAAGGAGTGAAGACTGAAGCAGGGGGACAGAAGCAGGGAGAGCTGGAGTGACTTGCTTAGGGACAGGGTTTAGTGGTGGGATGGCAGGATTAGGGTAACAGTTGGGCTAGATGATCTTAAAGGGCTTTTCCAACCTAAACAATTCTGTGATTCTATGACTTGGTCACCATGTCACTGAGAGCCAGGAGGAGAACGGCTCTGCCAGATCACCAAGCGCTGGGGAAAACCGTCTGGGACAGCAGGTGAGACCCTTCAGGTCTCTAAGAGACCTGGTTTTACAGAGGGACTTGTTCTTGAGCCCTCCTAAGCCCTTCTAAACAGGAGATGCCAGGCTTTATCCTGGGGTTTTACCTGCCCTGAAAGCTGTTTCCCTGTCCTGTGTGTCCTCTCTGCTGGCCCAGCATTGGGACCTGGAAGATTTTTGCCATGGTACCCATTGTGGGGGGTCTGGCACAGGGTTGGGGGGGCTGTATGTGTCTGACAGGAGCCCTGGATGTCTGCCTGGTGCTCCGTCTATTGCTCAGGCTGTCTGGCTCGGCCCCGGAGCTGGGGGAAGGCAAGAGCTGGCACCTGTAGCCAGCTACAGCCGTAATTCACACTGGGGAGCGGGCAGCTGCCTGCCTGCTGAATGCCCACTGGGTGTCAAGACAGGACCACAGGAAACCGTTGCGTTGCTTTGAAAAGCTGGAAAGCCTGCAAACGGAGGAAGTTGCAGCTGCCTTTTAAGATGAAGTCACTCTTTGCTTGTCTTTTTGTTCGTTCCCCTCCCCTGCTTCCCCCAGTCTCCCCTGGCGAGCGAATGATGGAGCGTGGCCCGGCGCCAGGCGTCCAGCTCTCACGCCCCCTTCTCCTGCCCTCCCCATGCCGACGTCTGCAGAGGGATAGCACTGCAGCAGCGGCAAAAGGAGGAGGACCTCAGTCAGCAGGGGCGGAGGAGCTCACGGTCCGGCATCTGCAGATGGATGTCTTCCATGAAGATGCCATCCAAGAAGATGACGAAGTCTGAATGCTTGATTGATGGATGCTGGGCACGTTCCTATGGCCACAAACTGACATGCACACACACACACACACAGAGCTCCTAAAACATGCTGTTGGCGATCCAAAATGCTTCCAGGGTAATTGCCAGCTTCCTGGTGGCATTCGCTAGGAAAAGGGGACCGTGTCTGTGCCGAGACAGAAACTGGCTCCTGGGAGAGCCTGGCTGCACAGGGCTGGAGGGGCTGTGGGGCTCCCTGTGCAGGTGAGGGTCTCTGCTTCCAGCTTCTGCAAAAACCGTACTTGGAAGTGGACCAGAACCGTGTTTCAGAGGCATTGGAGCCTTCCTGTGGCCTAGCTGACCCCGCCAATGCTGCGATTGCTGGTGTGAGCCCAGCTTGGGAAGGGGAGGTGGAAGTGTGCTGGCTTGGAGCAGAGCCTGGGCTTCCTTCCGTCAGTCTGAGCTGCTGCAGGAGAAGATGCAGACATCTGTCCTGCGTTGCTGGACCAAAACAGCTGGAAAGTGCCTTTTTAGGCTCTTGTAACAGCATTGGTGTTTCAATACAAGACCTGGATGGTTCAGGACAGCTTTCTAACCTTGTTGCCGGGGCGAATGGTTGGGCATGGTTAGCCAGCAGTCAGCAGGGCTGCCAGGCTTAAGTGCTTGGCAGTTGGAGAAGGGTGATGGGACTGCAGTCCCTCATCAAACTAGATAAGGGACATGGGGGCTCCAGCAGAGCTTCTGTGGTCCTTCCTGATGCAAAGAAGGCTTCTTGGTTTGGGTGGTGTTCAGCAGTGGTGGTGTAAAGCTGCTCGTTGCTCTGCAGAAAGGGCAATTTGCTGCCACGTGGCTAAACTGCCCAAGGCTGCCTTTAAATTGGGTTTTTAAAGGTGGTAGTTAGGGCTGAGTACACAGCTAAAATTGCTGCTGCTCATCTTGTGCTGGAAGTCGTCGTAGCCCTGTGCCCAGAGCCCGACATGCCTGGGGAGGAGGGGAGCCAGTGAGCTGGGGAGCTCATCGAGGTGGTGAACATTTTGGTGGAGGGTAGGGATGGTGCTGGGTGTCCTGCAGCACCCAGGGGATGGTTGGCTCAAGACAGTGTGATGGCTTGTTCTGGGCTTCTGCACCAAGCCTGCTTTGGAGTCCCGCAGAGTGTGGCCAGCAGGGCAAGGGAGGTTCTCCTCCCCCTCTACTCTGCCCACTGAGACCCCATCTGGAGCACCAAGTCCAGTTCTGGGCTCCCCAGCTCAAGAAGGGTGAGGAACTACTGGAGAGAGTCCCGAGGAGGGCTACAAAGATGATGAGGGGACTGGAGCATCTCCCCTACAAGGAAAGGCTGAGGGAGCTGGGCTTGTTCAGCCTGCAGAAGAGAAGGCTGAGACGGGATCTCATCAACACGTACAAATATCTGAAGGGTGGGTGTCACGAGAATGGAGCCAGACTCTTCTCAGTGGTGCCCAGCACCAGGACAAGGGGCAATGGGCACAAACTGAAGCAGAAGAGGTTCCAGTTTGTGGAGTCTCCTTCTCTGGAGATATTCAAAGCCCTCCTGGACGCTGTCCTGTGCACCCTGCTCTGGGTGAGCCTGCTTGAGCAGGGGGGTTGGACTGGGTGATCTCCAAAGGGCCCTGCCAACCCCTGCCATGCTGGGATTCTGTGTGATTCTCCAGCAGCTTGTCCAGTGGAGTCTGCCTCGCTGCAACTTTCGGGTCCAGGGCATCCTCTTGAGGAGGCTCCTCCTGGCCCTCCTCTCCAGGCTGGAGCGAGGAGATGGGTTCCCTTTGCTTCCCACCATTGGGTGGAGGAGCTGGAGGGGGACCTCAGGCAGGCTGCCCTGGCCCTTGTCATGGTCCATCTGCAGGTCGCTGGAGTGGATGTCTCTGCCTGGACCTTAGCCTCATCACTTCCCTGGGAGATGAGCTTGCACTGGTCCTGCAGACACTTCCAGTACTTGGAAACTGCAGTAAGCAGAAGGAAGCCAAGAGCGCCAAAACGAGAGTGATAGAGGATGAGAAAGCGACAGCTTGTGCGACCAGGAGCAGAGAGGAGCTATTTACCTCCCGGCCGCTGGCCCGAGCCCATTGAGCAGCACAGCTGCCAGCCCGTATGGGAGCTGCCCTTGTGACTTGGACCACAATGAAAGAATCTGGATATTTCCACCCTTGGCAAGGCCGCTTAAAGGCTAGAGCCTAGCCTAGACCTTAACCTTGTCTAAAAATGGGGTCAGCAAAGCAGCTGGGCTGGGCAGGAGGCCAGGAGGGAGATGACAGCTCAGGCATTGGCAGGGAAAAGGCGACTGCTGAGGAGAGGGATGGCACAAGCCCTTGAAGAAAGGGGAGAAATGACAAAATGAGTTCATGAGGGACATAGGGTGAAAAACATCACCGTGGGTTGAACCCAGTGGGAACATGAGCTCTGTTCCCGTGCTGGAGGATGCTCTCCGAGATGGGAGAATGTGCCTGGGGGTGGGTCTCCTGCCCCACCACTCAGCTTGAGCAAAAGGTACCAGCATCCAGAGGCAAGGCCCTGGTACAGCCCCTGTCGTTGCTCAGTTCGCCCTAAAAACATGTTCTCAGTGTCACAGGCAAACCATGGAAGCGGTGCCAGGGCCACGTTCATCATCGAAGGAGAATCTGGGGTAGTGGGTTAGATGGAAGTGATTGCATCTGACATCTGCCCTGCCGCAGATGCCGGCACTGGGAGCCGGCGTGGCAGGCCCAGAGGATCGCATTAATGTGATGCCATTGCCGCTACTCCCGCTCCGCACTGCCTGGGGATTAAGGAGAGCCGGGGCGAGCTGCCAGCCCACTCTGGAGCTGCAGCCACGGCAGCGCTCACCGTGCTCGGCTGCTGCCTTCCCCCCTGGAAAGGCAGCAGCCCATGGGAATCTGGTGCCGCTCCATCTCGGAGGCAGGGGGGCATGGTTGGTGGGAGATGTTTAGCCCAATTTTACATGCTCACAAAAACTCTTGCCTTTCAGGATGGTGAACTGGTTTTGGGCTGAGTAAATGAGCTGCTTCTGTGCCAACAAACCCCCTAAAAGATTTATCTCGGCAGATGCAGGGAGAGATTCAATGGACCGAAGCCAATGGTGTGAGGTTCAGCAAGGCCAAGGGCCGGGTCCTGCCCTGGGGTCACAACAACCCCATGCAACGCTACAGGCGTGGGGAAGAGTGGCTGGGAAGCTGCCCAGCAGAAAAGGAC
>NW_009260400.1:1704512-1717674 GCF_000687185.1 Egretta garzetta | reverse complement strand
GCTGGGGGTTGGGCTGCTGGAGGAGGCAGCTGCTGGTAAGGTGGGCAGGCCCCGCAGCGTGGACGCAGCCTGGGTGATAGTGCAGGTTTAGGTTAGACATTAGGAAAAGTTTTTCCACTGAAAGGGTTGTCAAGCACTGGAACGGGCTGCCCAGGGATGTGGCGGAGTCCTCATCCCTGGAGGGATTTAAAAGCCGTGTAGCTGTGGTGTTTAGGGACAGGGTTTAGTGGTGGGCTGGCAGGGTTAGGGGAACGGTTGGGCTTGGTGATCTTAAAGGGCTTTTCCAACCCAAACAATTCTGTGATTCTCTGATAGCCAGCAAGGAGCTTTGCCCAGCTGCCGTCCTTTTCAGCAGAAGCTGAGCCCGGCGGAGCTGCAGGGTGGTGGTACAGGGCATGGCTGGGGTCTGGCTGACTCAAGGTGAGCCTGTCGCTGCCAGCCACCTCTGGGGGTCAGCTCAGGTGGATTTTGACTTGAGCCACAGAGGCTCTGCCTACAGCCCACTCCCGTGTGGGTGCTGCATCACTGGAGATGGGGTTTTCATGGGCAACTTCGGCAGAAGCTGGGCTGGAAATGGCTCATTGCCATGCTGGCAGCTGTCCAGCATCCTCCTCTAACAATACCACCCCGTGTCCTCCCTGCAGCACGGAGCTGGTGGATATGACAGCATCAAGGCCACCTCCGAAACGGCCGGCTTCACGCGCTGCTTCTCTGCGCCCTCCTTTCAGCTGCTTCCCTCTGAAAAAACACAATACCCTGAGGTCTTTTTCCCCATCCTGCACAGGCAATGCGTATTTTGGCATGGAGATGTAATCAGGTCGAGGATGCATGCTGCTCTTCCAGCTTGCTCCGCTGCTGCAGCGGGAGCTGGTTTTGCAAGAAAACTAGATAACGGAGCTGGTTCGGGCTGGCTTCATCACCTGGGATGCTGCTCCCTTGGCCATCCCCTCTCCCAAACTCCCCATGCACTGGGTCCCTCCTTCTCTTTGGTTCTGCATGTCTGAGCATTTGACCCTCGGTGGTTGTTTGCAACATCAAAGTGAAACTTAGTCCAACTCAGAAGGTAATTTGCAGCCCCTAGCATCTGTTACGTGAGGCAGATCAAGCAGGCTGATATCTGCAGGGCTGTGAGGGGCCGCAGCCTCCTCGGCTCACCCTTACAACATGTGTCCTGGGGAAGATCAAATCCTATTAAGACGCAGATCTACTTGCAAATTATACCATGAGAAATCTGCCCCTTAGGATTTCTTATCAAATGGGATGCAGAGCAGCTCTGCACATGCTAGAAAAATTGGCCAGAGTCTGGTCCAGCCTTGAATAATTCAGTAGCTTGGGTAGACAGGAGTGACTTTAGCTCCTCAGTGCAGCTCCCTCTTAGAGGTCTGCTCCATCCATCTCAGTCCAACCACCTGTCCTTAACCTGGTCTCCTGTGACAGGTACTTCCCATGTCCTTGCTGTTGAGGAGGTAGGAAACCATCAGGTAGACTTGAGGATCGCAAACAAGACAAAAAATGCCGTAACGTGACCTCTTCTGCGTTGAGGTCTCCTGTCCCAATGCAGGTCCCAACTATTTGGGGAAAAACTGGGGAGTTTTTCACTGTGGTAAGAGCTAAGGGTCTGTGGGCTGTTGGTGTTATAAAAGAGGCAATGTCCTGGTGAACTAAGGGAGTTCTTTACTTCCATGCCTGGTTGATGACCGAGAGTTAGCTTCATCTTTTGGAATAGCTTTTGGGAAACAAGATGATGCTCTCAAGGCAGCCTTGTGGCAGAGAGCCGTATCCCCAAAACATTGCCAGCCAGGGCACCCTCTGCAGTCCTCAGCACGAGTCTGCTGGGATTAGCAGAAACTGGATGTCCTGGCCTGGTTGGGTGGCCCCAACTAGCCAAGTTTGAGGAGACGTGGGTTGATGTTCCCTGGAGATGTTTGAACTAGCAGAACTTGGAGTCTGAATGCATTTTATGGATCTCTAGTCTTTGAACCCCAAACCTGGTGACTGCAATACAGACCGGTTTCTCAACACAGCCATTGTACTGGATCCATCTGGTGTGGTGTCTTGTCGTGCATAGGTACCAGCTGGTTTGGGAAAGCGGTAAAGCTTGAAGCCTGGAAGATTTCTGTTGTTTCCAAAGCAAGTTTTTGGTGTGCTGCTCTATCTCTCGTTGTGCTTCCCCATCTCATAATGCCAGTCAGGAGCTACCTATGCCTCATGGGCAAATGTGGCCATGCCCAACCATGACCCTGCAGGCTTGCAAGCCTGGAGCTTGCTTTCTGGCTGTTCTAACTCTTGAAGACTTGAGCAGAGTTCTTGGGTTTGCCTGAGCAGACCTGGATGCACAGAATAAGAAATGTAGTGGGGGCAGGAACAGGCCAAGCTGAGGTTTCTTAGGGTTTGAGCGGAGATGTGTGATGCAGCCTCTGGTGTGTTGTAGACCTCCCCGTTGTGAGAAGAGCGAATTGGATGTTACAGCACTTGAACCAGGCTGTCTCCTTTCCATGCAGCTCCGAGAGGATCCAAGTGACCCTAAACCTGGATGGAATAGTTCAGGTGCTGGACTGCCACCTTCATGACACGTCCATTGGGATGATGACCAGAATTGCAGTCCTGAAATGGCTCTACCACTTGTACATCAAGACTCCTCGTAAGGTAGGTCAGGGACTCAGCGTGTGAGCCTGCTGCTTCCTCCATGGGACTGAGCTTGCCTGCTCCTACCCCTGCTCCTTGCCTTTGAATTGGCTGTAATTATTTTGGTAGCGTTGTAACAGAGTGTCCACCTGCCATTTTTGAGAAGGCTTTGGCTGCTGGATACCCAGTAGCTTAAGGAAGAAGAGCTCTCCAGCTCAGATGGAAAATGCTGGTGAAGCTTTCGGTGGCCTCCCCTAACACCATCCATCTTTCTGGTTCTAGATGTTCCGACATACCGACAGCCTCTTCCCCATCTTGCTGCGGACCCTCTCAGACGAGTCGGATGAGGTGAGTGCTGCAGCTGCTGAAGAAGTCCTCCTGAAAGCTTACTGTCTCCATATCTAAGTGGGCTTTGGGGCTTTTTTGGGTTGAATCGAGGGATTTTTGGGTGTCGATCTCTTCCCCCAAGTAACAAGTGATAGGACGAGAGGAAGCACCATCAGGTTGCTCCAGGGCAGGTTTAGATTGGATAGCAGGAAAAAATTCTTCACTGAAAGGGCTGTCAAGCACTGGAAGGGGCAGCCCAGGGAAGGGGCCGAGTCCCCATCCCTGGGGGGATTTAAAAGCCGGGCAGAGGAGGTGCTTAGGGCCAGGGTTTAGTGGTGGGAGGGCAGGGTTAGGGGAACGGTTGGGCTTGGTGATCTTAAAGGGCTTTTCCAACCCAAATGATTCTATGATTTTGTGAGGCTTGGCCAGTGTTGGCACTGGGGAATTTAACCCTGTTGGCTAAACTGAAGAGGACCCAATGCAGAGCCTGTGGGTAGCTGCCCAGCTGAAAGCCCTGCTGTCTCAGTGAGGCTTGTGTGTTTGGGACCCTCTGGCCGTGCAAACCTACTGCATCTCTTGAGAACTGATCCTTCAGAGACAACTCCTAAAACCCCTTTTTGCCTGCCTTGGGAAGATGGCTGGGATGTCTTTCCTGTGGGGCCAGGTCATCGCGGTCAGATCCTTGGTGAGTGGGAACTCGGGCACCTTGCAATGGCTCTGTAGAGATGCGAGGGGGGTTGTGTCCAGCCAACACTGCAAAATCCAAGCGGTTGAAGCAGTTAAGCAGCACGCACCGCCAGCAAGGCAGCATCAGCATTGCCTGGTGGGGCTGCAGTAGATGCCCAGTGGCATCAGGTTGGCTGGGAATCGCTTGGCTTGGAAATGAGCAAAGACAATCAGGCAGCGATGAGTGAGCCAGCTTGCTCTGCCACCGCTCCCCTGCCTGCCCCTCGCCCTCCCAGAGCAGAGCTCTTCATCTCCCAGGCTGCTCCCTTCCTGAGGTCCTGCACCATTTTTCGCATTTCCTTGTCTTTCTTCCTTGTGCCTCTTCATCTCGTTCCAGTCATCTCAATTTTAGTGTCTTTGGCATCTTCTCCCCCTCTCCGTTGCACCCTGGAGCATTTCTAGTGCTTGGGTGGGAGGCTGGCAGCTTCGGCTGGCCCAGGCACTTCTACCATCAGCTGGATACCTCTTGCCCAGAGCTGCGAATGATCCTGGCTGGTTTCTCAGCCCAGACCTTCCTCGCGGAATAAAAATCACGTGCTATCTGCTCTGCCTTACGCGCTCAGGGCACCAAACCCCAAGCCCGCAGTAATCCCCGTGTGCGAGGGGGTTGTTAGGAGAGGAGGGAAGGAAATAAGCAAGTGAGGGAATGACTTGTGCTTGCAAAGGCGAGCGACTGCCTGGCCATTTTCCATACCCTGCTGCTTACAAGGCGAACCTTTCCAAAAGAGTCCCCAAGCACACATCTGCCTTTGCAACGCTCTAGAAAGCCTGCATCTTGCAGATAGTCTCTCCGGCTTGGCAAGAGATCGCAGTGAGTCATGTTGCAATTACACTGCTTATTAATATTTGAAAAAAGCAGTGAAGAAAGGACCCTGGTGATGCATTTCCTCCATGTGACATAACTGGGAATGGCTCAAAAGTAATTTTAAGCTGATTTATTTAATCCTGCCTTCTATTTATTTAAATGTTTGGAGGGTTGTGTTTTTTTTTTTTTTTTAAGGAAATCCATAGACGAGTCAATCCATTAAACACCACTGCTCAGCTGGCTCCCAACCAGATTTGCTGCTCTCTGCAGAGGAAATAGAAATGACCGAAATAGTTGGGGGGTTTTGAGCTAGGTGTTTTTGGGAACGATGAGGACAGATTGAGCTAGCTAACCTGCAACGTCAATGCCTGCTAGAAAAGGGGACGTGGGGTGCTCGTTCAGCCATTGCTCCCTGCTTGGTGCAGTATTTGTATGCACGTGCGGTGTTGTCCCGGAGCGGATCAGGATCCCCAGAAGCTCTTGGCTGCTGGGCTGGGGATCACTGGGTTAGTGTGGGGTCCTATGTGAGCTCAGCTCTCTGATGAGGAAGCATCTCCCTCCCCTTCCCAGGTAGGGCTCTGCACGCTGTATGGTGTAGCACAAGCCGTACACACATCTTCAGGGATTTTTTTTTTTTTTTGGCTGTCTTCATCCTGTGATGCTGCCCTCCCCAAGGGAGCCTGGCTGGGCAGCAGTGCCAGGTACCGTCTTTCTTCCCAGCAACGTTGAACATCCGTTTGCAGTGCCTGCAGATCCCCTGGCCCCCCATGCCCTCCGTGTTTGGAGGGTAGCTGTCATGCTCCTGATGTGCCCTGGAGCAGTTGTTTCTTGCTAGGTCGTTGCCAAAGGAGAGTCTGGCTCTGGAGGGTCAGTGCTGGTCAAGGCTTTGCGTCAGACTGAAAGACCGTGCTCAGGCACCTTATTTTTTAAGGTCCAGTCTTGCTGAGCTGCTCTGAGTCTCTCTGTGCACTTGCCATAAATAATCAAGCCCAAAGCAAGGAGAGACTCGTGTGGATGGGCCTGGATCCATGCCCTTTAAGTCGCCACGCCTGTTTTTATCCTTCCAAGTAGCACAAGGTGTTGCACCACCTCCACCATGCTGAACAGGGGCCAGTATCTCATGATGCATCTGCGGTGTCCTGAGTCATCTCTGCCTTCTCTCCTGTTCCCCTTCCTACCTGCGCCAGTAAGGAAATGGTCAAGAGACCTAGTTAGGATTCACAAAGGCAGCGGAGAAGTTGGAGCGAAGCTGAAGCAAGCAGTTCCCTTTGATATGTAGACAAGTCGGGATATAAGGATTCCTGGCTGTCAGATGCTGTACTGCTGCACTGCGTCACCTCGTGCCGGTTCCCGTGCTTCCCCAGTAGGGAGATGCTCCGTCACGCATCTGAGACCTGGTTTACAAGGCCATCTTTAAAAGCCCTGGTTAAAATTCTATGTGCTTAAAAACTTTCAAGACTAACAGGACCCTACTGGGAATGGGTTTTTCTGCACAAGCTGCTCCTTTCTTCGGGGTAAGTGTCGTCTCGCAGCCCTCTCACCTGGTTGAAGGATTGATGTTAGAGAAGGTGAAAAGCCCAAGCCCAGGCATCCTTTGGGAGCAGTGGGTTGGACCTTTCCACCCACAGGTTAAAAGTGCTGCTGCTGGAAGGCACTGCTGAAAGGAAGAGCTGCCCTCCAGGTCATCTCCCTTTGCAAGCTCCTCGGGCGAAGGCAGCTTCTGCTGTAGCTGTTCAGTTCCCTGGGTCTGTCCCAGCTGGACCCAGGTGCTGAGTTCAGGTGGACACAACAGGTGGTGAGGGCATCTCTGAGAAAGCCGTGAAGCGGTGATGCTGCTGGATTTCTTTCTTCGCTTTGTTTACCTTTCTCCAGCTTCAAAATGCAGTTGCTTCTTTATGGCTGAATGTGTTCCTGTTGCCTTATCTGCTCCTCTCAATCTTGCTGGGGGTTGGAAGTTGTGCTGGGACTTTTGTCTGACTCATGCGGGAGTGACGCATGGGATGGAGCTGGTGTGAAGTGGGATAGACTGGCTTCCTCTCAACTCTGCTGATGTGCAAACCTACCTGCATTTGTGCAGCAGCCAGGCAAGGCTTTGAATACAGCAAGAGGATCCAAACGGTTTCTTAGCTTGCTGTTTGCAGCTGTATCTCCTAGAGCATCCTTAGAAGTCTCCTCCTGGCACCGGACAGGAGTTGGTACCCTTCCCTAGAGGGTTAGCTGAGCCTGGGCTGCCTGTGGAGGTAGCGATGGACTTGAACATCTGCATGACCTTCAAGCCAACTTCTCCACAACAAGCTGAAACATTTTGCCCCTCTCTTGGCTTTCCGGTGTTAAACAAGGAGAGGAGGAACGCCAGGTATGGTGGTACACCAATATTCATCTGTCTCCTTTACTGTTAACTCCTACACCCCTCCTGCATGTCCTGCTGCAGCACCGCAGGGTTTCGAAGCCCAGGTCTCTGAGCTGTGCTGTTGCGCTAAATCCTAGCAAACTTCTCCCATCGCGCCCGATTCCCAGTACAATGAAGCTGGACAAAAGCTTGTGCCAAAGCGAATAGCTGTCTTAGCATGGTTTGGTTTGGAGCTTTGCTCTGTTGGTTTTAGAGCTGTTGTGCTGTAGCTCCCAGCCTTTAATTTGCCGTGGCCAAAATATTGTCACCCCACGCAAAGCAGAGGGTGGAAACTAAAGACTGCAAAGAGGAGAACTCTGATGTACGTGTGCCTGGCTTTTATTTTTATTTTTTTGGTGGTAAAGCTTTTCTGGAGAGAGACTCAAAGCTGCAAGGTTACGGAGTGGGGGGGGGGGGGCTCCTTGTTTTCAAGAGGAAAGTTATACTGAGGTTGAGCTCAGGACTGAAATGGTGGGGTATAGAGAGAGGCATATAATTTCAGTTGGATGGTGGGAAATGTGGTCAGCCCAGTGCGCCATTCATGGAAGCAGCCCCTAAGCAGAAATCTTAAAGCAGGGTGGGGTGATGCTTTCTCTGAGGGCTCGAGGCGTTGCAAGGGCACTGGGTTGAATGATAATCTGTGCACCGCATCGTGCAGGAATAGAACGTTTCTTGGGAGGGGGAGAGCGATCCACAGGGAGCTTTTTGGCTCAGCACCAGTTCTGGACTGTAATTGCAAGGTTGGCCTATACATACGCACACACAGGTTATTACATATACTCAATGTACACTTGCCAGTGGTAACTGGCAGGCTGGGCTCAAGGCGGTGTCCAGAAGGTGCTTGCAGCATTCCCAGGTTAAACCATGGATGAAACCACAGAGCAAACTAAAACCATAGAAAACCTGTCTGCTGTGGAGGTGCGGGCAAACCCTGTCCCGGGGAGCTGGCTCAGGGTGGGATGAAAGTGTAGGTCGCAAGATTTGGTGACTTTGGGAGTCTGGCTCCCTGGGGTGCGGAGGGAGGTGCTGGCTGGGAGGCAAGGTAGCAAATGAAAGCAAACCCATTGCCTGTCGTAAGCACTGGGACTCTGGGTGCTGAATTGGAAGGGGTTGCAGGTATTCAGCTCGCCACAGTGTGGCCTGCAAGGATGCTCCAGGGGCAGCTCTGGCTTCCTCCAGCCTGGTCCCACTGGCTGGGCCTGTCCTGCCCCCTTCCCTTCCCTCTAATGCAGGAAGAAATCGGCATCAGGTGGCGTGCCTGTTAAGCTCCTGTACGCTAATTAAACACGTTCAAAGAGGTGCTCTGAGCTGTGACGGTGCTCGTGCTCCCCGCCGCTCGGGGTGCTGCAAGCCTGGCCCTCGCATGCCAGGGACAAATGGGAGATTTGCAAAACAGGAGGGAGGACAAGAGAGTTTTCAGGTTGCAGCTTGGCTCTGAGTGGTTACAGCTGTATTACCGAGTGACCCCTGCCTGCTGTATTTACTGATGCATTTGTTAGCACGGCCTGGCAGGATTTGCCCTGGGGAGGAGAGGAGAAGCCCCCAGCACCACTGCCTTCCCTCTGCTCCCCATCCCCTCCCAGCCACAGGCTGAAATCCGGTGGCTATAAAGGGAAAAAAAGGTCTTGGCAAGATTAGAGGATAAAAGTTGCTGCGCCGGGGACCTGAAAGGAGGTCCGGTTAAATTGGTGTGGGAAGATTAATGGTGTTTTTTCTTTTCTTTTTCTTTTTAAAGCAGGCGGAGGTGGGGGGGACGCAAAGTTTGCTTTTCACACCCTGTGTGTCTGGGGCTCGGCCAGCCTCGCTGCTGGCCACTCTTGGCTGCGGGTCTGCCTGCCCATGCTCACCTCCCCTCCCCTGGCTATGGCTAAAAGGTTCAGAGGGAGAAAAAAATAAAATAAATTAAGTACTCTGGGGAAGCCTGGGCACACGCTGCAGCAGCGAGGGGCTGCATTGGAGTGGTGGAACAGGAGGAAGCACCCAGCAACATCCTCGTCTTTGCTGGTCCCCACCAGGTCACCCCTCCACCCCACTGCCTTGCTGGTCCTGGTAATGCTCTGGGGTTTTCCACAACCACCGTGAGCTTGGTCCCATTTTGAAGTGCTTTGCAGCCCTTAACCTTCCTGTTCTCTATCTTGGTGGCATCTTGCTTCAGCTGGATTCCCATCTCCTTGGCGAGAATAACCTCGTCCCTGGTGTCTCTTGCCCTGGGACATCCAAGGCCGCCTGTGAGCACCTCCCTGCTGCATGCAGGCATTTTAATATTTTCACTTTTTTTTTTTTTTTTTAAACTTTTCCATAAATACTAGCAAGGACAGCACCTTCAGGAGCTCAGTCCCTATCCTACTGCAGCCTGCCCTGGTGTCCTGGTAGTCAGCGTGCGCTGCAGGGTGCTAAGTCTCGCTCCCCAGGGATCTGCAGCGGATTTGGGGTTGCCTTCCCTTCCTCTGCAACGGGCCAGGACCAGCCCAGCAGCAAAGACCTCCCCAGGGGCATCAAGGCGATGCTTTGCACGCAGGAGGTGCGTCCATCCACCCCACGCCACTCAGGGGCTGCTTTTCCCCTGCACCCCCGACGGCAGAGCTGGTCCCGGCTCCGTTCAACCAGAACAAGTGGCAAATTAACCTGACCTAGATCTGGAGAAGCCGGAGAAACCGGCAGTTTTGCATGCCCTCAAAATCCATGCTTTGGAGGCAATAAGGGAGAAATCTTGCCTATTCCTAGGAAGGCGAAATAGCTGCTTTTTTATAACTGATAACCTGCTCCTCATCCCCCAGCTGTGCAAAGAGCTCGCTTCCTCTGTGCTGCTCTTCGTCCCCATGCTGGGAATGGGTTGAGACGTCGGCCAGGTCTCCCCACCCATCGTGATGCTGTTTCCCTTGCTCCTTCTAGTTCACGCTAACCAGCCCCAGGGGCACACTGCCCTACATCTCATCACCGCTGGGAAACCTTCACAGAAATCCCTCTGGGCCGGGAAGACGTCCTTGGTGGCTGCTCCTCCAGGCTGGCTGTCAGGATCGCACCCTTGCCCGATAGCTGGGAATGACTCTGGCCCTTGTGCTCCCACCGCTGTCGGGTCCGACGGCCGCTCGGCTCCTGACGGATGGGACCGGCTTGCTCCTGGCGCAGCGAGCCCGTTGCCATGGCAATGACAGGATATTGCTTTCTTACAGCCTCCTCACTTGCACAAAGCCAGCCGCTGGCTCTAGCTTTGCTCAGCGCAGGGATGTGCAGCGCATACCAAGTGCTCCTGGCTTTCCTCTGTCCCCGGCTGGGAACCCACTCCAGAGCATGCAGGGAAGAAGCAGCAGGAGCCAGAGCTCCATGCGTCTTTCCCACGGCTGGAAAACCCCGGGTCTTCGCCTGCTCCTCCTCTTCCTCCAGGTGCTCATGCACCCGTCCCTCCTGCTTCTTATTTCCTCCATGTTTTTCAATTTCAAAATCCAGACCATGCTGGAAAAAAGCATTTTTCCACCTCCTGCATGGCCTACATAGCTGGCTTTGGGGGACACCCCTTAACCTCTCCAAAGCTTGAGAGGTCCAGCTGTGCCCTCGGTGGTGCCAGTGGCTGCTTCCCAGGCAGCCTGGCCAGAGCATCCCGAGCCTAAGAAGCGTCTCAGAGATGGGGCTCAGCACACAGCTCTGGGAGGGCTGGATCAAGGATCCGACCTCAGAAGATAAAAGATGGCTCTAAATGCTTTGGGGGAGGCAGCAGGGGTTATTTTTGCCCAGCCCAGGGTTTTGGTCTTGTTTCCTGGTGCAGTCTATGCTGGACGATAGCCCAAGCCTTCGGCTGAGAGGGTGGGCTCCAGGGGGGGATTATGGCAGCAGCAAATGCAGCAGGTTGGCAATCACAGGTGGCTGGTTCGTGCCGTACATCAGCCGTGGGTTGATACGGCCTTGGCATGGTAGGATACGTCATCCTGGTTGTGCCAACACGCGTGCTGGGTCCAGCAAAAGCAATGACATGAACAAGAGTCTCGGCTCCCACCCTGCCAGCCCTGGTAGCCAAGCCGTGAGTCTCTTTGCCAGTTTCAGCCAAAGATGATGAGACTTGGAAACCTCCACAGGCATTATTTCCCCAGCTGTGAGAGCTTGAGACCCAGGTTGGTGCCTTCCCCCACTCGAAGGCTATAAGCTCAGCTGAGCTGCGTGATTAACCACCAGAGAATCTACACCGGGCTGCGGGAAACACCGTCAGCTTTGTATTTATCTGAGCCACTGATGCTTGAAAGCCCTGCAAAGCCTGGCAGAGAGGAAGGAACCTCTTCCTCTGCTGAGGACCGCAGCATCGCTTCCCTGGAAGGAGGTGAAGGCTGACGATGGCAGTGATGTTCCACGATGGCAACGAGCTCCCGTCCTTGCCAGGGTCACGGAGGTGCCATATTCTTCGGGGACAGCAGCCTTGTAGATCCTCATTGCACGAGTTGTTGTTAAATCTTATGTTTTTTCATCCCTGGGAGAGCCACGGGCTGGGACTTAATCGTGTTTATAGGCACGGGGTCTTCCCAAGCGTGCTGGAGCCTTGTGGCGACTGCTGCTCCATGGCTAGCTCTGCACTAAAGCCTGGACACCTCACTGCCTGCTCAAAGGCTGCCGGGGGGCTTTAAAATCAGCCCTCATTACAAAAAAGAGAAAAAAAGAAAAAAGAAAACCAGCTTAAGATATCTGCAACAGAGAAACCCAGGGGCTCCTTTTTCTGATTTTCAGGGGTTGCATTTTCAAGTTCTGCATGATCAAAAAAAGGCATAATTGGGTTTTTTTCAGCAGTAAGGATTTTTTTGATTGATTGCTCAGAAGCTAAGACTCCCATGTAACTGCAGCTCCCCAAAAAGATGTCATGTGAGAACACATGGAAAGCCTGGGATGCTGTGCTGGTGGGCAAGGAGTGGTGGGGCATGCTGGATGCCGATGGGTTTGATGTGGCAACTGGCCCTTTTTGGCAGCCTCTCTGCTCCGCGCAGCCCTGCTACGCTCAGAGCATCAGGGCCAGCTGGTGAAACATCTAGACCCAAGGACATTTTGAATGAAGGGGGACCCAAAATAGCCTGAGACATGAGAAGGGTTGAGAATGAAAAAAAAAAAAAACACAAACCCACCCTGTAATAACTTCTCCAGAAATGCTATATATAGACTAATTCGGTGACTTCTGGAAGGACAAAGCTATGAAATCCGTGTGGCAGCTCTGCCTCACCGTCCTGACCGCAGGTGGCCGAGCCTGCTCTCAAATGCTGCCCTGAATGGGGTGAGCTGGGGGCTCAGGGGGGCAGGCAGGCAGGCCGGCCAGCCAACGTTTGCCCCCTAGAGCATCCCCATGCTCTTGCTGGGGTCATCCCAAACCTGTGGTTACGAAAGGGAGGAGGGAAGCAAAACCCAGACCTCCCCGAAGTGGGAGGAAAAGGGAAAAGCAAGCCCTGCTCCTTGTTGCATAAATTAGATTTAATTTTACGTGCTCCCCTGGGACTCCCAGAGCAGAAAACTGGGGGCGTTTCTCCCATTTTCCTGCCCCATCCTCTCTGCAATCATTTAGAATTTCCACTTTGAACTTCGTGGGTAGCCCTCTTTTCCCTATGCCTTTCTTGATCTGCTGGGATTTGGTGTTCACTTCCCATCTTGCTGTCTCTGGCCGTGGGTTTGGAAAGGAAAGCTTACCGTGTGCCATCCTTCTCTCCGCAGGTTATTCTGAAGGACCTGGAGGTGCTGGCTGAGATCGCGTCTTCCCCGGCGGGACAGACGGAGGGTCACGGTCCCTCCGACACCTCTGATGTGCGACCTGGCCCGGTGGAGCTTCATGTCCCAGCCAGGGCCGGCCAGCTGAGCTCCTCCGGTGAGTGCCGCAGCGCCGTGCCTCCCCGCTCCCTGGTCTTTCCTGACGCTCGGTGGCACCGGTCAGATTTGCTCAGGCAGAAGGAGAATCCTCTCTCGCAGTAAAGTATCTTACCCCCACTCAGCATTGCTTGGGGATGGAGTCTGCCATGGTGCAGATCAGGGGACTGTCTTTATTTTTATTGCTTTCCTCTAGCTCATGTTTTGGGGATTTAGGACTCTGTTTAGCAGCAGGATGCTGCAGAGGCTGATGTGGAAGGAGGTCGTTACTGTCCAGTTTTTTACAGGACCTTGGGTGCCAACCTCTTCTCTCCTTGTAAAAGTTCTCGGAGCCTCTAAAAGCAGCTTAGGGACGGGATATTGGCTGCAAGCCAGGGTGTCCAAAACATAGATGGATCTGCAAAGGGTTCAGTCCGTGCTCGTGTTGCCTGTTCAAGGCTGCCCACATTGACTATGAACTGCTA
>NW_009260400.1:1700469-1704484 GCF_000687185.1 Egretta garzetta | reverse complement strand
TGTAGGACCTCAGAAGAGAGGTGAGGAGGGACAATCCTATTTTCTGGGGACTTGGGGGATAAAAAAGCAGCCTTCCGTTAATCATCCTGGCACATTGGGAAGTTTTTTCCACCTTCCCTGGTCTATGGCTCACCCTTTGCAGTTTCTTGGCTGCCCCCTTCTCTTCTGCTGCTGCTATTTAAGGGCCTCCCCGTTGTACTCCCCAGGCCAGGTCATCCCAGCCAAAAGCACGTTTCACAGCAGCTTTGGATTGCAACCCGAGCGCGGAGCCAAGGCTGCCTCTCCCTGTGCAGGATGTGGCCACGGGGCCTTGCAAAATCACCGCCGGGGAGGGAGGCTTTGCTTTCCACTCCCCGGGCTTTGTTTTCTCTGAAGATCCCGAATCGCTCACCCCTCCCTGGGCTTAGAAAGGTCACCAGCAACCAGCTCAGGGTTTTGGGTTGTTTGGGTGGGTTTTGGGTTTGGTTTTTTATTGCAGATCTACCTGTTTCATGCTGGCAGCTGTAGCCAGGCTCAGCGAGGGCGGGGTGGGGGGCTGCAATGCTTGCAACCTCCCCAAGCCCTCTGCAAGCCTCATCCACCCTCCGGGTGTCTGAAGTGAGACCGCCTGGGTGGAGTGGCTCCTGCAGCGCTGGCCAAGCAGCTGAGGTTCAGCTCACGCTGCTGGTTGTCTGAGGTTTCCTTCCTTGTGGGTGAACTAAAAATAGCAGGCTGGATGGCGTGGATCCTAACAGCCGCCATGGCCCCCATTAGCTATCTGGAAGAGCAACTTGGCTTCCCTTGTTCAGGCGTAACATTTGAAAAGAGTCTGTCTCCCCACATCGAGCAGATCTGCTGGAGGCAGGGGGCAACTTGCCCCCAGGCGGGTCCCAACTCCTCTTTTCCCCTTCCTCATAAAGCACCAGAAAAGTGTTTCTTAGGAAATTTATTTGGGGTTGAGCTTTGCAGGGTCGTTGGCTTTCACTCAAAGGCAGATGTTTTTGGGGAAGGGAAAAGGAGTCAGTTCACTGGCCTCGGACATTGAGCGTGGGGAGATGCGGCCCCAGTCCTGTCTGGCTCTGACCACCCAGGGCTGCTGGGCTTTGGCTCCTGGGGCAATGAGGGGTCACAGCTGGGCCAGGACCTTCCTGGATTGTGCCTGGAAAAGCAGAAGCTCTTGGAAAAGACTTTTTGCTGGAGGGTTGTTCCGGGGTAGGAGTGTATGGTGAGAGCGAGTGAACCCAAGCTCTGCCCTGCAGGCTGATGCATTTCTGAGTACAGCCCTTCCCGGGCAAAAACTTTGAGGTGCTGGCACTGAAGAGAGGGGTGTACCCCTTCTGGGGTCACTGCTTTTGTACTGGGATGTGTGGGAGTGTTCCCCAAGCACACCTCCCACCCACCCTGGCTCAGACAGCACTGTCTCGGTGGTGGGATGCTGTTGGAGGGGAGGCTGCAGGGTACCAGTGCTTCTCCCCAGGGTTAAATTGCTCCGTTCGCTTCATCATGCTTCAGACCAAGGTGCTGTCGGAGCTGGCAGTGGGAGAAGAGCTGCACCGGCTGAGCCGTCGCAGGTCTGCTCCTCTCCTACCTCTGAGGCCCATCTGAGCATGAAGGTGGTGGCTTTGCAGGTAAACGAGTACGGGGACCCTCAAAACCCATGAGCTCACAGCAGGTTTCCACACTGTGCTCTCCATCCTGGCGCTCCAGGCTTTGCCACCCGAGCGGCGAGGGCAGGAGGGGGGTTGGAACAGGCCAGTGCTCCCACGGTGTTCCCCCAGCTTCCTCTGGCTCCCTTTCTTCCCTTGGGATGTGTTTATGCAGTTGTTTCCCTGCCATTGAGTTCGGTTTCCTTCAGATGCTGGTTGATTAGTCAGGAAAGCCGTGTCCCACTTCCGCAGCCCGTTCCCAGCTCCAGTTTTTATTTAGCCGCTTTGTTCTCCGGTTACGTAAGGTCAGCTGCCCTCGACGCCTTCTCCAAACACAATGAGTTGGGGCCAGCCCAGCACTGCCTGGGAGACCCAACACCTCTCCTCCTGAACTGCTCTGGCTGTCCCGGAGAGGGTAGATGGGTGCTGACCTCCCTGAGTCTCTCCTCGGTTATCTTCTGCCCACTTTTCGGGGAGGTCTGTAGGGGCTGTGCCCAAGAGCTCCCTGCTCCTTGGGGTGATGGTGCAAGCACCCATCAGGTTTGTACAATGGGAATCCAGCTGCCTGCTTTACTTTCACCAACTGCGTAGAAACTGGGACAAGGAGCAGATGACCCAAGAGTGGTTGACACCAAGGCCAGCAGGCTGAGGGAGGGGATTCTGCCCTTCTACTCTGCTCTGGTGAGACCCCATCTCATCCTAGAAAGGGGAAGGCTCTGGGGAGACCTTATTGCGGCCTTTCAGTGCTTAAAGGGGGCTCATAAGAAAGATGGGGACAGACTTTTTAGCAGGGCCTGTTGCAGTGGGACAAGGGGCAATGGTTTTAAACTCAAAGAGGGCACATTTAGACTGGCTAGAAGGAAGACATTTTTTACAGTAAGCATGGTGAAACCCTGGCATGGGTTGCCCAGAGAGGTGGTGGAGGCCCCATCCCTGGAAATGTTCAAGGCCAGGCTGGACGGGGCTGTGAGCAACCTTATCTGGTTAAAGGTGTCCCTGCCCATGGCCGGGGGGTTGGAGTAGATGACCTCTAAAGGTGCCTTCCAATGCAAAACATTCTGTGATAGCAGAGGTGCAAGCCCTCCAGCCTCGTCTCCAGCTCTGTTCTGCACAGGAGGAGAAAGCCCACTCCAAAAGGATGCCGATACCATCTGCTGCCTTGTGCAGGGTAGCTCTTGCATGCATCTCTTCCTTCCTTTCTCCGCAGCTTTGTAAGGAGAAGCGGTTACAACCCTTTGTTTCACAGGAGGCACTTTCTTCTCCGACTCGGTCCAGTCTCTCCTGCTTGGCTTCCTGCTGGAGGTCGTGGGGATGGTGGCGTACCCTCTGAGTACCTCGCGTTGTAGGATGTTTACCAGGAGGCTGACTCGGTGCGTGGTCAAGGCCATTGGTTTCCACCAGCTAAAAGTCCCTGAGAAACATAGTCTATTGCATTCAGACTTGTTGTATCCCCACTGGAGAATGTGCAAGGCTGCAGAGCCTCGAACATACTTGAGATGTCCCGTGATGGAGGTTTCCTATCGACACCTTTTTGAGGGTTTTTGTTCCCAGTGAGCCAAACCCTTTATGCTGTCTGTCACTTCATTTGTGTAATCACAGATCTGCAGAGATAGCAGTGTAGGACAAGGTCCCACCTCCAAATGGTCTGGGAAATATTAGGGTGGCCTCTGAAAACATTGGGCAAGAGTCTGTATGGTGCAGAGAGGCTGTGAAAGGTAGGAAAGAAAAGCCAGGCTGTTGTCAGATGGCTCAAATTTGCTAAACTGGCGAGGACAAAAAGGAAACCCCTCCATACTCCTCCTCTCCCCAGAAGGCTGATGTTGCACAACCGCTTGCTCTCGAAGGAGCCAGTTTCCAAAAGCTTTCATGGGATCAGGAGTGCAACAGCAGGGAGCAGAGGAGCCAAGCAAGCAGGAGAGGAGAGACCTGGTTTTCCTGAGTGCTCTGGGCTCAGTGCTCTGATTCCTGATGGTCAGTGGCTCTGCCATCTCCTTCCATACCAGCACAGAGTTGTGCAAGAAGGTCGACTTTCAAAAACACTCTTCTGCCTCTTGGAGAGGTGGGGAATTAGACAAAAAAGGTGTTTTGGATTTTTTTCTGGATGCTGTGCAACGGCGGCGCAGGGATGCTTGTGGAAAATGCCAGGAGAGACCATCCAGACCATAGCCGTAACTCACCCAGCGTGCCTTCAGGTTTAGCTCCCTCCTGAGATGGTTACAGCACATGGCTGGCCAGAAAGGTTGGGGATTCCCAAATAAAAGCCAGGATTACCAATCTGTAGGGACTGATGCGGGAGAAGTCAATGGTGTAGATAAGATCCCTCCTAGCCAAACACCCCCTCTGTAGTTACTTTGCTGGGCTGCCTCGGTTTCCCTAAGATGCTGCAAGGA
>NW_009260400.1:1697676-1700430 GCF_000687185.1 Egretta garzetta | reverse complement strand
TTCCTGCTTGCAGATCATCTTCCATATGCTTCGCCTTCCCTTGCAATGGCCTCAGCCCACTCTGAACATGCCAACAAGCTTAACTGCTGCTGGTTTTGCAGCTCTGCTGGGTATTTTCTTCTCCTGTACGTTGTCTGAGCTATACCCCCGCTGCATTTTTGCTTATTGATTTACCTTAACAAAGACAAACGAGCTAGTAGTGGATTCCCATCCTTCCTAGGAAACCCATCAGCACAGTTGTTGCCTGCTGCCTTCCTCCAAGGCAGGCACAAGCACAGACCTTGCATGGGAGTTGGGGGGATCCAGAGGATCAGTGCAGCAAAAGCCTTACTCGGCATCAAAATTTGGCCCAACTGGGGACCCCATTTCTGGTGAGATGCTAAGTCTCAGGAATTGCAAACCCACAGCTCTTTAGCCAGGTAGGAAGGGGAGAAGCGTCCATGTGCCCAGGCAGCCCTGCAAAAGCAGGCTGAGCACAGCCTGTGGCCATGCGATCCATCATTTCAGTGGGTTTATTTCCTCAGCAGCACCCTGCGCTCTGGAGAGGGGGAGCGCAGGTTTTGCAGAGCCCAGCTGAGCTGCCAACACGTTCGCATCTTTTTCCAGCTATGCCCTGCGCCGGATTTTTTTTTTTTGGGGGGTTTGCCTTTTCCTTTTTTACGGCTCTATTTTTATCCCGCTCTGCGAGGATACCACCCCGTGTTTGCAAAAGCTAAAATTCAAAACATCCTGGGGAAGGCTGCTGGGGGGAAGACGCCACGCAGATTCCCACGTCGCTGCCCAGGGTTTTGCTGAGCACCATCTGGCAGCACTGGCTCACACGCCGCGGGTGCTCGAGCCGAGCCCCGCGTGGGCTGAAGGCTCACGGACCAGCTCTGGCTGCCATCGGGTTTATCCCAGCAGCTCCTGGAGGAGCCAAGGGCCATCCTTCTCCAGGCTGGGGCTGGGAATGCAATGCCCCAGGGAAGGCGCTCGGGTGGGAAGGATGCTCGGCCCCGCCACCTCTTAGCTTGCCCTCCCTATATCCGAGCTGAAATTGCTTCAATTAGGGATTGTGGTAAATCATTTTAGCTAAACCTCCACAAATGCCCTTGTGGATGCTCTTTAAACAGCTTACCCAGCTTTAGCTTGCTTCAGAAAGGAATCAATTCTGGTCCAATCTTATTTAAATTTGGTTTAAATGGAGTTAAGCAAGTCTGCACCGGTTTTAATTAAGACCCGTTTGAAACCAATTATCGTAAATTAGTGGAGGTTGCATTTATGCCAGGGTGAAGTTTGGCGCTTTGTGGCCAAGGCAGGAAAAGCCAAGTTTGTGTCAGAGTCTGCCAGGCCCCACCAGAGCAATTTGGGGACACCTTGGCCACCGTAGGTCTCAAGACGGCTCAGCCCATCAAGCAGCCAGACAGCCCCAATGTTCCAGGCTGCTATACAATATATATTTATAAGGGCCTTAATATAGAACCCTAATTGCCTGTCTCGGTTGATTTATAGCGTGGCCATGCAAGCGATGGGAACGGCACAAACTGCCGGTGAGCGCTTCGGGTTCTGGCAGGCGTTCGCTGTGCTCCGCTTCAGCTAGCACCCATGGGTGGGGGGGATGGACACTGGCGCTGGCTTCGATGGTGCAAGAAGCCCGCTCGTATCTCAGGCTCTACCCCCCAAGGCTGCGAAGCTTGCCTCGGAAAAGGATTTGTTATCCCAGCATCCCAGGATGCAGGCGGATGCTGTAGTCATTGGGAAGGGTCCAGGCTGGCTGGGTGCTGCGGACTCATTTTGGCCACGGAGCTGCAATTCCCACCTGCTTTTCACAGGCTGACTCTTGTTTCACTGCTCCGATGTTCCCATGGGCCCAAAATTCCATTTGTTCCTATTATAGCTGATATCTGGACTGAGTTTCATCATTCCTCTGAGCAGGGATCTTTTTTCTTCCAGCTCCCTCCTCCGTGCCAGATTAAAAAAAAAAAAAAAAAGGCAGCAGAGCCATGCCATGCCACCAGCCCCACTCCGGGTGTGTTAACAGCTGATCTGGCAGGTTACGGATCTGCAAAATCTCACTTCAGGGAGAAGCGGGGAGAGGTGCAAGCTTCAATTAATTAAGCTGCAGTTTTCATAACACTTCTCTCTGCTTGTCTCTCGTGCTTTGTAGAAACACTTGACAAGCTGCTCCTACGGTTCTGTCGAGCCGGGGGTGCCGCTGAGCTGAGCTGTAACCCACGGGGCGACGAGCTGAGCTCCGGGCTATGCCGGGAAGGGTTACATGATGGCAAACAAGGTGCCAGCCGCTTCCTAGACATCCTGTAAATGCAGAGCAAACGGGAAGTTCGGAGGATCGGGAGAAACGTTTTGCCTGCTTGGAAGAAGTATTGCTCTTTTAAACTCCAGCTGAAATTTGGTCAGGCCGTTTGCAGCCTGGGAGACTCTTACGCTCTGGTTTCTCACCCCCAGCGTTACCCCTGGAGAGCACTGGCGAGGCTGCTCCAGCATGGCGTGCTGTGGTGGAAACCTTCCTTAGGGATGCAGGGATGTGCGGGCATAGCTGCTGGGTGCTGAGTGGGCAAGGGATGGAGAAATGATCACTTTTGAGTTCGGTCTTGGTGCTCCCAGATGCAAAGAATGATGAAGAGTATAGGGAAGAGTATAGGGAAGCGGTCAGGTTGTGTAGGAATGGGGTCAGGAAGGCCAAGGCGCAGCTGGAACTAAACTTGGCTAGGGATGCGAAGAATAATAAGAAGGGTTTCTACAGGTATATCAGCC
>NW_009260400.1:1693926-1697528 GCF_000687185.1 Egretta garzetta | reverse complement strand
ACCGGGAGGGCAAAACCCCTCCTGCTGCAGGAGAAGACCAGGTTCGTGACCACCTGAAGAACCTGAATGCACACAAGTCCATGGGACCTGATGAGATGCATCCCAGAGTCCTGAGAGAACTGGCCGATGAAGTCGCCAAGCCACTCTCCATGATATTTGAAAAGTCATGGCAGTCAGGTGAAGTCCCTGGTGACTGGAAGAAGGGGAACGTTGTGCCCATTTTCAAAAAGGGGAGAAAGGAAGACCCCGGGAACTATCGACCTGTCCGCCTCACCTCTGTGCCTGGGAAGATCATGGAACAGATCCTCCTAGAAGCTATGCGAAGGCACATGGAGACCAGGGAGATAATTCGAGATAGCCAGCATGGCTTCACCAAGGGCAAGTCCTGCCTGACAAACCTAGTGGCTTTCTATGGTTTGCAAGCATGTCCATATTTAATCTTGGGACCAAAAGATAGCAAAGCTATCTTGGAGCTGCTTTGTTTCCGCAGCTATATTTTAAGTTGAGTTTAGATGTGTTTACTACTGGTGTTCTTGAACGTATTGAACCAGAACTGTTCTGAACACAAGTCTAGACACTGATCTCTTTGTTCAGAGACAGCCAGAACTTCTGACTGTGCTGATCTTTGCCTCAGAGCTCCTTCTGCCCAGACAGCTGAGTGAGAGGAGAACAGTAGGCAGACTTCACGGATGGGAGCTGAATGTGCAGACAGCTCTTTGGTCACTCTGCTCCTTTGTGGGACTGGTTTTGAAGCTGCTGGGGCAACTCTGGGATTTTTGCAACCCACGCCAGCACATCTGTTGGCTGGCATCTGAAACTTATTCCCCATGTCCAAGAGCTGAAGAACCTGCAAGTCACCTGCAGTTTGAGGGCTACGGCTTAGCTTTCTGGTTTGGATAGATTCATCTGCATTTCTGTATTAACTAAGGTGCCTTCTATGAAAGATTGCCCTTCCCCTTTTTTAAATATGATACTGTCTTTAGAAAAGAGGGAAGTTTTTTTCATTTTTCTTGGAGGTCCCTGAAGTAAAACAAAAAAGTTTTTGAGTTTTTTTTAAGCTGCATTTGGTTTTGGTGTTTTCCCCCTCCCCTCTGCCCAAAGCCATTGCTTTTTGCTTGTTGTATTACAAATGTGACTTCTGGCTGTTGTTGCAAAGATATTTTAAAACTAGTGTTACCAACCAGTATGGGAGGAATTCCTACAATGAGGGTGGTGAAACACTGGAACAGGTTGCCCAGAGAGGTAGTGGAGGCCCCATCCCTGGAAACATTCAAGGCCAGGTTGGATGGGGCTCTGAGCAATCTGATCTAGTTAGCAGTGTCCCTGCTCACTGCGGGGGGGTTGGACTAGATGACCACTAGTGGTCCCTTCCAACCCTAAACATTCTATGATTCTATGATTCTATGATTCTAAGTTGTTCCCTGGGGTGTGCAGACCATCACATCACACTTTCCTCTCCTAAAAAAAAAACCAGGGTTAAGACTTGGTTTTGCTGTCTGTGTCCCAGTCCCTCTTTGCTCCCAAGCTCCCTGTCCCACTGCCTGGCTTCCTGCGGGCTGGGCAGGAGGGTCGGAGGTTTGGGAGCAAGTCGCAGGGCTGGAGGCTGAAGGTTGGTCATCCTGCAGATTGCAGCTGGGGTCTGATCTCTGAGGCAATTCTGCCTTTTGGACACCCAGCTGACCCAGTGGGTCCTTCCGAGCCCTGAGCCTGAGGTGCAGGAGATGCTGCACCACCTCGGGAGCACGGATCGGAGGGGGGCTTCTGGCTGGTCTGTCTTGCACCAGCGTGCCCAGCCGCACAGCTCCTGGGCTTTCTTCTGTGCCTGTCACTGCTGGCAGCCCAGCAACAGGAGCACTGGGCTTTTCGGGGAGCAGAAGAGTTGCTGCCTCCTCCTGGTTTTTTCCCTTGGGATGTATTTTAGGACGTGTAATGGTTTGGGCTGTCACTGGAAGGTACAAAGATGGTTTTGCCATGCGGAGGGAGCGATGGCAGAGCTGCTGTGGGCATGGGCAAGAGCTGCTCCTGCCAAGAGAGACCAGCCCCGGCAGCAGTGCTGTCCTTGACGCTGTGGGGGTCAGAGGGACGATTTTGGGGGTCTTGGGAAGAGAGAAACTCCAAGATCAGACCTTCCCATGGACACACTATGACTTTGGGGTGTTACTAGCTGGTGGGGATGAAGGTGTGAGGTCCTGCCTGCTGCTAGGTCTTGGGCTGCAGTGCAGCTCTGGTTTGGATGCCTCGGCACTGCTGACAAAAACGGGCAAAAACTTTTCACTTTTGTAGCTTTGCAAGACCATTTCCATCTGCTCTTCACCTCCCCTCCCTGTGTTCAGTGCCAGAAGGAAAACCAGTGCTTGCTTTCGAGGCTCTGCCCGTGGTATGGGTGGAGTGGCAGTGGGAAAGCAGAGCTTCTCCGTCTCTCATTGTCTGGTCCGTGTCCCTTCTCACCCTGCTTCTGAGCCGTGCTGAGCAGCTGTAGTGACGATGTGTGGGGCATGGCTGCCTTTCCACGCCAGGTACTCCCTGCCTTCGGACAAACGCAGCTTTGTTTTGGAGTGCATCAGGCTCAGCTTAGATCCCCCTTTTTTTTTTTTTTTTTTTTTTTGCCCAGATCATCTTCCCCACAGCTGAGGGGAAACACGATGCTACAGCAAACACTTGTGCTCTGGAAGACGCCTGCTTCAAAGCCTGGTTTGGGGTTTCGGATGCACCAGGGCAGGGTGAACACATGGCTCCAGCGGGGAGGAGACACCAGCTTCTGGTCCAGATAACTTTGTATTTTATTTTCCTTTTTCTTTGGCTACATATGTTCTCTTGGATGCTAAATCTAAGCCTGGGAAAGCTGCCCTGGCTGAGCCCATGTCTGCATCTCTGCGTATCACTGGGACAGGCAGGGTGGAAAACAGCCCAGTGGCTTTTCCATCAGCTTCCCTGGGCTTTGGCGGCTTGATTGCGTCTTTAATTGGCTGCTCCATGCTCTGCTGAGTCTTGGTCGAAGCAGACAACATATATAAATCAAACTCCTCAGCTTTCCTGCAGCAATCTGATGGAAATACTGGCTGTTCTTGGGATGGGGGGAATAACCTCTGGGGCACTCGTGTGTGCCGGCTTCTCTCCTTACCATGGTTAGACACGGGCTTTCCATAGGAGAAATTAAGGGAGAGCCTAACTGCAGCCCTTGCTGCAAACTCATCTTTAAATCCTTCTCTCCAAACGTTTGTTTTGCATTGTGCTGAATAAACCACCTCCCCTGTAGTTCTGCTGTGGGAAAAGCAATCTTTACCTGCCAGCTGCCTGCACTCGTGGGTTTGGAGGGATATTTTTTCTAATGCTCTCTGCGTACCCTGAGCTGGGAAATTCCCCTTCGCCAACCTTTCCTGCCCACCCACCCACCCTGCAAACAATCTCGGGTCGAGCCAGCTATCTCACCAAGCAGGCACCTTGCAGCAGCGAGAGCTGCCCACAGCAGCAGCCCCTGCCTGCGTATTGCAACCTGCAGCACCGTTTGCTGTTGCAGGAGCGATGGGAGCCCAACGAGTCTGAACTTACGGCCCTGAGAGGTGCAGAGGGGACCACGGGCTGCTCGGCAGCGGCTGTGAGCA
>NW_009260400.1:1689693-1693855 GCF_000687185.1 Egretta garzetta | reverse complement strand
AAGAGGCTTGACAGCTCCAGCTGCCTGGCAGGGCAGGGGGATGCAGAGCATCCCTTCGACGTACTGCTTGAAATCCTCGGGAGAAAGCACAAAAGAGCCTTGCATTCTAGAAGAGAGGAGGGTCCGGTTGTGTCGGAAAGGGTTTTTGCAAACAGAGAACAAAGAAAGAGAAAAAAAACCCCACTATTTTTTGGTACAATCTCTAAGCTTTGGAGCTCTGCTATGGTTTGACCAGTGCTTTATGCTAGCCCCGGGGCATGTTGTATGTGATGCTGTTGCACCAAGTGGTTCCTTCTCGGGGGGACATCGCGTCACTGACCGTAAACCGGTGGCCATGCCATGACCCAGGGGTGAACGTGTGTGCCTGCCACCACACGCATGCTGGGCTCGGGGCATCTGCGGCATGCGGGGCTGGATTAAAGGCTCTTCAACTCGCCAGCAATCTGGTTTTGGGATGAGTATACATGCCGTATCTGAGGACACAGGATCACCTATTGATCTAGAACCTCGGGCACCCTTCTACTATCAGCTGCTGAAGCTGCATGGCTCTGGGAGGATCCCCCAAAAAGCCTGTTTCATCCCCATGTGCTGCTTCAGAGGCTGGGACAACCACAAGATGGTTTCCCCTGGGGTGGAGAGAGCTGTGGCAGGGCTGGCTCTTCTTGGAAGTCTTTTCATGCCCCAACCCTCCCCTGCTGAGAGCTGCGACCGTATTTCGGGTGTTTGCTCTCTGATTGAGACTGCTTTGGCAAGAGGGCCCCGGCTGCTCTAATTTGCTCTCCCCTTCCCCTGCCTCCCCAGGTATGAAAAGCTTGGAGTGCTCGCCCTCCACCCCCACCATGAACTCCTACTTCTACAAGTTCATGATCAACCTGCTCAAGCGCTTCAGCAGTGAACGGAAACTCCTGGAGACCAGAGGAGCCTTCATCATCAGGTCAGAGCACCCCACCAGCCTCGCCAAAGCCCCCGAGCACCGCCTGGGCAGGGTGGGCTGGGGACACCAAGGTCAAGCAGCCCGAGCACCGAGCTCCCTCGGAGCCAAAACCATTTCTACAAGCTTCCTGCGCTCACCAGCAGTTTTAGAGCAAACGGTGCTTGCGTTTCACATGTCGAGGCACCATATTTCTCACTCCCATCCCCGGAGGCGAAGTGGCTCCTTATTAAATAGCATTGTCAGAGCCCGTTTTGTTAAGAAACAACTAGACCAGCCGGAGCATGAAGACAGGCTTGGGCTCAGGGTGCCAAGTCGAGTGAATTCCTCCACCCGGCTTGGCATGATGCTCACCCAGCAAAAGCCTTGGCCTCCAAAGCTGTGTGTTTTGATGCTCGGAGTCGGTAGCTGTTGCTTTGGCTTTTTAAGGAGCTGCAGAGGAGGCTGGAAAGCCAAGCATTGTGGCAGGTGGCAGGGCATCATCTTTAATGCAATGAAATCTGGGGCAAGGGACACCAATTCCTGGGCTCGCTGGGAAATAATGAGCTTAATGGTCGGGGCGAGGTGGAGGAATCAGTGAGGAGGTTGGCAGGAGGAGAGGGCAGGACCTTGGGTTTTCCTCCCTTGCTTTCAGGCAGCTGGCATCAAAATTAACGTGGGAAGAGCATGAAATCCAGGCCATGCTCGCATGGGAGGAGAGAGCTGCCTCTCCGAAGGTGCACGAGGAACCAATGGGGGGGCTCCCATCGCTGCGATCGGGAAAGAAAACGTGCAGAGCTCTCAAAATGTGCTAAGCCGAGCCGGGTGTTGAGTTGTACCTGCTTGGGCAGCAGTTTGTGTCTGAGGCTTCAGGCAGCCCGGGAGCACGCCGAAAAGTTGCTGCTGAGTTCATCCCGTGAGTGATGAACACCGAGGCAAAGCGTGGCAGGTTGCAAAAACTGAGACGAAACGTGGGCAGGGCAGGGTCGCAGCCAGTGTTTGGCCTGCAGTGCAAGGATTTCACAGGTTTTCCCCCAAGTTGTGTTAAATTTTCATATAATACATTTTATTTCCCCCAAAAGAAAAAAAAATCTATCTGGGCTTATGTTTTCTTGCTTCTGATAAGAGTCTGGAAAGGTTGAGTTTAATCCTATGGGGGTCTAAGAATAAGATGCTCTTAGACATATATACAAATCTATAAAATATCCCACTTGCAGTGTCACCTCTGCACAGCCCCTGGTTTGAGCAGCCCTTGGCAGGGGAAGCAGCCCTATTCCTCGTTAAGGCAGCAGGGCAATTAGAGCCATAGGGAGCCTGGGCAGGGTCCCATTTGCAAGCTCTCCCATATCGTGGCCACCTCAAATTTTTCCCTCCGGCTCTGGCAGGATGAGCTTTGGCTGGAAGAGCCAGCTTTCCCAGCAGCCAGCCGGCGGAGCAGTGGGACCGGCTCATGGCAGCTCAGCAAGCCGGGGCTTTTTACAGTGACTCATGCCCCAAAAAATCCAGTAAAGCAAAAAAAAAAAAAAAAAAAAAAAAATAAAATGACTGTCCTTTGTCAAGTCATGTTGTGCCTCATGTGGGGTAGATGCAGGTCTGGAGCCAACACGGTGGGAGGGGTGAACCATGCCCACAGGTACTAGCGATTAACTCCGAAACCTACTGATGGCGGTTGCAGTACTGGTGTTAACTATATCTCTGCTGCCTCCAGAAAAAGCAAGGTGGGAATAGAGGAGGAAAACTTTCACAGGACTCTTTGGAAAAGATTGATTTCTTGCCAGAGAGACCCAGTGAACGTGGGAGCCCCGTGGTGCTATTTTTAGCCACTTTTCAAATTGAAGCCGTATGTGCATTCCCACGTTACATCCCTCCCCTGTCCACAAGCCAGCTCAGCTGTTTTGCGCGGCAGGGTGAGAAACCAGCCTCGTGTTTGACTTGGGAGGTGCTGGTGATGTTCCATCGTGGGCTGGAGTGCAGAGCAGGATGCTTGAGAGACCAGGAACGGGGGGTGTTAAAGCCCGGTCCTCCCCCGCTGCTGGCGCAAGCCCTTTGCTCCTTTTGTCCCCATCGTCCTCCCCCCACCTCCAGGACCACCCTTTCTGCTGCGAACCGGCCCAGGAATGGCAAAGCAGGGAAGGAAAATAGACCTGTTAAGTTTGGCCAATGATTTCCAGACGGAGGACAAGTGCTCAGGGGAAAGGGAAGCGAGGGATGGGGCACAGGGCAGGAATTTTCACCATCACATTGCCAGTGGGCAAGTTCAAAGGTCCGTGAGGTCAGGTGGAGGGGTCTAGGATTAAAGGTAGTTTATTTTGTAACCCAGCTCAGGTTTGTTCATGCCCAGTTGCTGACTCTGAAAGGACTTTAGTCTTTCTCCTGATACGTCCTCGGAGTCCTGGAGACAGAGGTTATGGTATATCATGTGCTTGAGGGCAGGAGCACAGTTTGAGCAACAAGCTCTGAAGGAGCCCGTGGAGGTGGGAAGGTCTCTTGCTCTGTAGGGATGTGTGGTCCCAGAGATGTGCAGAGCTGCTCCACTGCCTACCCGCCAGTGAGAGATGAGTAGGAGAAGCGCCGTCGGCCCTGCCAGGCAGTCCCAAGCTGGGTATCTTGAGATGGTTTGCCAGACAAGACAGGGTGGAGCTAAATGGAAGCACAAACTGCCTTTAAAATAACAAGCAAACAGCTCCAAAAGCTTCTGTCATTCGTAACGGAGCACCCAGATAATTTCTTCTCCCTTTCCTGGCACCACCGGGCTGGGGGATAACCCAGCACTGGCACATGGTCCACCTGCCAGTGCTGCTGGTGTATCCAAGAGGTGCCCTTGGAGGTGCCCTTCTTGGTCTGCCACCTTCCCTGGTGGGATCCAGCACCAGATCAAACCACAGTGTGATGCCTCGTCCATGCCACCACCCAAGGGGACCTCATGGATGGAGAGCCTACGGCCACGGCAGAGCTTGCATGCCGGGCTGAGCCCTGATAGGAGGAGAAGGGAAGGGAAGCATCCAGGAAAAGGCTCTTCAAAGCTGCTTAGATGCCTCATGGATGCCCAGGAGAGAGAGCCTCCTTATGAAGGGATGTGCCGAGGGAGCTCCAGGGTACGAATCACCCAGAGTCCTCTGGAGCAGACCAGGATGGACACCCATTGCCGTCTCCTGGGGGGAAAAGCTATCTCACACTTTCCACCCATCTCCCCCTGAGGAACCAGAGAGGTGGCAAACCTGCTGCCATGGTCTCTTCCAAGGATTTTTTTTT
>NW_009260400.1:1671126-1689677 GCF_000687185.1 Egretta garzetta | reverse complement strand
TGAAAGACAGTGAAGTTATTCCGCCTTCAAAACTCAGAATTCAAAGGGCTGCCTTCTCCTTTCGAGTTTGGGCTCAAAGGTGGCTCTCAGTGTTACCTCTTGCCTTGATGAGCAGACCCGAGACCTTCCAGCCTTCTCGCTAATTGGGAGCTATCTGCCCTAGCTGGCACATGGCCGACCTGGACTCAACAGAGCCCTTAAGCAAGAAGCAAATATTCACATTCAGCTGCTGGCCTCCCGACGATGGCTTGGAGCAGCAGAAAAATGTGGAGGAGCTTCCAAAGCATCACATGGCTCCTTGGAGCAGCACAGCCATCCTCCGGGCAAGGACCCTGTGGAGGGGAAAGCTGCTCAGCTGGTCAGGAGGCAGGCAGCGGGGCGGCACCGAGCGTTTCAGCCCGCACCGAGGTTTACAGACTGGATTTAATGCTTGCTTGTTGATACCAGCGCTATAGGATGAGGGGATTAAGCGAAAGGCTAAGCCCTACCCCGTGGACATCAGTGCTGCTGCTCAGAGCACAGTTTGAGGATAGGGCTAGCTACCCTAGCAGCTTGTAGTGCTTAAAGGAGCCAAGTTCTCCCCCCTTGTCACTCCCCAGGGCCGGTTGTGCAGCCCCCGTGCTGTCCCAGGGGTCTGTCTGAGCTCTGGGAGCCGGTTTAGCTCTCTAAGCCGAGCCTAGCACCAAAGCAGCCAGAGATGGAGCAGCTCAGGCATTCATGGCTGCTGCAACTTGTCAGGATGGCAAATGAACCCTCCAGGCTACAAGGTGTGCTCGAGTGGCTGGAGGCATCCCCATGCGCGTCGTCTGCAGATGCTTTGAAGTGTGGGGCTTAATTTTTTAAGCCAATAGAGGCCATTTTCTCACTCAGCAGTGGCACCCTGGGGTGCGAGAGGACGCCTGCATCAGTGCTTTGCTCCCCGGGCAGGGGCCTGTGCAGAGGGGTTGTCTCGGCTTGTTTTATAGAGCCGTTAAATAAAACTCCCTGCGGCCGAGCACCATCTCACGGGACCTTTTCTGAGGTTAAGCTGCGTGGAAGGGACCCTGAGGTGACTTTTAAGCCGCATCCCATGCAATGCATGCAGTGGGGCTTGGCCGTTTGGTCGGGGGTGGTCCTTGGCTTTTTGGAGGATTCTTGAAGCCCGTTGGGAGTGACCAGGAGGGTTGGCTGGTTCTCCGTCCGTTCTAGAAGACATAGGCTAGAGCACATGAGATGATTCGGCCAATTTATGGCATTAGCTGGGAAGCTGGAAAATATCAGGTCTCATGATGGGAGCAGGTTTATGGCTCCTGCAGATAGGAAAAGTTCACCTGGCTGGAAATCCTGCATTTTCCTTGACATCTCAAAGTCCTTCTGGGATGAGGCCAGTGGGGCGCTGGATGGTGAAACAGGCAATGCTGGGGACAAACACCAGCACGGAACCTTGGGTGCACGAAGGGCGTTATGGTGATGCCCTCAACGTGGAGATAGGGGGGCCAGTCCCCTCTTTTTGGGCAGTGAGGGGACTTTCCTACCTGTAAGAGAGGCTGGGGCTGACCATGCGACACCTCTTGCTTTATTTCCCCCTGTTTTGGTGGAGAAAAGTGGGTTTGAACCTTCTAACCAGGACAGGGGATTGGAGAGCGGGGGGAGCGGAGGGCCGGCGTGTCCTGCGGAGCACAGACATCCAATGCTCTTGGCAGGCAGGTGGTGAGGAGCATGCTAAATTGCTTTTTGCTTGGCCTGCCTAGCATTTCCAGGGCCATGCTCTCCATTAGGGAAGGGAAGGGAAGGGCGGGGCGGCCTGGGGAGGGAGTGGGATGGGGGTTTCGCCACGGGCTCAGATAACGAGAGATGCAGCTAATGAGGGATACGCTGGGGATCCTGTAGGAAGCTTTGGTGGTAAGGGGATGCCGAAGCCCCAGGATCCTGCAGTGATTCACTGTCCCCTGGCCCCATCCTGGGCCCCCCACCCCATGCTTAACCTCACCCTTTCCTCCTGCTTCACTGTCCCACCTCCTAGCCCACCACCATCCCGTTGCCGAGCGATGCTCAAGAGCTGGGGCTATCTGAAATCCTCTGCTCCCAGGCCTGGATGTTCTCAGGCTCCCCTGGACACGAGGTTTGCTTGGCCAAACATCTCAATTACCTCCTGGGGAGCTGGATGCTCCCAGGGCTGGGATGCGGGATCCCCTTCTGCTCCTCCTTCCTTTGGGAGGGCTGATGCCACCATGCCCCCTCCAGCTCCCAGCGCCAAGCCTGTACCCCAAAAACCCCTCCACCAGCAAGTGATTTGGGGCCGGGGGGGAGCGCGCGCTGCCTCTTCCTCTCCCCCACCCTCCATCCCGCTGCACTGCAAAACAAAAACTGCGCTTGTTTTCGCGGGAACCGTTCGGCTTGTACTCAGCAAAGTGGAAAAAAAAAAAAAAAAGGAAGAAAAAAAAATGCATCCCCTTTGGTAAACTGTGATATGAACTCGGGTAAAATCCAAACAGCTGTGAGCGCTACAAGGGAAGCTTCTGTGTCAGGAGGCAGCGAGCCTGCGAAAATACACTGCTCTGCCTGCCAGGATGCTCGCTGGCCGCCTGCCCTTCTGCTTTCATGAACTCTGCGCCTTCCACCCCCCACTCGTGCCTTGCAGGAAGGAGGAACCAGAGAAAGCTTTTTAACTTTTTTTTAATTTTTTTCCGCCTGTTTGCAAAGCAGAAAGTGGGGCTCCCTCCCATCCAAGCCCCCAGCCGGGCACGGAGTGATGGAGCAGGACAGTGAGCATCCCCGGCTCTGCACCGAGCTCTGCAGGCTTCTCCTTGCTCATCTCTGGGCTCATTCCTCTGCGCCTTCCTTTAACCCCTACCTGCTCCTCAAACATCCCCGCTCCCCAAAATCCCCTCTCCCCAGCTCTGCCTGCAGCCAGCCATGGGAAACCCCGTGGCCAGAGACCTAGGGTGGTGTTTTCGTGGCGTGGGGACACCCAGGCTCTGCTTTTATGCATCACCCGCTGCCCCAGCCAGACATGAGCTCCTCTCAGGCTTTGATGTGAATTTGGGGTAGGAGCTGGCAACCCCCACCATACCTCTGAAAAGCCTCAGCTCTCAAATTGCCCATTTTACATTATGCAATGGGCTCTTAATGAGGTTTTAATTCACTGAGGCTTTCGGGCATCCTGCTGGGCTCTCCAATACCCTCCACAGCCCCATGGAGTGGGAGCTGGAGGTTGGAGGTGGAGGGGGGAACCCAGTTTCCCCCAGGTTAGAGGTTGGATCTAGGGTCACAACACTCTGGAAGCCATCACTGGTGTGAGCTTGGCAATGAAGAAGCCTGGTTGCTCTGCCTCCTGGGGCTGGACCCCCCAGGGGAGGAGGGGAGATGCCTCCATGGAGCCGTGGGGGCTGGAGGAGCCGGAGTGGGGGACCAGCCCCTAGGAATGACCTTGCTGTCCTACCCGCCGAAGCTGCTCCGGGACCAGCCATACTCAAGAGCTGCCTGGAAGGATCTGATGGGTTTTCCTGTAGAAAAATGGGAACCACATGTGAGCAGCAGCACCGGAGTGGGCTGGGACTAATTCGGGTCAGCGAGAGGGTGGAGGGGAGGAAGGGGAAGTGTGCGTAGGGGAGGAAAATCCTCCCAAAATGGCCAGGTTCCTTCAAAGGGCAGGTCCCCAGAGGAGGATATTTGCTTCATCCCAGCACTTTCCTTGGAATCCCAGCAGGAGCGCGTCACCGGGGCTAGGAAAGCAGGCTGGGGAAGGGGGGAGCTGGGAAAAGGTGGGCTGGGCAGCGGGGAGAGGAGCAGCTCCCGTGCTTGCTAACCATCGCCTTCCCCAGAGCAGGGCTTCAGCACGAGCAGCTTCCACGGTGTCTCCCAAATTTTCCTTGCCCAGCTGATGGGGTGAGGACCCTCGTCATGGGGAGGTCACAGTCGGTGCAGGCGAGGGGGCTGGTTTTGGCCGTTAGCTGCTAAATTAACCCGTCTGATCCTATCAGTCAGGGCTTGGGGGTTCTGGTGGTGTTCCCTTCTCTTACTCTGCAAATGTGACATCTCAGTTTATCCATCTCCATGGAGGCAAAAGCCAGGACAGGGGGTCTGGGAGAGGCTGAGTAACAGCATTTTTCCCCCCGTCTCTTACAGGGGATCTTGTCCAGCATTATCCCCAAGGCACAGGGCACGCTCAGTTAAAAAACTCAAGGCAGGGCTGAGTGTTTTGCCTCCTGCTGCTTTCATCAAGGGATTTTTCCATTCCTGGCTGCTTTCAAGCATCTCGCAGCCCATTGCTCTCCACTGGCGACGGGCGTGCAGCCCCCCCTCCTCATGCGCCGCCCACTGATTTGCAGGCACAACCGACAGGCCAGCAAGGATGCTCCGGCACTTCCCACAGTCACGCTTTGCCGCAGGTTCCCATCAAAAGCAGATTCCCATCAAGGCTGGATGCTGCCCCGGGAAGCGCTCACCCCAGCTGCAGGCTCCATAGCTCCCATTGACAGGTCCAGCCAGGCTCTCTGCTCCCGGGATGGGACATTTTCAACTCCCCACTGAAAGCACGGAGCTGTGCAAAAGCCACCCTGGTCAGAGCTCCTTCCCTTTGGTGCTCCTTCCCTTCAGTGCGTGAGCCGCTCTCGGTGCTCAGCTGCACCTGGAGCAGGTCCCCTTGTCGCATTGGGTGCTCTTAGGGTGCTGGCGTTGCAGGGAGCATCCAGCTGCCCTCCTCTCGCACACCTGTGGCCCTTGGAGGATTAGGGGGATCCCAGCTCCAAAGGCTGCATCCCACCTTGGGATCCCTCCAGGGATCCTGGCTCCTCAGGCTACATCCCCCCTTGGGATCCCTTGGGGGATCCTGGCTCCGAAGGCAGGGCAAGCGTCAGGATCCACCCCACGAAAGGCAGCGAGAGGCGTCAGGCATGGAGGCAAGCCTAGCAGTAAAGCCAAAATAACATCTGAGACACCTAAACCACAGCATAACTGGGGGTATTTTTTTAGCTGGCACTCTTCTGTGTTCAGAGTGCAGCCGGGCTCGCCGAGTTACTCGCAGGGGCCTCCTTCCCTGAGCTCTGGGATGTGCTCGAGTGTCCCCACTCCTCCTGCTCCTTCTGTCCCGTCTCCCCAAAGTCACACAAGGATTAGCATTGCCTTGGGTGCATCGGCGTCTGGATTGGAGCCGGGTGAGCGAAATGCAGCCAGTTTGCTCAAGCGGAGTGAGGGAAAAGTCAGCGGCAGGTCCGAGCTGAAATGTTGGTGGAGGAGATGAGGCAGCTTCGCCTCCCACCCTGGGGTATGCTTGTCCCTGAGCTGAGCCGCCTGTGGGACACTGCCACCCCCTCCCAGTCCCAATTTTCTTTCCTTCCAGAAAGCTTCACCCTCAAACACGTGGGCTGAAATGTTGGTGGAAGAGATGAAGCAGCTTCCCCTCCCACCCTGGGGTATGCTTGTCCCTGAGCTGAGCCGCCTGTGGGACACTGCCACCCCCTCCCAGTCCCAATTTTCTTTCCTTCCAGAAAGCTTCACCCTCAAACACGTGGTGTCTCCCTGCCATACTCCACCCCCCAACCGGTCCTTCCACTTTCAGAGGTCTAGGGACACCCAGTGGGACCATCTTTCCCCAAATTTGCCTTCCCTACAGGGAGGCTGCAAAGGCTCATCCACCTCTAGGACCTGCTCCTGAGCCAGTTTTAGGAGGAAAAGCACTTTTATTTCTTCATCTTAAAGCAAAGCGATGGGGAAGGAAGGGAAAGGTTGAGCTCAGGGACCATGGCTCCCGCCTCTCTGCAAGCTGTGCACGCCCCGAGACGGATCAGCCTCTCCCAGCTCCTCTTGTCACAGCTTTGTGCCCGCTCCTTTAACCTATTTTATTTGCAGCGAAGAGAAATTATAGGGGGAGAAATAAGGCGCTTGTCAGTTTTCTTGAAAATTAGGCCACAGCTGTCAGCCTGAAAGGGAAGCGTACGTCTCAAAGGAAGGATCTACTGCTGCTTCATGCGTTTTCCCCCTTCCCCAGCCAGCCCCCACCCTTCCTCCTCTCCAAAATAGGGGATGCTTGCCTGAAAACATCGCTGCCCGGTGCAGGTTCCCCTCTGGGGTCAGGCTCTGGAGGGCTGGGCTGTGGGGAGGTGGGCTGGAGCCAGGGTTTCTGCCCTTGCAGGGTGGTGGTGGAGGCAGGGTCCCAGCCCTGCCAGGCACGTGCTGCATTGCTGCTGCCTCCTGCCTGGGGTCTGAAGGCCCAAGAGTCCAGGGCGAGACTTGCGTTTGCTGTCCATTCTGCTGTTGAGTCATCGGCAGGTTTAAAAGTTGGAGAAGAGATGCCTCAGGGGTTCTATTTTTTTCCTTTCCTGGAGGATTCGAAGGCGAAAAGCTCCCTGTTTTCTGGGTGAGCCTCCTGTAGATGCTCAGACATTCCTACAGCATCTTGCAAGCTTTGCAGGTGCTTCAAGACTGCATGCTCACAGGCAGGATGGCTTTATCCATGGGACACTGTAAGGTTTCCTCAAGGAATCTCCTGGGACACACTGACTTGGGCAGCTGGAGGCTGGTGCTGGATGCCGGCTTCCCTTGGAGGAGTTGTCACATTCATCTGTGTTAGGCATAAGACTTGGACAACGCCTGGGGCTGAGCAGACCATTAAGTTTCCAGGTTTAGTTATCTTTTAGCTCTTTGCCCATCCCAGGGGATATTAGCGGTCAATCATCTTCTGTGCTGAAGATGATCAAGAAGAAACTGAAGAAGAGGTTTGAAGAAACTTCAGAAGAAACTCATCCATCTCCTCGGTACAGTCCTGTGTCCCCCTCCTGTTTGGTGTGGAGCTGTGGGTATTTCACTGACCTTACAAGTGCCCAGATGTGTTGGATATCTGCTTTATAAACTGAAGGTGACTTCTTCGAAGGATGCGGTTTTCCAGGCAGCTGAAGTCCGGGGTGGGGACAAGGCTGGGTTCATCGTGAGCCACAGTGGACATGCCCAGGAGGTGACTCACAGCTTTGGTAGGTGGGTGGGCAGCGGGAAAGCCACCCTGCCAGCCAGGACAGGGACCTCCCAGTGGTCCCGGTGTCCAAGGGGAGCATCGTGAGGAGCAGAAGCCGAGGGCTGAGGCTCTGCAGGACTGAGATGCCATTTCACCAGCTGAAGGGAAGAAGGTTTCAGCATAAAACTGCCCATGTCTGTGGCAGTTCTCAAACCACCAGCACATCATCTGCGCCCAGCACAGCATCGCCAAGCTGTCCTTGGGGCAGCAAGTGGCTCCGAGAAGAGAGTGTTCAGGGCAGCTGGATTTGGGCTGCTTTCCCTGGGAAATTGGGATTGTGCAATCATACCCTTGGATTCATCATCTTTCTCCATCCTGTGAGTATTTCCTGGCTGTTACAACCAAGCCTGGCAAGCGGTTTGGTTTCCCTGAGCTCACCAGACTTGTGTAGAGACCCCTGGGTTTCAACTTGGTAGTCCCAAATTTTCCATCCAGTGGGAAGAACTTCTTGGGAAGTCCCCATGCATGGGTGGCTTGTCCCCAAGCTGGCTTTTTGCCCTGGCTGCTGTCTCCCAAAGCCCAGCAGGGTTGGCTACAAGGAGCTTGCTGGCTTTCCCCTGGTTGACATTGCTTGTCCCATCTACAGAAAGGGGCTCTGGGTTGCAGAGGGGAGCAGAGATGAGCCCTTACAGCAGCACCGTGCTCCTCTCAGGGATCCCCCTGATTGCTCTGAGGCCGCTGGGTGTCCCTGGGGAGCATGTTATGGAGGAGACGGGCCCAGCCCAGCATCAAGCTGGCACCACGGCTCCTTCAGCAGTTGTCACGCTGACGGCTTCTGCCGAGCAGACGCTCCGTGGGAGGGTTTTCTTGTTTGCAGTGAAACACTCTGCACCTTTCCCTTTTCAAGCAAAGGCATCGCAGGGCTTCTCTCCGCCTTCTTGAGGTCCGCATGTCTCCTCCCGGGATCTGCGCATCTCTGGTCCACAGCTTTCACCAAGTTCCCCGGGGGAACTCAATAACCATCATGAGAAACTGGGGCTGGTGAGGTTGAAAAGAAAGTTCAGGCTTTGTCACCCATTAAACGAGGTCTTCCCCAAATGCCCTCACCCTTCCCGCTGCTGGGCTCCCTTTGATCCGATGCTCCCGTTCCTGGTTGACCTGACATCTCAAAGAGCAGGACCTGAACATGAAGAAGAGTCTGAAAGCCGCATGAAGAAGGAGGTGCGAGTCCTGCTTTTGCCCACGTTGCCCTCCTGGCTCGAGCAGGCTCTTTGCTTACCCAGGGCAAGACATTACTGCTCCCGGCTCCAGACCTGGACTTGTCCATGCTGTCCTGGGCTCTCCTTGGCCGGGTTGTACTTCACGGCTTCCCACCTCCAGCAGATGCTGATGCTCTGCCAGCTACCTTGCTCCGTCTCGGTGCCTGCAAGCCCGTCCCCAGGAGACAGACCCCACCAGGTCCTCTCTGTGTCTTGACAAGGATCCGAGCTCATTAGGGAAATGTGCCGGTGGAGGCTTGCTTTGAGATGGAAATGGGTGGCTGGGAGAGAGGTGATGGAGCAGGCAGAGGGTCCCCCTCCCCAGGCCTGCCTCCCACGGAAGGAGCCACACTGCTCCTAAAATTCCCAAACCCTTCACAATCCCTTATGTAAAATGGATTTTGAAAGTGGGAGCTGCCGGCGTTGCTATGGTTTCCCTTGCCCCGAGGAGCACGCTCCGGAGCCCGGATTCAGCAAAGGGGGCGAGAAAAATGGAGGATTGGGATTTTCTTCGCCGCTATGGTGGGGAAGAACAGGGGGAACAGCACCGTCCTTCCTTCCCCACTCTCTCCTCCCTCTTCCCTCCTTCCTAATTTTATCTGTGCTTCCTCTGCAAATTCCTAAAGGATCCCAGCTGCTGGGCCAGGCTGGGGATGCTGCTTTTCCTGGCAGGAAGATTTCAGGGGCGGACTGGGATGGGCATGTCAAGGGCTGCAGGTCCCCCAGGCAGGTGTGTCGAGCCAGGGCATCTCGTGGGGAGGAAGGGTGGCGGAAAACCTTGGGGAGGAGAGGGGAAGGAAGAGGAGGGTGGGGAGGAAGGATGGCGGCCAATGGCAGAGGCACTGAAACGTGGGGCAGAGCCCCCCGGAGCATCGCTCCCCCCAACCTCGGCTGGCTCCTTCCCCAGCTCCAGCTCTGTCCCAGTTGCTGGAAGTGGAACGAGGCAAGATCTTCTCCCTGCCGGGGCCCCATGTCTGCCCGCAGCTAATAAAGCGAATCACTGGTGCTTAATGAAGAAGCACCTGCTTAATTGAACGCAGCGGGACAATGCTCAGCATGGCTGGGCAATGGGAGGGAGCCAGCAGCACTCCCCTCCCAGGCTCCCTGCAGGTCCCAGTGGAGGAGACGGTGTCTTCATCCACAGGGGGGCTGGATTTCATCTTTTTTTTTCTTTAATTTTACAGAAAACCAGACTTTCACCCCTTTCAAGCAAGCATTGGGCTGCCCAACCCTTTGCTGCACCATTCCTGCCTGGGGACTCTGGGCAGGGGATGGGGCTGAAGCAGTTAAAAGGGCGAGCAGGCGGGGTGGGAGCTCCAACAGCTCCCTGAACCGATGATGTTTAGATTAGCCGGGTTTCCAGGCATCGTGCTGTCAAAGCAAGAGGGCTGGGAAGGATGCCGGGGCTTGCCCTTAATTGGAGATGTGGCTCTGAAGCTGCCCCATCGCTCCGACATCCCCTGGGCTCTGTCACATGCGGCCCCACAGCAGCTCCCTGCCCTGGGACTTTCGGCTTGTCCCCCTAGAAGGCCACCCCATCCCACCCCACCAATCATTAGCGTGATGGGAATTCGTTGCGGTTGACGTGCTGGTGGCGCAGGGTGGGGGCTGTGGTGCTTTCTGGGGTGCAGGTTAGGGAGCCCAGGGTTTTTTGGCGATGCAAAGCTGGTGGTGACCTCCTTGGCTCTTCCCTGGGTCAGCATCGGCATGCTGAGGGGTTCTTTAGGCTGAGGGAAAGGCAGGGTCCTGTCCCCACAGCAGGGGCTGGAGGTGACCCTTTGGGATCCCCACCTTGGCTTGGCCCCATCCAAGGCAATGGGGGGATCCCCCGTTGCCACACCACAGGCAGGCGCTGCCTCCCATCTGCCCACAGCCGCATTCCTTGGCTCTGTCGGAGAGGCTTGAAATAACCCTTTTAATTTAAGGAGTTACATTTTAATGGCCTAAATACTGCACTTCATTATCACTGCCATGTGCCTGCGCTGACGGCTGCCGAACGTCTCGGCGATGCAGTGCAGTGATGCTCTGCGGCTGCTGCCTCCCCAGGGACGCTGCTTCTTCCCCTCCTCTCCCACGCCGGGAGGTCCTCAGGGGCTCGCTGGGTCCCTGTGGGCACGGGGACAGGCAAGGGGGTGCACGTGTCACCCACGGGGATGCAGGGAGAGCCCTGGGGAGAGGCATCGCACTGGGAGGATGCTTCAGGGGAGATCAGGCAGCTCCTTCCCATCGCCAGCATCATAGCGTGGACAGGCAGGGGGATGGGTGAGCTGCAGCCAGCCCCAGTAACCGGGGTTTTAAGTCTTATCTATACATATTTATGGGATGTGTGTATCTGGGGTGTATATATCTGGGGAGATATATATGTGTGTATCTGGGGTGTATACATCTGGGCTGTACGGATCGGGGGTATGGCTCCCACTCGCCATCCCCTCTGCCCCGTCCCTGTCCGCAGCCGCCCCTCTGGCACCTCAGCTGCTGCCTGCTGAGTTCGGAGCCTCCTGTCCCCCGCATGGCCCTGTCCCCTGCCTCCTCCCAGCCAGCCTCGCGTTCCCCTCATGCCATTGAAGCCTCTGGGGGGCTTGGCTCTGGGGGACCCCTCCCATCCCACCGGCAGCCGCCCAGCGCTGGCAGTCGGGCTCAGCTGCTGGCTGCTGTCACAGAGGCTGGCAGCTGCACGGTCAGCCAGTTGTCCTCTCCTTTGGGGGCCATTTTTGGGATCTGCCAACCCAGGAGCTTCAGGGCAGGAGTTTGAGTCTCTGGCTGCACTGGGGGAGGCTGCTGAGCACTGGCAAACTCATTCTGCTGGTGGTTCCCAGACAGCCTCTGCCTGGGGGTAGCTGGAGGGTAGGGTACCCGGGTGGGACAGCATCCCCGGGGAGGTGACACGGCTTCTGCTTGGGGGGACGGACTCTGCTCGGCTGCTCCTTTAACACTCTTGACGGCTTCCAGTTTCCCAGTGCCACCGAAAGGAGGGGGAACCAACCCAAGCCTTTCCACACTAATCAAAACCAGGCCTGAAATTAGAAAGCGGCTCGCATTCAGCCCCCCGCTCGCTGGGAGCGCAGCGTTAGCCAGCCAACTGTCAGAGCTCCTATTTATGGAAAGCCAGAGCCCTCCTTTTCCACAGCGGAGCATCGGAGGGGGGGACCCGACCAGCATCCTTGCCGTGGGTGGATGAGGGCAGCTCCAGAGGTTGCTGAATTGCCCACGACACCCGCCAGCACAGGTTTTGTTTTGGCTGAGCTTGTTTGAGCTCTTTTTGTAGCCATTCTGCCTGGAAGGTGCAAAACACCGGCCCCGAGCAGCCAGCAGCAGTGTGGAAGAGCTGGACCCCAGCTGTACCGGCACACCAGGCGCTTTGCAATTGGGGGTAAAACTATCCCAGTGTTTCTCCCTGGAGGACCTGTCCCCTCTTTGGGCACGGTAAATCATGGTCCGCGTGCCCGGCGCCCGCTCCAGCACGCCTGCTGGAGGAAGCTGGGCAAGGACGGGGCATCCAGTTATCCCCAATTAGGGTAGGATGGGGCCAGCTCACTCCTAGGCTGGGCTTGGACCTGCCCAGGCTGGGCTTGCTCCTGCCCAGGCTGGGCTTGCTTTTCCGCAGCCGGCAATGACCGAATCCTGCCTGCAATGCTGAGCTATTGATTTGCTTTTGGCTCCATCAGACTGGACTAAAAGCCTCTGCCTTCCCCTTCCCTCCCTCGATGCTTCGCTTTCCCATCGCCTTCCCTCCTCCAGCCAGCCCTCATCCAAGCAGTGAGAAATCGGGGAAACGTTTTCATCCCCATGAATGCAGCCAGTTATGTAAGAATAATTGGGATAAATGAGCTTATTTATCACGGCCCGCTCCATTTTAACGGGGTCCAGGGCGATCGCCGGGTTGGGTTACGTAAAAGCCCGCACAGAGCATCTCATTGTCCGGCAGCGGCCACGCGGGATGCAGGAGCTGCCGATGGAGAGGAGGAGCCGGGGCCCGGCGAGGAGGGGATTGGGTTGCTTGGCAGAATTGGGAGGAAGGTGGTGGGGGGTTTCTTCCTCCACATCTTGGGAGGGAAAATCCATTTCTTCATTCCTTGTCCACCTCCCACGTCTCTAAAACACCAGGGTATGGTCTTGGGTGTCTTCCTGTAGCTGTATGGTCTTCCACCGGTACTCCCCCATAGGGACGGGAGCTGGAAACTTGCTTCCTTCCTCTTCCTCACCCCAGGAGGTGAAAATGTGATGCCAGGGGCGTTCAGGTGTGCCTCCCACCTCCCAGCCAAACGGAGACCTGCCCAACAGTTAGCGAATGCCTCCCACCCAGCCGCCAAAGCGGGGCCCTGTGTTTTGCCTCCTTGACCCTTCTAAGATGCCTCTGGGGGGGATTTGATTGCCCTGCAGGGGGATTTGATTGCCAACTGAGATTATCTAGTGGGGAGCAGTGCTCAGTAGGCGTTCAGGGAAAGCAGCAATGCTCTGGGGGGTACCAGCATCTCCCTCAGTGCCGAGGTTCCCCATCAGCCCGTGGGGGAAGATGTGGGGACCCAGGGAGCATCCCAGTTTCAGGAGAAGCCGGGTGGGCTCCCCTGGGTCTCCCTGATGCAGGGACTGGAGCACTGAGCTGGCACTGGGCAGCATTTCAGGTGTCCTCAGACAAACGCCCAAGAAGGCAGCAGCCTGGAGAAAAACAGGAAATCCCCAAATCCAAACAAATGCAGGGGAAAAAAAGAAAAAATAAAATTCGTTTTTGGTTTCTGTTCTAAATTGCTGAAAACCTTGGGAATGCCTCAAGGTTTGTTAAGCAGGACATTCCTCCTCTGACCCCCAGGCGGATCGGCGTGGGCCACGGTGCCAGCTATGCCATGTTTTGGGGAGAGTGCTGCTGGCAGGGTGTCCGGCGGAGCCAAGGCATCTTCCAGCTTCACCAGCCAGAGCTCCAGAGCCTCTCGGCACCAGATCTTATGGGAGCCAGAGCATGGAGGAGTTGAAAGAGCAATGGGGCAGGTTACTGGGAAAAAGGGAGGCTGTAGAGGGAAAGGCAGCCTCTGGCTCCGGACTCCCGGGTTGCACAGCGCCGGGAGGGAGCGGTTTGTCATGGTGGTCACGCTCGCTCCCCACCAGTTGCCTGGTGTCAGAGGGATACTGGTCTAACTGGGCCATCACATGCCATCTGTAACCACGCTGCTGCACCCTCCCTGTGGTTGTCAGGGTGGAAAGCGATGCTGGAGCATCTCAAAGGAGGTCACTGGGACGCTTGAGGTGGCAACAAGCCACAGTGGTGGGTGCCAGTGAGGCCCCAGAACAGCACAACCAGGGACGTGTCTTAGCCCAGCTCTTGGTTTTGGCCTTGCCCTGGTGTCAGTAGCTGCACCCTCCAAAAGCAGAGCCTGGTGTTACCCTGCACTGGCTCCGCTCTGGTGCCACCGTGCTCGCCCAGCCCCTGGTGTGCCCGTGTCTGTCATCCCCAGTCCTTTCTAGAGGAAGGGGGTGATGTGCAGGCTTGGGTCGGGGTCTTGGCTGCGCTTGTTAACCATCCTTTCCCCCTGGTTCCTCTCCCTTGCCATACACAGGCAGCTCTGTCTACTTCTGAATGCAGAAAACATCTTCCACTCCATGGCAGACATACTGCTTCGGGAAGAGGACCTCAAGTTCGCCTCTACCATGGTCCACACCCTGAACACCATCCTACTGACGTCCTCCGAGCTCTTCCAGCTGAGGAACCAACTGAAGGACCTGAAGACCCCGGTATGGAGCAGGCTCAGCTGATGGGGGGACACCTGGGGAGGTGTCTTGCTGCTCAGTCCCTGCCTGGCAGGTCCCAGGGCTGGAGCTGGGGCACCTGGGGTGGCCTCTTCGTTCCTCCTCTCTTCAGGGGCGTGTGGAGGATGTGCCCAACTCTTGCTTTTCTCCCTCGGGATGGGATCGGGCCCCCCGAGCAGCTGCCACTTCCCTCCCTCCGCCCCAGCACAGTCCAGGGGACAGGTGACAGCAGGAACAGAGCCCCCAGTCCCTCAGCTGTCCCTGCCTGAAACACACCCACAGGGTTTGCCAAGCAGCTGCCACCAGCGCCAGTGCCATCCCCTGTCTTCTCCTCCTCCTCATGCTGAAGGCCAGCGATGCTGTGGTGTCCCCTTGGGTGGGACAACCACTGTCCTCCAGCCCCTCGTCCTGCAGTGGATGCAGCACCCCTGAGGGCCACCCCATCGGGCTGCCACCCCAAAACCCGCCTGGTCTCCATCTCGCAAGGCTGGTGGGCTCGTGCCAGTGCCAGGTGGACTTGGTGGGTCCAGAAATGTCCCTTCGTGTCTCGGTGGCACTTGCCAGCCTGGTGGGTTGCTGTTGGGGACCTGGGGCTCTCCGTGCCACGTCCTTGCTCCTGCAACCCCAATTGCTCCCTCTTTCCCCAGGAAAGCCGTAACCTCTTCTGCTGCCTGTACCGGTCCTGGTGTCACAACCCCGTGACAACTGTGTCCCTCTGCTTCCTCACCCAGAACTACAAGCATGCCTATGACCTCATCCAGAAATTGTATCCTTTGGGGGTTTTCTGTGAGGCTGGTGCCCAGGCTGGCCCCTGCTCCCTCTGTGGCCACCAACGTCACCCCGCGGGCCAGCCCAGCCTCCTGCCTGCAGCCCATCATTACCGGGTCAGTGTCCCTGTGACGAGAGGGCAGAGCAGCCTGTGCTGGGCGCGCGCCAGCTCCCTTCTCCTTGCATGGTCCTTATTTTTTGCAGCATAGAAAGAGGATAGCATGCGCTGGCTGAGCCCTGACCTTCCCCTGCCCGGGAGGGGAGGCTCCCCAGTATCCTCTTCCTCCCAGGAAGATGAAAGCTTCAGCCTCCTGGCCCCATGAGGAACAGGCAGCGCCTGGCGCGGTGCAGTTCCCAGTGAGCTCACCGTCTGCCTGGAGCAGAATGATGATTTTCATGTGCTGGCAAACCCCAAGCCTTCCTGAGTAGTTTTCCATATGAAGAAGCTTAATAATGTGCTCGGGTTCCACTCCTGGTGTGTGCTGGCGTTCCTCCTGGGGGACGGGAGCGCTCAGCATTACCTCCGTGCCATCCCCCGCGGGCCAGGGGGGTAAAAGCAAGCGTCCTCCCTTGCACCATCTTCCTGCCTGCCCTCTGGCTAGGTGAGCTGCCAGCTTTTTGGGCATCCTGCCTTTTCCCCCATCCCTGCCTGCTTCCTTCCATCGTCCCTTGGCCACCCTGCAGACCTTTCAGCCCTGCTTGCCTGCAAGCCCTGCCTGTCCCCTGCCTGCTCGCTTCCCGCCAGAGCTGCGGGTGCAGGGAGGGATTGGCAGCGTGGCGGTCCACACCGGGCATCAGCTGGGCGAGCCATCTGCTGCTGCCACCGGGCCACCCTTTTCCGAGGCAACATCCTTAATGGCTACATCCAGCGGGGATCTGGAGGTCACCGTGGATTTCCTCACCGAGGTGGACAAGCTGGTGCAGCTCATTGAGTGCCCCATATTCACATGTAAGGAGGAAATCCCGCGTGGGGAAGGGGCGGCGCGCAGTGCTTCCCCTCGCCGCTCCACCGTCATGAGCGGCAGCCGCCGCACGAATAAATAGAGCAGAAGTTATGAGACTTCTTGCCGGGAGGTTTGCCCAGTGCTGGAGCTGCCCGCCAGGAACAGGCGCACTGGCAGCATGGGGAGGGGGGCCGCTCTCCCCCCCAGATATAGGTTAAGGGAGCGAGCAGAGCTGGCACCAAACAAAGGGATGGGGGAAGAAGGATGGGGGGTGTCCTGGACCACACTGAGCATCTCCAGGGGGACACGGGTAGGGTGTCGGCTGGGGGGAGCTTTGGTGGTGGGATGGCAGGGTTAGGGGAACGGTTGGGCTTGGTGATCTTAAAGGGCTTTTCCAACCCAAACAATTCTATGCGCCACGTGTGCCACCCCTGGAGATGCAGGCTGGTGTTGCAGGCGCTGCTGGGACCCTTAGTAAGAAAAAAAGGTGGGGTTTTTTTTTCTGGAAAAGGAAGAATAAGCCCTAAAAAAAATAGAGCTGCTTCTCTCTCCAGATCTGGCCCCCCAGCCCCAGGAATGTGTTCCCCCTGCTGGGTAATGCAGCCAGGACCCAATGGGCTGCTCAGGGACATGGCAGTGGGAGCTGGGATGGGGAGTGGGGGACATGGTGGGGTGACCCATGGCCACAGGGGAGGAGAGGGGTTCTTGTGATGGTATTCGGCCGCCCCTGGGCTCCTTCTGGGCATTGAGAAATGACCCCGAAAGGACTTTGGGAGGGGACTGTATAGGTCCAGGGCTCCTTGGGGGAATATTTGGGGGACTATTTGAGGGAAGAGGGTTAGAGGAGCCAGGCAATGGAGATGCGGGCTGGCCCTCAGCCACACTTCCTCCCCTGATGCCCTGGGCTTCATCCCGAGGATGACTTTTGTTCCCACCATGCGAGGTGGGAATGATTCCTTGAGGGTTCCCCATCCTGCTTACCTTAATCTCCAAGTCTTGGGGGTGGGGGGGGGACAGATGTGGTCCCCCCCTCATTGAGCAGCGTCCCTAGGTGTGGGTCTCTTCACGGGGAGACACCAGCAGTGCTGGTGGCAACCAGGTAGTGAGATTCTGGGGCCGGGACCTCTCACCCCATCCCCTGGGCTGCCCCAGGGGGGACCTGGGTTGTTTTTAGGGCTCCTGAAGACCCTTCTACTCCTGAGCACCACGAGGGGTGGAGCAGGAGGGTGATTTCCCCTCCGCTGAGCAACGCCACGGCCCAGCACACGGAACTGTCAGGGTTGAGCGGAGAGGACCCCTTGCGCTCCCGAGAGCCCCCGGGAGGGTGTGACCCGGCCCTCCTGACCTGCAGCACCTTGGGGATGGTATTTCTGCTAATTCTGCAGAAGCTGAGGAGCAGTCTTATGTTGCGCATGTGTCCTCGGGCAGGCAGCAGGGACAGGCTCAGGGGTGAGTGGCAGCAGGGATGGGAGACTGGGGAGCCTTCGCCCCCTCTCCTAGCTGGCATCTGGGGGCTCTGGCAAGGAGGGGCTTCTGGCATGTGTGGGACACAAAGATGGATGAGCTAATGCAAGGGGAGAGGCCACTGGTGCCTTTCGGGTCGCCTGGCAGAGGCTTGCAGCCTCACCAGGACCATCAGATGGGTTGGGAGGAACCTGCTATTGGGACTGGAAAGCAAAAGGCATTTTACCCGCCATTTTACCCATCCTCTTCCTCTCCTCTTCCAGATCTCCGCCTGCAGCTGCTGGATGTGAAGAACAACCCCTACCTGATCAAGGCTCTCTATGGGCTGCTGATGCTGCTGCCCCAGAGCAGCGCCTTCCAGCTCCTCTCCCACCGCCTGCAGTGCGTGCCCAACCCCGAGCTCATGCAGACCGCGTAAGTGCCGTGGGGACAGATGCCCGGCATCAGCATCGGGGCCGGACCAGTCATCCCTCTGCTGCGGCCGAGCATCCTCGCAATCCTGGGCTCGGCCCCGTGCTCTTCTTTTGCTCCCCTCTGGCTCCTTTGCAGCCGGGGCTGCTCCTTGCCCTGTGGCCGGGAGTGTTAGCTCAGGGGTTTTTTTGTGTCTATATTTGGTAACCCTGGGAGGGCTGCGCCTCATCCACAGGCATTTGGCATCAGGGATGGAAAATTTCACTTGTGGGGTCGCTATGGAAACGAGCAGAGCCGGGAAGGAGGTTTACGGAGAGAGAGAGAGACGCCAGCGGCCAGGGGGTGCTCCCAAAGCATCCCCCATCCCAGCCCGGCCAGCCTTCCCGGCACCCAAAAGGTCCCCGGCACCCTTGCACGCCTGGGGCTTGCTGCTCCATCCCCACCCCTTGGCCTTCAGGGAGCCATGGGCTGCAGTGTTCAAGGGGGGGACTTGCCAAAATCCCTCCAGCCCAGGGGTGCTGCCCGCCCAGCTCATTAGATGCCAGTGGTGGGATTTGCTCTCCGACCCTCGGCTAATGAGCAGGGAGGGTTGATGTTAAAGCTGGGTCTGTCTTCGCAAAGCCCTGGGAACAAAAAAAGAGGAGTTCCCAAGCTGGACAGGTTGCTGAATTAAGCCCCCATCACTCCTTGGCTTTTAACAGCTCCCCTGGGCTGGCTTTTATCCCTCATGGCCTCCGGCGCTGAGCGCGTACCCACAACCCGGCACTGATTTTAACTGGGGGGGAGGTGAGCTGCATGTGCTTCCTTTCCCCCTTTTTTCCCACCCCCTTGGCCCCAGCAGCAGGGTTTTTTCAAGCAACCGGAGCTGTCAGACGGCGTGAGCATCTGATTAAATCTGACCTACATTCCTTCAAACACCGAAGCCGGCTTTCGTAACAGACCAGCCCCAGCTGCCCCCCCTTCCCCGGGGGGATGTCAGGACCTCGAGAGCTGCCTGCCATCCTCCCATGGGCTCCCCCATGTCCCCCAACGGGCTTT
>NW_009260400.1:1668672-1671086 GCF_000687185.1 Egretta garzetta | reverse complement strand
ATCCCCCGGGGCTGTCCCTGCTGCCACCCGTCCTCCTCCGTGACAAAGCACACAGATATTTTTCACTCATTCCTGAAACCAGGAGGGAAACTGAGGCACACGGCACCAGCATCCCTTCCATCCAGTCTCGCTGCTTTTGGCCAGAAAGGGTTGGGATAGGGCGGGGAACATCCATGTTGGAGGGGTTAAACCTTCCCTGCAGGGTCAGGGTGTTGAGGCTGATGTCCCTTGTCCTCTCTGCTGTCCTTCTTGGGCTCCATCTCATTCCTTTAGGGGAGGGAAACAGGGCTGGGGGGGGGGCATTTAATGGGGCACCGGCGTTACTAGGGTGTTTTGGGCTCAGCTTCTTCAGGACAAACCCTCGGTGGATAGATGGATTGCCGGGGTGTGGGCACCTCCTGCCCCTTCCTGCACCTCACGCTCTGCTCCCTCCCCGCAGGGACAGCACCAAACCCAGCACCAGCTTCAAGAGGACAACAGCCTCCAACATCGACTACACGGAGCTGCTGCAGCACTTTGAGAAGGTCCAAAACAAGCACCTGGAAGCGCGGCACCAGCGAGCTGGGCGAGCAGAGCAGTTGGACCGGCGAGTGGTCCTCTGAGCATCCCCGCCGCAGCTGCGGGTGTGCACGGTTGCTGGGGCAAGGGACCAGGGGACAGGGACACCAGTTGCTGGCCGCCGGAGGATGTGGTGGGTTTAAGGGCAGAGGGAGATGGGCGAGCACTCGGCGCGGGGCTGGTTTTCCCCCCCACTGTGTGTGTGGATGGTGGGGGACCCCCAGGCTGTGCCCAGCTTCTCCCATGGGTGATGGCAGGGACATGGGGAAGGGTTGTAGGAGGAGAGGGCCAGGAGAAAGCACTTCATCTTCCTGCAATAGGGCGAGGAAACTCCCCTTTGCTTTGCTAATGCCTTCCCCGTGACTGTCAGCTGAGCGCCCAGCCTCCTGCCAGCCAGACCGGAGGGGAAAGGAAGACGGGAGCAACCCCTGGCCTCCTGCCCTGGAAAACAAGCACACGGGGCTGCCAGCCACCTCTCACCACCCCGGCTTCCACCCTCTGGCTCCAAGGCCACGCCGGCAGCAGCTCACCTGGGGACTCACACTCCTGTGCGTGGCGCTCGGTCCCCTCCCTGCGCCCACGTGCCCTCCCCAAGCCCCCAGCACGGACAGCAGCGCAGCCTTAGCTCCCAGCCGGCAGCAGGAGCACAGAGGGTGGCGGAGACCCCATTGCGCCCAGCCTCGGACTCCATTCTTTGTTCCTATGTTAAATTCCCCACGAAAAATAAATGAGCGATGCAGAGCAGGCCGTTCCTGGTAGCTGGGCTCCCCATCCTCATGGATCCAGCCCCCAGGGGAGCCAAAAACCCAGCAAGGACAGGGGATGGCGTAGAGCATCCTGCTTGACCCCGAGCCCCAGGCTGGCCCGGTCCTGCCACGTTGGCTCGCCAGCAAGCAGGGCTTCTCTGCCTGCTCCTCTTCCCAGCAGGAAAAAAAACCCAGCACCGAAATTCTTCCAGGCCGTGGTCACGAAACCACAGCGCGGTGACAGGCATTTTCCTGGCGCTGCCTTCGCCCTGTCCCACGGTGCCGGGGGACCGTCACCGCCAGCACGTGCTGGGCTGCTGGGGTTTGGGGGGTCACTGTTGCATCCCCAGCGCATTTCAGGCCCTCACCTGATGCAGGGGAAAGGGGGGCTGGAGGAATTTCTGGAGATTTTCTGGCTCCTGGCCTGTTTACAGTGGAGCCGGGCTCTGGCAGCGGGTTCCTCGAACAGCCATGCACCGGGGCTGCTTTGGCCAGGATAAAGACATTCCTGTCATTCCCGGGGAAGGGCTTTCCAAACCCGGTCATGGTGGGTTAATTTTAACAGCCAGCCCTTTAGGATGGGCGAGCAGTGGCTTCCCCAGCCTGCCGACTGCTTGGGGTTCCAGGGGGGCAGTCTGTTGCCTGTCCCCAACCCCTGGCAGTACGTGGCCGGCATGGGCCAGGGCTGCTGCTTGTCCCAGGGCTCTGCCTGTCGCTCCTGCCGGGCTCGCTGCCGATGAGTGGCCTCTTTCCATGTCGAGGGACAGGGTTTATGGGGAAAAATTCCAGCCAGCTGCCGGAGCGCCGAGCCGTAATAGTTTCCTTATGGGTGGCTCTTGACCAGCGCCGGACAGCAGCACGGTCCTGCCGGGGCAGTGCCGGTGGAGGATCAGGGCTGCTTTTCTGGCAGGAGGGGGAACGAGCGGCTCAGACTGAGCCCCGTGCCCCGGCTGAGCATCGTTTCCCTGCTCGGTGCAGCTCGGTGCGTTGGGGCTCAGCCTGGCCCCCAGGATCCCGGGATGGCTGCGGGGACGGGCTCGGCTGCTGGCAGGCCCCGCATTTCCCACGGCTCTCCGGTAACCGGGTGCCGTAAGACATCTCGGAGCTGCC
>NW_009260400.1:1661492-1667731 GCF_000687185.1 Egretta garzetta | reverse complement strand
GTCCGAGCCCGACACTGGGTGCCGGAGCCCCACATCAACCCCATATCGGGCGTCGGGGGCCTGCATTGGGCATCGGACCCCACGCTGGGTATCGCAGCTCCTTATCAGCCCCGTGTCCGTCACCGGGTACCGGAGCCCCGTGTCAGCCCCATATCCATCACCGGCTATTGGAGCCCCACATCCGGTATCACAGCCCCATGTCAGCCCCGTGTCCGTCACCGGGTATCACAGCCCCATGTCGGGTACTGGAGCCCCACATACGGTATCACAGACCAGGCGTTGCTGGCCCACGGTTGGGTACTGCTGGCCCCATTTGGGGCATCATCTTGCCCCCGCCACCCTCCACTCCCCAGCTTGGATTTCTGCCGGACCTGCTTTGGGTTTGCACCAACAGAACAAAAAGGTCCCCTGGCTCCTCGATCCCATTTCCCAGCCTGGGGAGGGGACATTGCCTCCACCCTTCCTGGGAGCAGGATGGGGCCGTGTAAAAAAAAAAAAAGCCTTTTTTTGTTTGTTTGTTTTCATTTCAAAAAAATAAAAAATGCTGGGGGGCATTTTTGCCCAGGGGCTGAGCGGGGAGGAGGGCACCAGCTGGGTTTCTTCATCTTGGGGGGCCCCGAAATTTCCAGCGTTGGGGTTTAGCCCCAGTCTACATCCTATGCCAGCCCTCCTCCCCCTCCTCTTCCTCCTCCTCCTCCTTCTCCTCCTCCTCTTCCTCTCTTCTTGCTGCAGCCCAGTCCAGACAATGCTGTCATTGCCAAAGCAGGGGAGGGGGGATAAAAAAAAAAAAAAATAAAAGCCTTGCTTGAGAAGGAGATTAACCCCTTCCAGGGGCGATGGTGGCTCTGCGGGGCTGGACTCTGGCTCCGGGCTGGGAGAAAAGCCCTTGAGGGGGAAAATCACAGTTCTCCCCGGGTGCCAGCCCCATGGTGGTGGTGGCCAGGGCTGGTGGGGAGGGTAGAGGTGGGGGCAGCCCGTGCCTCAGTTTCCCCATTCCCCTGCTGAAGCTGCAGAGGGGATGAGCGAGCCTGGAGCCGTTATCCCCCCGGCTGATGTCGGCACGGCCACGCAGCGGCATGCCAAGCCCCATCGGGACATGCTTGGGCCAGGAGCCCCTCACCATGGCGTCGCACATTGGTGTGCCTGAGGAAACCGGGCTGGATTCATGCAGGTGGGAAAGATGAGACAGAAATAACAAAAAAGAAGACAAAAAGCCCACTGCGCTCTGCTGGTACCTGGCACAGCCCCAGCCCAGCGCCGGTGGTCCCCAAGGGCGCAGCATCATCCCTGTCCCCATCTCCCAGCCACGTGGGTGTCCTGGCACAGGCACTGGGGGTCAGGGAAAAATAATCCCCTGCCCAAAGTGCTGGCAGCATTCAATGGCAGCGATGCACTTTGAGTCCCACCACCGGGACCCCTGTGCTGGACACAGGCGCAAAGGGACCTTATTTTGGTCGCGGGTGGCTTTTCAGCACCCCTCAGCCTCCGCTGGGGAGGACTCGAGCAACGAAGCCTGGTGGCAGTCCCCGAGCCAGCGGCATCCTTGCGCCGGCCTCATTCCTGTTGCCTCTCTTCCAGCATGCTCGGCGTCCCTGGGTGACCTTGGCATGTCCTTGTCCCCATTGTCCTTGTCCCTATCCTTCTCCTGCCCAGCACCGCGACCTGCCCCCTCCTTCATGGGGAGCCTCTGCTCGCCACGGCCCTGGGACAGTGGCCCTGCCCTCGGCAATGGCAGTCCTCGGGGACTCATGGCCAGGGCGCTGCCACAAGTGGCACATGAAGGGGCATCCTCAAACCCCTCCTCTGCTGATTCATGAGGAAATTAGGGCTTTTGTGGTCCTCAGAAAAACAACGCTGGGCCCATCCCATGCACCCTTGGTGCAAACCCTGAGGTGCCACCAAGCTGGGCTCATGGGGATGTGTGGTGACCCACATCCTGCAAAGCCAGCTCTGGTGCCCGCGGCCCGGCCCGGTGGCCACCCCAGATGGGATTTGCAAGTCCCTGGCACTGCCATCAGATGGTGGCAGCAGGATGGCACCAGAGTGGTGTCACTGGGATGACAGCACTGGGACTGACCTCATCAGGATGGCAGCACCAGCATGGCCTCACCAGGATGGTGGCACCAGGACTGGCCTCACTGGGATGGCTTTGCTGGGATGGTGGCACTGGGACCAGCCTTGCTGGGATGACACCAGGATGGCCTCACCGGGACAGTGGCATCAGGATGGCCTCACTGGGACAGTGGCACTGGGACTAGCCGTGCCAGGCTGGCACTGGGATGGCCTCGTCAAGGTGGCACCAGGATTAACCTCACCAGGACAACACTGTGCCTGATCTCACTGGGTTGGTGACACCGGGATGGCCTCACTGTATGGTGGCACCAGGATTAACCTTGCTGGGATGTCACCAGGACTGGCCTTACTGGGATGGCATTGGAGCTGGCGTTACTGGGACTGGCCTCGCTGGGACAGGACCAGGATGATCTTACTGGGACTGGCCTCTCCAAGACACTGCTGGGACTGGTCTTCCTGGGACTGACCTCACTGAGACAGTGCTGGGATGGCCTTGTTGGGACAGTGGCACTGGACAGCACTGGGATGGCCTTGCCATGAGGCCACTGGGACTGGTCTTACTGGGATGGCATCAGGATGGCCTCATCAGGATGGCACCAGGGTGATCCCACTAGGACGGCGCCGGGGAGGCCTCCCTGGCACCTTTGACCTGTCCATGTCCCTGCACAACCGCCCTGTTGAGGGCTGCGGGGACCGCAGATGTCCGCTCCTGCCCAGTTGGTCCTTGTGGGCTGAGGGGAGCCGGGGACAGGGGCTGCCCACTGCAGGGCTGGAGCCCTCCGTGCTGGGGCCGTGGAGGCCATCACTGCTTTGGGAGTGGCTGTGGGCTCTGCTCTGCTGCTGGCCTGGGTCTCAGAGCTTGCCTGAGCACCAGCTCCTTTCCTCCCCTCAAATTTCCAAACCCATAAGCTGCCTTCACCCCTTTGAGGAAGAGCAAGAGCTCACCCAAAATCCTGAGGTCTCCATGGTCTTCAAGGTTGCATGGCCAGACTGGAAGGGGAAAAACCCAGGAGGGGAAAGGGCTTGTGCTAGGCTTTTTATTAGCCATCGGAGAAGCCACACCTAGCCAGGCACGGCCACTGACCTGCCCCATCTCTCTGTAATGGTGACAGGGGGATTTGCCCTGCCCGGGGAGGGGCGCAGGGGGTCGAGGGGCTCCAGCTCTCACTGTCACCTTCCCTCCTTGCAGAGCTCCTACCCCATCTGGGAGGATTTCAACTCAAAGGCCACCAAGCTGCACTCCCAGCTCAGGTGAGTGGCTGGGGATGGGGGGGGGACAGGGGACATCTGGGGTGCCCGGCACCCGCTGAGCTCCCCCCTCGCTCTCTTCACCCCAGGACCACGGTGCTGGCTGCAGTCGCCTTCCTGGATGCCTTCCAGAAAGTGGCCGACATGGCCACCAACACCCGAGGTAGGGTCCTCCCCACCCAGGCGTGAGCGTCCCTGGGCTTGGCTGGACAGGGGGATGGCTGGCAAGTGTCCCCTGCAAGGTGTCCCCTGCCCATTTGGCTTCAGGCAGAAACTCCTCCATCCATGGAGACGTGGCCAACCCATCCCCACCCTGAGCTGGAGCATCCCCTGGGAAGCAGGGTCAGAAGGACAGAGTGTGGCTGAGGCTGGGGTGCGGGTGGGGTGGGCACCCATGTGGGTGCTGCTCCTCACCACTCATGGGTGCTTAGCCAGTGTCTTATGTGGGGCTAGTTTGCTTGTGGGGAGATTTGGGGTGATGCAGCCCTGCGCCGTGGTCCCCTGCACCCATCCCTGCCCCCCAGGGGTGCGCCCAGCTATGGGTCTGAGCTGCCCTCCCGCTGCCCCTTGTCCCCTGCTTTCACCTGGGAGGTGCCCGGGGGATGCTGGCTGCCGCGGGGGGCTCTGGGGAAGGAGAAGTAGGTGGAGGGAGATGCAGGAGCCCACACTCAACTGCTTCAGGGACAAACCCCAACCTGCTGGAGAGGCAACAACGAAGAGCTGAGGCTGCACATGGGGCACCCCCCCTGCTGCTGTAGGGTGGGGGGCCTGGACCCCCGGACCCTCCACGGGTGCTTGTTGGCAGTGAGGAGCCGCTTCCCACCGCTCGGCTTCTGCCAAGCAGATGGTCCCGGGCTGGTTTGCAGACTGGCGGCATCCAGGCCATCTGGAGCTGCACAGGGAGGAGGAGGAGGAGGAGGAGGAGGCAGCAGCAGCTTGAGCCGGGATCAGCTTTGCCTCCAAACCCACTAGCCCACTGCACCAGGGAGGATTAGGGCTCCCCCAGCTCCCCGAAAACGAGGGAGGAGACATGGTGGGGGGGATGCTGGGGATGGCTGGTGACCAGCATCACGGGAGTCAGCATCACGGGGGCCACCCTGCAGTGCCGCACCCCAGGTGGCATCTCGGGGGCACCCCTGCTTTTTTTGGGATGGGGGTGGAGGCAGAGTGGTGATGTGGGGAAACTGAGGCAGGGCGCTGGGTGGGGGCAGGCTGGCGGCCTTGCACGCGGCGCGTGAGTGCGACGGGGAATCGGATTAAGAGCAGCAGGAGCCGGGATAAGAGCATTAGGAGCAGGATTAGGAGGATACCCTGGCAGAGGAGGGGAAGGTGCTCAGCCTGCGGGCTCCCCCGTTTCTGCAGCACAGGGGGTGGGGGGGTGCCCAAAATTCCTGCAAAGAGTGGGAGGTGTCTCTGGGGGCCTTTTGGGGGGGAGAAAGGCAGAATATCACTCCCTAGCTTGCGCCCAAGGATTTGGGATCGCTGCTTTTTCCTGGGATTTGCCAGCAGCACTGCCACCATGTGGCCATCCTTAGGCTTCAGAGTTAACAGTGGTTTCACCAAAAGGGGACGCTCCTGCTTTCTGTTGCTGGCCAATGTTCCCCTGGGAGCACTGACTCCCTTTTTATCTGCTTGGGATCGTGCCTGGAGGTGAGGGATGCAGCCGGCTGCCTGGCACAGAGCTGGGGAAGGAAGCCAGTCCCCCTGGTTTCTCAGTTGGTGCCTGGCCGGCTGCACGGTACCTCGCTCCCCCTTCCCTGCCCACCCCCCCACCAGTGCTGGGTTGGAGACAAACTGGGAAAAACCAGGAGCAAATTTTCATTTTGAAACTGCGGGGAGGGATATTTAGTGCTTTATTTATTAGTTAGTGGATGTTGGTTTATTTATTTCGGGGGATCATCAGGGGAAAAAGTGAGCCGCCCCGCACCCAAAGTGTCCCCAGAACCCAGGGCATCCCAGCACTCATCGTCCCCACTGTGAGCCAGCCTGGTCCCAGTATCCATACTGGGCTGGGACTGGTGTGGGGGTGTCCCCTGCCCCTCGTCAGCTGCGTTTCATGCTCCCCCCAGGTGCCACAAGGGACATTGGCTCCGCGCTGACCCGCATGTGCATGCGGCACCGCAGCATCGAGGCCAAGCTTCGGCAGTTCACCAAGTAAGCAGGCCCAGGGCATCGGTGACACGAGTTGGCCGGGCTCAGCCCTCCCTTTCTGAAGAAGGAGATGCTGGACGTCGGCTGGGCCCGGGGAAGGGGGCACGGCTGCCCCCTGGCTCCGGCGCTCTCCCACACTCTTGGCCTCTCTCTCCCTGCTCCAGCGCCCTCATGGAGAGCCTGATAAACCCTTTGCAGGACAGGATTGAGGACTGGAAGAAAACCGCCAACCAGCTCGACAAGGACCATGCGAAAGGTACGGGTGGGAAGGGCCGAATCCGTGCAGAGGGGACTGTGCTGGTCAGCCGGGGGGAGTCCCCTCTGACGGCACTCCTGTGCCCCCAGAGTACAAGCGAGCCCGCCACGAGATCAAGAAAAAATCCTCTGACACCCTCAAGCTCCAGAAAAAGGCTCGCAAAGGTGAGAGAGGGGTCTCCTGGGAAGGGGGTTACCCCCAACCAGCCCCTCCGCTGCACCCCTGGCCAGGGCCGGCATCCCAGGTGGGGGCACCCCGGCTGCCTCCCAGGGAATGGTGGGCACCGGAGGGGTCCTGCTGCTCCCCTGCGGAAAGGGGGGTGCCGGTACGGCCTGGTTGGGGAAGGGGGGGGAGGCGGGGCACGCGCCCCAGCCCTCAGCCTCTTTTCACACGTTTTCTCCGTCTCCTTCTCTCTTCCCTCCCCTCCACATCCTTCCTGTAGAACTGCTTGGTAAGTGAATCGCTGGCCCCCCCGGCCCCCTCTCTGCTTCCTCATCTGCTCCTCCTCCCC
>NW_009260400.1:1660205-1661399 GCF_000687185.1 Egretta garzetta | reverse complement strand
CCCACCCCTCCACCCTGCTTTTAGCTTAGCTTAGCTCACACCCCGCATCCCGGGGTGATGCCACAGTGGCACCCCGGTGGGTTCCCTGGTCCCAAGCAGCAGGGATGGGGACGGGGTGGCAGAGGAGCCCCCCCTGCTCCCGGGGCTGCCGTGGGGTGAGGGTGCTCCCAGACCCTCCTCGGATACGGGCATGGGGCGGGGGGACCCCGTGGCACCCATTGGGATATGAGGATGGGGTGATATCTCCCAGCCAAAGCTTTTGAGGTGGCCTTGGCTTGCCCACGGGACCCCCCAGCAGATTGGGGGGGGGTGTTGGGGGAGCTCGGTGCTGACGGTACCCCACCTCACAGGGAAGGGGGACCTGCAGCCCCAGCTGGACAATGCGCTGCAGGACGTCAACGACATGTACCTGCTGCTGGAGGAGACAGAGAAGCAGGCGGTCCGCAAAGCCCTCATCGAGGAGCGGGGTCGCTTCTGCACCTTCATCACCTTCCTGCAGCCCGTGGTGGTAAGCACCGGGGCTGGGCGGGGGGGTGCCGGGAGGGGGCTGCTGCTGCCCAGTGGGTGCTAATGCTTCCCTTTGGCCACAGAATGGGGAGCTCACCATGCTGGGAGAGATCACCCACCTGCAGGGCATCATCGAGGACCTGGTGGTGCTCACCGCCGAGCCCCACAAGCTGCCCCCCGCCAGCGAGCAGGTCAGCGGGGGAACCGGGACAGGGAGCAGGGGAAGGCGGGGAGCTTCTTTGGGGGGCTTAAACCCCATCCTGCCTGCAGGTGATCAAGGACCTGAAGGGCTCTGACTACAGCTGGTCCTACCAGACCCCCCCGTCCTCACCCAGCAGCTCCAGCTCCCGCAAGTCCAGCATGTGCAGGTATGGTGGGGTGGGCTCCATGCCTGACCGCAGCCCCCTTCATTAAACCCAGGGGGGGCTAACAACACTTATAACCCTTGGGAATGCTCCACGAGGTGCACCTCCACCTCCACGGGTCCCTATGGCAAACTGGTCCACAGTAATGCGGAGGAACTGGTGGTCTTGGCACACTGGGATGGGTAAGGGCTGGTGGACCGATGGGGCAGGACGGGTGCCTGGCACATGCCCCGTACTCCGGGTTTCCGGGACGATGTGAGCTGTGTGGGGGGTGGGTCTGGGGGCAAACGTGTCGCCTTTGCCATGTACCCCAGCCCATCCC
>NW_009260400.1:1658612-1660117 GCF_000687185.1 Egretta garzetta | reverse complement strand
CCCCTGCCACTGGGGGACACCAGAAGGGAAAGGGACACCCCCTAAGGACTGTGTGCCTCAGTTTCCCCAGGTTGGGGTGTGCGGCGGGGTGCTGGGCTTTGCTGCCCGGGCAGCCTGCCGCCTCCGAACCTCCCTCTTAAACTCTCTTTTCCTTCCTTTGTCCTCCCCGCCAACGTGTCCCCGTGCCCCCCGGCACCCCCCCAGCAGCGTTAGCAGTGCCAAGGGTGGCGTGGCGTGGCCCAGCGGGGCTCAGACCTGCTCACCCAGTTCCACCTATCGCTACCGCAGCCTGGCGCAGCCCCCTGCCGCCACCACCCGCCTCTCCAGCGTCTCTTCCCACGACTCCGGCTTCATCTCCCAGGACGCCGCTTACTCCAAACCGCCTTCCCCCATGCCCTCAGACATTACCAGCCAGGTACGGGGTCAGCGCCGCCCACCCCTCTGTGCCTCAGTTTCCCCTTCTGTAGAATGGATGAGTGCTGCTGGGTCCAACAGAAGGGTCTGGCGTGGAGGAGATGGGACACACACACACCCCCAGGGCGTGTTTCCAGCTGTGTTTGCATCATGGGAAATAAATATTGGGAATATTGACAGATGCTAGCCCTGCTCAGGGGCACCACGGGCCACACCGCAGAGAAACCCCATCTGTGACCCCCGCCAAGGGATGGTGCACAGGTATCCCCCACCACTCCATGCTGGGGGAACAGGGTATTTCCCAGGCACCCCAGCCCCGTAATACCCAGTTTGTGCCAGTCCCCCACCAGGCAGCATGGAGCAAAGCTCCCCCTTCACCCTGCATCCTCCCCAGAGCTGAGGATGCTCCAGGACTGCCCGGCACCCCTCAGGAGCCCAGATCCCTCATGCTGGCCCTGCCGCCCACTCCTGCTAACCTGGCATCGCCAACCCGGCGAGAGCCCCACTCCCCAAAATGTTGGCTCTGCGGGGTGAGCAGGGGGGGGAAGCATCAGGGCTGAGCATCCCCGGCTTCACCCAGCTAGCACCTCCCCGGCTCTGCAGCCCCCGCTGCTGGGTCAGATCCTGCTCGCCTTCCCGCATCCGCCACTGCGGGGCTGGGGGCCTGGGGTGCCTGGGGAAGCCCTAGGTGCTGCTCCACGCTGGGGCCACGGCTCTGCCTCTGCTTGCTAACCGGCTCTTCTCTCCCCCTCCGGCTCACGGCTTGGCCTCGCCGCACAGCAGAAGTCCTCCAGCTCGGCGTCCTCGGAGGCCTCTGAAACCTGCCAGTCGGTTAGCGAGTGCAGCTCCCCCACCTCGGTTAGTCCTTGCTCCACTGCCGGGGCACGGGCAGGTGGCGGAAAGGTGAAGCCTTCAGCAGCAGCACCCTCCTCTTCCTCTCCTCCCCTCCCTGGCACTGTCCCCCATCCCACCGGGGTTGTGTTTCACACATGGGTGTCCCCACGGATCCCCCCATCCCACCCCCTCATGGGGCAGAACATCCTGGGCAGCACCTGTGGCTCGGGGAACATGGGTGCATGCCCCTTCCCACC
>NW_009260400.1:1656630-1658536 GCF_000687185.1 Egretta garzetta | reverse complement strand
CGGTGGGCAGGACGCCCCCAGGCCCCGGATGTCACCGGCTACGATTGCTGCCAAGGTACCGGCTCCAACGGTGTGACCACAGGGGTGGTGGGCTTTTGAGGGGCTCCGAGATGAGGAGCCAGGGTGCTGATGGTTCCCCCCTGCCCCTGCAGCACGGGGAGGAGGTGTCCCCTGCCGCGAGCGACCTGGCCATGGTCTTGACCCGGGGGCTGAGCCTGGAGCACCAGAAGAGCAGCCGGGACTCACTGCAGTACTCCAGCGGCTACAGCACACAGACCACCACCCCCTCCTGCTCTGAGGACACCATCCCTTCCCAAGGTACCCACCCCACAGCAATGAGGGGCACCTGGGGCCACCCGAAATGGCACCCAGAGATGGGAAGGGGATGGGGCAGAGGCTTTGGTGGTCCTGGGGTACGTCGGCATGCACTGGGTGTCATAGCATCGGGCTGCAGCCACATCGCGTAGGGGCCGGTGGGGTGAAGTTATAATGTGTGTTGGGGCGGTTTGGTGTGCGGCACAAGTGTCGTGCTGCGCGATAACCACGGGGCTTCCTGGTTATTTGGGTGTTAGTTGGGTCTTGTAACATCACGGCAGGGTGTGGTTGGTGATGGTTTGCAGTGACATGTTTGCGCGCAGCAGTTGAGTACAGGCAGAGACAGGGGGAAGATGGTGGGTGATGGCAGCAGAGGTGGTGGTTGGAGATTGAGTAACCACAGGGACGGTCGTGTTGCACTGTGGTTGTGTTGGCCTAGTGATGGCTGAGCCAGTTGTGAGCCTGTGATGGTGACAGTGGAGGTTGGCTGTGATCACGTTGTGATGGCAGTGGTTGGGGTGGTTGTGATAGTGATGGTTGGATTTGACTACGACTACACGGTGGTGATGGTTGAGGCCAGTTGTGATGGTTGTGGCTGTGGTTGTCACCATGTTGCACTGGCAATGGCAGGGGATGGTTGTGACCACGTTGCCATGGTAACAGTTGGGTTTGGCAGTGACCTCAGTGTGATGGCTGGGCTTGACTGTGGTTGCCTCCTGATGGTGATGGTTGGGCTTGATGGTGACCATGTTGTGCCAGCAATGGTTGGGGCCAGCTGGGATAGCACTGCAATGGTGGTGGTTGAGTTTGCTTGTGGTCACGCTGTGATGGCAGTGGTTGGAGCTGGCTGTGATTGCATTGTGAAGGTGGTGGTTGGGCTTGACAGTGCCAGCCGTGCCACCCGCCTGGCCACGCTGATCATCCTGCCCCCTCACCAGGCTCCGACTACGACTGCTACTCGGTGAATGGCGATGTGGAGTGTGACCCCCAGAGTGACTTCGACAAGTCCTCCACCATCCCACGCAACAGCAACATCGCCCAGAACTACCGGCGGATGATCCAGACCAAGCGTCCCGCTTCCACTGCTGGGCTGCCCACCGGCACCAACCTACCAGCCGGCACCACCCCGGGGGTAGCCACCATCCGCCGCACGCCCTCCACCAAACCCTCGGTCCGCCGTACTCTCTCCAATGCCGGCCCCATCCCCATCCGACCTCCCATTGTCCCCGTCAAGACCCCCACGGTGCCCGACTCCCCCGGCTACGCTGGCCCCACGCGGGTGGGCAGTGAAGAGTGCGTCTTCTATGCTGACGACGCCTCGCCAAACCCCCTGGATTTTGCCAAAGCTTCGCCCAAGCGGCTGAGCCTTCCCAACACCGCCTGGGGCGGCGGTGCCATGGAGATCTCCGTCTACCCCGGGGCCGGTCAGCACCTCTCCACTGAGGAAGAGGAGGACCAACAATTGGCCGCCAACCGGCACAGCTTGGTGGAGAAGATTGGTGAGCTGGTGGCCAGCGCCCACGCCCTGGGGGAAGGCCAGTTCCCCTTCCCCACCGCCCTCGCGGGGTCCGGCCCCAGTGAGGAGACCCCC
>NW_009260400.1:1653826-1655159 GCF_000687185.1 Egretta garzetta | reverse complement strand
TGGTGGTAATTCCCCTCTTTCCCACCCGCCCCCCCCCGATTTTCATAGTCACTGCTACAAGTAACGAATGCACAGTGAAGTTTCCAGTATTAATAAAGGTTGTACTGTAATTAATCTCCTTGCCTGCTGTCCCATGGATGTGCTGGTAGCCTGGGGTTACCCCAGTAACAGGGGACAAGTGGGAAGGGTCCGTGACCCCTTTGGGGTGTCCATGGTTGCAGGGGGGCAGGTGCTGTAGGGTGCAGGGAGGGGGAAGGCGTCCCCATGGTCAAGGCGATGGGTGAGCCCTGGGATGCAGAAGAGCATCCCTCTGCCCCATCTCATGCAGGAAAGGGGGTGCGGTGCCCCCCACCACCTCCGCCCATCCCAGCAGCACCCGTGGTGCCGCCTCCCGAATTACCAGCAGGATTGCCAAACCTTGCTGGGGCAGCACAACCGGCTGCAGCAGACGGTGGGGATGGAGGAGCTCAGCGTGGGGAGCGTCCGGCGGACCGGCTGCGATGGGGGGCTCGGCCTGGGGCTGCTGAAAGGCTTGCTGGAGCAGACCAGCCCCCCCCAGCACCTCTTCGCCGCTTGCCTGGACCCTCAGGGGAAGGTAGGGAGGGTGCCAGGGTGGGGGACAGGGGGGTCAGCCCTGGGGTGGGCTGGGAAACGCAGAGCCTGGGGGTGCCACCATCCCCATCTAGCTTTGGGAGGGCTGAGCAGCAGCATCCCACGCTGTGGGCATGGAAAAATACATATTTTTTTTATATTTAAATTTTTTTGCTACTTTTATCATAGCTAAGTGCATGGCAGCAGGGGGTAACAGCAGCCCCCACACCAGGGGCATCACTGCCAGGGGCTTTGAAGCTGCCCAGGGCTCCACCAGGTGCAGAGATGCTATGAATCCCCCTGAATCTCTTCCACTGGGGCTTGTCGAAGTCTGTCAGCCGTGGCACACAGGGCCTGCCTCTAGGTAGGTGCTGGGGCGGGAACAGGATGAAATCCCTGGGGATTTAATGGCACCCGTGGGTGGCTCCGGGAAACACCACCCAAGCAGGCGGATCCCTCAGTTTTGTTCAGCTCAACCAGGTCACTGCCAGGCCCAGGAAGATGCTTGGTGACTGGGAGCTGCCTCTCACCACATCCCCCAGCCTCTCCCCAAGCCCTCCTGTCCCCGTGCAGATGTGACAGACCCCAACAGCATCAAGGCAGCAGTCAGGAAGGTGCAGGAGGAGGTGGGAAGCGCTGGCCTCAACCTCCTGATCAACAACGCTGGCACCACACGCTGCAGCACACTGGCCACCGAGACGGCGGAGAACATGACCCTCGTCTACACCACCAACACCATCGG
>NW_009260400.1:1652512-1653282 GCF_000687185.1 Egretta garzetta | reverse complement strand
CCTCCTTCCCTTGGCCCCCCCTCCCCATGGACCCCCCTTCCCGGGGCCAGCCCCTCCTGGGGGCAGCCCCTCCCAGTGGCACCCACAGGCCCCTCTGCTGCCCCTCCATCCCAGGGGAGCTGGCCAACCCCAGCCTCCCCCCTAAACCATCCCATTTCCTCTATATATTTCTTTTTTAATTTAATTTCCCATCCCAATGTCAGCAGAGGGCACCCCAGGCCCGCACTCGGCGCCAGCGGGAGAGCTGCACCCCAGGTTCTGCCTCCCCAGCACCCCACACACCCCAGGGCCGTCATTGCCCCAAATTCTCCTCTGACCGTGCCAGGGGGAGGCAGGCGAGGCTGGAAACAAGCAGCCTCTTGCAGCGTTCCTGGCTTGCGGAGCGAACAAATGAATCAGTTTTTTTTATTAGGAGCTGTAAAATTAACCTCGGTCCTTAGAGCACCCAAACTGGGGCTGGTCCCATTGTGCAAAGCTGCAGCCTGCAGCTGCGACAGCACCTCCAGCCTCTCCCACCCTGCCCTGGCTGGAGCATCCCACCCTGCCCAGGGCTGGGGCTGGGGGGGGCCAGGAAGGGGGTTTGCCTGATTTTTTTTTCCCTGTGACCTTGAGTCTGGCCGGGCCCGGTGACGGTGGAGGAGAGCGTGCAGGGTGTCCTGCGGCTGCTGGCCCGGCTCTCAGCCTCCAGCAACGGCACCTTCTGGGACTGGCGAGGGCAGAGCCTGCCCTGGTGAGAGCAGAGCCCGGCCATGGCAGCCGCCGGGCTCAGT
>NW_009260400.1:1650282-1651093 GCF_000687185.1 Egretta garzetta | reverse complement strand
CGGGGGGGCGCCGGGGGGGGGGTTCACCTTCTGCAAGCATCCCCCCAGCTCTGGCCACCACGGAGGTGCCACCCGGTTGTGGTTGTGCCCCCAGGCTGCGCTGAACATGCTCACCAAGTGCCTGGCCCTGGAGTATGGGGGCAGTGGGATCCTCTGCGTCTCTGTAGACCCCGGCTGTGTGACGCCTCCCTTGGGACAGGGAACGGTGAGTGACAGGAGGTACATGGCCACCCTGGCTCAGCGAAGTCCCAGGGGCATCCCTTCCCACAGACACCCCTTCCCATGGATACTCCTTCCCTTGGACACCCCTTCCCATGGATCCCCCTTCCCAGGGGCAGCCCCTCCTGGGGGCAGCCCCTCCCAGTGGCACCCACAGGCCCCTCTGCTGCCCCTCCATCCCAGGGGAGCTGGCCAACCCCAGCCTCCCCCCTAAACCATCCCATTTCCTCTATATATTTCTTTTTTAATTTAATTTCCCATCCCAATGTCAGCAGAGGGCACCCCAGGCCCGCACTCGGCGCCAGCGGGAGAGCTGCACCCCAGGTTCTGCCTCCCCAGCACCCCACACACCCCAGGGCCGTCATTGCCCCAAATTCTCCTCTGACCGTGCCAGGGGGAGGCAGGCGAGGCTGGAAACAAGCAGCCTCTTGCAGCGTTCCTGGCTTGCGGAGCGAACAAATGAATCAGTTTTTTTTATTAGGAGCTAATTAACCTCCCTCGGTCCTTAGAGCACCCAAACTGGGGCTGGTCCCATTGTGCAAAGCTGCAGCCTGCAGCTGCGACAGCACCTCCAGCCTCCCCCACCCTGCCC
>NW_009260400.1:1648133-1649991 GCF_000687185.1 Egretta garzetta | reverse complement strand
TGTGACCTGGAGTCGGGCAGGGCCCGGTGACGGTGGAGGAGAGCGTGCAGGGTGTCCTGCGGCTGCTGGCCCGGCTCTCAGCCTCCAGCAACGGCACCTTCTGGGACTGGCGAGGGCAGAGCCTGCCCTGGTGAGAGCAGAGCCCGGCCATGGCAGCCGCTGGGCTCAGTAAAGTCCATTAATTGCCATTTCCAGGCTCCTTCTGGATCTGTGGGATGCTGAGTTGGGTCGGGGCAGCAGAGGGAAGGATGCTCCAAGCGTGGTCCTGCATCCTGGTGTCAGCTCTGCTGGGGCATCCCCCAGGACTGAGGGATCCCCTGGGACTGAGTGATCCCCCCTGAGGCTAAGGGATCCCCCCCGAGGCTAAGGGATCTCCTGAGGCTGAGGGATCCCCCCAGCATCCTCACGCTGCCCAAGGGGCAGATCTGGATATGGCCCCTCCCCATAAGCCGTGCTGGTTGGTGGCCTTGGGGGCATCTCCGACAGCCCCAAAACTGGGACCTCCTTACTGGAGCCCGCCTCCCAAAAGGCAGTTGGGCCTTTTCATGCCTGTCCCGAGGATGCTGATGGGGTTTTTTCTGCTGGTTCAAAGCCGGCAAAAGCTCTTCCTTTTCCAGGAGCTGAGGGGTTTCACAGCGGGAGCATCTCCCAAGCCCTGGTGTATCCCTGGGGATGTCTTTTGGGCTGACCTCCCCCCACATTCATCCTGTCTCACGCTGTATCACGAGATAGTGCAGAGGCTCCGATTCCCCGCCGCGTGACGGCCTTTCCGTGGCCACTCTCAGTTGACATTTTTTGAAGCTGTCCCACGGAAGAGGGGACCAGGAAAAAAATTTTTAAAATGTTGCAATGTCTGAAGTGGGCACTCAGGCTTTGGCATGGCTTGAGCCCAGTCGTTCGCCACAGGCAGGCTCTGGGAAGCCCAGCCCAGGTCACTTTTGCTGGGGCAGCTTCATTTTTCCCACGCCGGCGATCGTTCCCACGCTCAACATGAGGGACTGGGAGGTGGGACCTCATCCCCAGGGGCTCAGGCAGCCCCAGGTGGGGGTCCTGGACCACCCGGGGGCTGTTTGTTAAAGCCAGTAGGGATGGGCAAGGGGGGGGGGGGGGCCCTGTGAATTAAACCCCAGATCGCGTTGGTGGGCTTTATATGAGCCCTGCATGGGCTTTGTATAAACACAAACCACCACTAGGCACGAAGGGGGGGGCGAGGAGGAGGAGGAGGAGGAGGAGGAGGAGGAGGAGGAGGAAGAGGAAGAGGAGGAAGAAGAAGAGGAAGATGTTGCATCCCTCTATGCTGCAGAGCCCACAGCCCCACCTGCACCCTCTCTTGTAATCCTGAACAGCCCGCAGCAAGGAATACACCAATTAAGGGCTGTAATAGCTAATTAAGGTAATTAAGTAAGTCAGGAAGGGGGTAGGCAGCGGCCAGCCCCCAGCCCCTCCGGCACACTGCCCGCCCTGCGTCGCCAAGCACAACAAACAAATCCAGATGTTTTCTTGCCGAGGAAGCGGCCGGGGCTGACGGAGGCGGCTTGGCAGGCGGTGGCTGCAGGGGTCCCTATATTGGGGTGAATACTCCCTCCCGCAAAGTGGGCTGACACCCCAAATGCGGAGGCAGCGGAGGCAGCTGGGGTTCTCTCTGCTGGTCCTTTATTTTGGGTAAGGTTGGAGGCTCCCGGGACCTGGCTGGAAGCTGAGCTGTGATGCTGAGCACTAGAGAATTACCTGGTGTTTAATGAAAGCCGAGGAAAAAAAAAAATACAAACCGAGAGGAAGCGGGCGATGCCCTCACCCCCGCTGCGGGCAGGGGCCCCGGCAGCCGCCTACCCCTGGGCCGCCCTGGCTGAGCCCCCCT
>NW_009260400.1:1647494-1647822 GCF_000687185.1 Egretta garzetta | reverse complement strand
GACAGAGCAGAGGCAGCATCCTGGGCCGCAGGGCAAGGAGAAGGAGTCGAGCGAGGGGTCTTCTGCGGCATTAGGTGGACTCCCACCGACCTGGGCAGAGGGGACAGGTGTTACCAGGTGGGACAGGGCCCCTAGGCATGGCACCTCTGTCCCCCAGGGTCCCCACCCGTTCCCCACTCACAGGGCACTCCGTAGAGCATCCGCATGACCTTGAGGCAGTTGTCCAGCAACGCCTTGGGGCGCACGGCCTTCCTCCGGCTCTCAGCGCCTGCGCTGTGGACCAGCTTCACCAGGTCGGCTACCACCGCCTCCACAACTGTCTGCAGGG
>NW_009260400.1:1645865-1646615 GCF_000687185.1 Egretta garzetta | reverse complement strand
CCCCCCCTGCCCTTGCTGCCCCCTGCTTTCTGCTCCTTCGACTCCTCCTTCCCTCCCCTCCCGGCCCTTGCCTTACGCCTTTCCAGCACTTGCTCTCTCCTTGGCTCCTTTGCTCCTCTTTTCCTTTTTCCTGTTTCCTTTTTTCTCTTTTTCTTTTCTTATTCATCTCTTTTTCTTCTCTTCTTCTTTTCCTCCTTTTCTCCTTTTCCATTTCCTTTTTCTTCTATTTTCTTCAATTCTTTTTCATCTTTTTCTTCCCTTTTTCTTCTTCCTCTTTTTATCCCCTTTTTATCCCCTTTTCCCCCCCTTTTTCTCCTCTCTTTCTCCTCTATTTCTCTGCTTTTTTCTCCTCTCTCTGCTTCTTTCTCCTCTTTTTCCTCCACTTCTTTCTCCACTTCTTTCTCCTCTTCCTTTCCTCTTTTTTTTTTCCTCCTTTTTTTTTTCCCCTTTTTCTCCTTTCCTTTTTTCTCTCTTTCCTTTTTTCCTTCCCCCCTTCTATTTTCTTCTCTTTCTCTTCCCCCCCACCCCACTTCCCTCTCCCCTCTCTGTCTCCGCTCTCTCCCTGCTGGGCGCAGGCTGGTGTCCCCAGCCAGAGCCGGAGGGGACGGCGCCAGCGGGGCCACAGCAGGAGCAGCACCAGGAGGGGGGTCCCCATCCCCTCCAGATGCCTGCGTGGGGCCAGGATGGCTCAGCCCCATTTCGGGGGTCGTGAGCAGCAGGGAGGGGGCTGGCGGGGGGGGAATGTCTGAG
>NW_009260400.1:1636623-1637713 GCF_000687185.1 Egretta garzetta | reverse complement strand
GGGGGGGGACAGAGCAGAGGCAGCATCCTGGGCCGCAGGGCAAGGAGAAGGCGTCGAGCGAGGGGTCTTCTGCGGCATTAGGTGGACTCCCACCGACCTGGGCAGAGGGGACAGGTGTTACCAGGTGGGACAGGGCCCCTAGGCATGGCACCTCTGTCCCCCAGGGTCCCCACCCGTTCCCCACTCACAGGGCACTCCGTAGAGCATCCGCATGACCTTGAGGCAGTTGTCCAGCAACGCCTTGGGGCGCACGGCCTTCCTCCGGCTCTCAGCGCCTGCGCTGTGGACCAGCTTCACCAGGTCGGCTACCACTGCCTCCACATCTGTCTGCAGGGACAGGGCACCCGGGGTGTCACTGAGATGTGTCCCCCCAGGACAGTGGGGTGCAAAAAAGCTACAACCGCTGCATTGGCCGGGAATCGAACCCGGGCCTCCCGCGTGGCAGGCGAGAATTCTACCACTGAACCACCAATGCCAGATGTGGGGCACCCCACGGCCCTGCCCCACGGCCCCACACCCGGGGTGGGGGTGGGGGAGGAGCACAGGGACAGGCACTCCCCAGAGAGGGGACCCCAACAGCTCTGACACCAGGGATCAACCCCCGGGACCACCTCCTCCTGCTGCCTCAGGCATCACCTCCAGCAAGGGGGTTGTCATTAGACTTCAGAGTTAACACTCGGATGAGAAGGCCGAGCTTGGCTCACTCTCGCCTCAGAGGGGCTTCAGACCCTGCCCCATGGCACAGGGGCAACCCAAATACATTTTGGGTACGCCCTGGAGACCCAGCTGTGACAGGCCACCACCACCCAGCACCCAAATACAGCAGCTCCATCCAGGCAGCGGAGGCCTGGGAGGAGAGGCAGGAGCAGGAAGATGGGGATGAATTTGAGGGTCACCTTCTGCAGGATCCACCCCGTGACGGTGACGCTCTTGTCCCCCCCAGCCCAAGCCCTGCTGGCCTGCCCAGGGAGGGTTGGAGGCAAGAAAAATTCAGGTTGTTGCATTGGCCGGGAATCGAACCCGGGCCTCCCGCGTGGCAGGCGAGAATTCTACCACTGAACCACCAATGCCAGATGTGGAGTACTCCACG
>NW_009260400.1:1633949-1635816 GCF_000687185.1 Egretta garzetta | reverse complement strand
CACAGGCAGGGAGGGCGGCTCCTGTCTGTGCTGCACCCCCGGGGGTTCGTGCCCATGGGCGCACCGGGTGGGCACACGTAGGGCGCGCGTACCCCCCAAATCCGTGCAACGTGCCTGTCCGCGCACGCGCAGGCGGCAGGGTGCTTGAACCCCTGCGAGGGGTGTGCGAGGCTGCGTGCGAGCGCGCGGCTGGGCTGGGGTGCCAGGCGAGCCCCGGGGTCCCCCCACCTGCCGGTACTTGCTGTACTCCGTGCCCAGGGCGTCGAAGAGCTGGCACAGCTCCTGGGTGTACTTCCAGGAGGGGTGTTTCTCCGGCAGCACCTCGCGGATCCGCAGCACCGCCTGGGAGCTGATGTGGAACCAGAGGTACCGCAGTGCTGCTTCCGACACTGTCCTGTTGCGCTGCAGGCAAGAGGGTGCCCCGGGTGAGACCCACGCGGCCCCCGTGGGTCCCCGGGGCATCCCTGTCACAGGGGCCCTGCCCTGCCGCCGTCCTACCAGGCGGGTGATGTTGGCCGGCCTCAGGACCTCTTCGTACTGGACCTGGACTGCGTAGTCGATAGGGAAGTAGTGTTTCTGGAAAGGTGGAGAAGAGCACAAGGGGCTGGCAGCAAAGTGATGGGGACGTCCCTGCCAGCCGCGGTGCGACACCGGGGAACCGGGGGGGAAGGGCCTTGGAGGTGGTCAGCCCCTAGAGATGCACCAGTTTGCCACAAGTCTCCCCCAGTAAGAAAAAAACCAAAACACACACGTACATACACCCACCCAGCACCCGGTCATTGCAGAGGCCACCGTCCCGTGTTCCCCCCCCAGCAAACCTAGGCCCCGCAAGGCCCCGTGTCCCCTCGTTCCCTCAGGACCGGGGGTTACCATGTACCGCAGGCGCATCTCGTACTGCAGCTTGTCCTGCAGCAGGCGGGTGAGCTCCATCCGCCCGGGCGCCGCAGCCTCCAGCCCCAGCACAGCCAGGACACCTGGGCAGCCAAAAGCGAGCGATGTCAGCTCCCCCCACGCTGGGGACACCCAGTGGCCCCCCCACGCCCCAAAGCCGTACTCACACAGGACAGCTGCGTAGCCCGGCTGCATGTTGATGGCGGCTGACGGCTGCACCTACATGGTGGGGGCTCACCGGGGGCCTCCTGGGCAGCGACGTGCGCGGCAGGGGGACAAGGGACGGATGCAGGCCCTGGGCGCTGGGCTGCTCTCCAGTAGCCCTGGGCAGTCACCCCCTGCCATGGATGGGGGGGTCAGTCCCCCTCCCTGGCCGTCCCCGCTGGCTTCTCCTCTCCAGCTGGTCCCGGGGCCATCACGGGGTGCCGGCAGGGATGCGCTCCGGGGGGTGCAGGACCTCCCCTGTGCTGCAAGAGGGGATCTGGGGGGAGAGAGCCCCGGCTGCAGCCCTAGGGGCAGGCAGGCGCCCGGGCTGCAGCCCCCCGGGAGGGCACCCACTCTGCGCCCTGGGGGACTGGGGTGGCACCACCTGGGTGGCCCCGGAGGGCTGTGGGTGGCCACGGAGCCATGGGTGCCCATGGGTGCCAGTGCCCTGCTAGGGCCAGGGCTTCCCCCGGTGCCGCCCCCCGGGGATTTCCAGGGAGGGGGGGCCCAGCCCGGCGTCGTTATCCCAGCAATGAGTTGGTCCGGCCTCAGCAGGAGCTCAGCCAAGGAGCAGCAGGGGGATGGAGCCGGCGAAGCGGCCGGGCCGCCCCACGCTGGATTCCCGCACACATCGTGTGCCCAGGCGAAGGGGGCTGTGCCATGTCCCCAGGCTGTGACCCCACGGGAAGGGGACCACAGCGTGGCCCTGCGTTGCGTCTTCCACAGCATGTCCCCATGGGAAGCGTGGGGGGGGGGGGTCCCCGCATGGACG
>NW_009260400.1:1630529-1633487 GCF_000687185.1 Egretta garzetta | reverse complement strand
CTAGCCCGGGTGGGTGTCCCCAGGGTGCCCAGCTAGCCCGGGTGGGTCTCCCCGGGTGCTCAGGTGGCCCGAGTGGGTGTCCCTGAGGTGTTCGGCTGCCCCACCTGGGTGTCCCCAGCTAGCCCGGGTGGGTGTCCCCAGGGTGCTCAGCTTACCTGGTTTTGGTGTCCCCAGGCTGCTCAGCTCCAGGTCCCTCCCTGCTCCTTGGGGTGCTTGGCTACCCCAGTTAGGTGCTCCCCAGGTGCTCAGCTGGCCCAGCTGGGTGTCCCCAGGGTGCTCAGCTGGCCATGCTGCATGCCCTCCTGCTCCTGAGGGTGCTGAGCCAGCCCTGCCCCATGCACCCTGGGGTGCTCACCCAACCCAGCTGGGTGCCCACATGCACCCCGGGGTGCTCAGCTTAACCACACCGCACAGCCACGGGCTCCCTGGGGTGCTCAGCTCCACCAGCACCTGGCACCCCCAGGGCACGGGCTCCCTTGGCTGGGTCTCCCAGGGTGCTTGGCTGGGCTGGGGACCCATGGGCGCAGTTTAGGGCACTCCAAGAGGGCATTTCCTGTGCCAGATCCCTGCAGGGGAGGCTGGGGGGGGTCCCTGGCTGTCTCCAGGACGGCAGGACTCCCGCTCCCCCAGCCCAAGCCCACACTGGTTTCTCAAGATGCTTCGGGGCTGAAGCCCTGCCATAAGGAGGGGCCCCCACCACCACCCCGAAAAAGCCCCTTGGGAGAGCTGTCTGACCCTGTGCTCGGGACTGCCAGGCGTCCAAGGGGTCAGCGAGAGAAACCAGCTATCAAAGCGCGGGTCAGCGCTCCCAGGGAAACGCGTGGGAAGGAATGCGCTTCTGCATGCGAGGAGAGCGCGCTGGGATTCCCCTGGCACCCAGTCAGGGCTGCGGCCGCTCTCCTGCCAAGCTCCCCCCGGCCCGGGCCAGCTCCTGGGCACAGCCCTCGCTGCCCTCCCCGCGGCTGAGCTGCCGGGCAGGGGAAGGAGCTGGCCCAGCTCCTCACCCAGGTGTCCGCAGGGATTTTGCCCGCATCCGCTGCAGGCGATAGAGGAAGCCATTTAAAAGCATTCCCTGCCCACGTAGTCAGCAGCTTGGCAGCCGGGATGGGGCGAGGAAGAGAAGGAAAAAGCGCTGAGCTCCACAGCAGGGTGCTGGAGGCAGTTTGCCCTCCTTGGCTGCCCCGGGCTTGGAAATCACCGCTGGTATGAGCCCAAGGCAAACAACAGCCCCCAGCGCATGGCCCCGGCAGCTTTGCTCCCACACGTCAGCAGGAGCCCAGCACCCTACGCTGCAGGGGCCTGGGGAGACCCCGTGCTGGGAGAAACCCCCCCACCCCCTGGGGAGCTGGTGACCTCTCCCAGGCCCAGCCAAGGAAGCAAAACCTGGCACTCAGAACCAGTTTGGGAACACCCTGAGCTCCCCCCCGGGTACAATTTCACCCTTGCCTTAGGACTAACGACACAGCAAACACCCACATCTGCTGGAGCTCTCCCAGCAGTGCTCCCGGATCCCGAGTGGGCAGCAGAGGGGAGAGGGATGCAGGGAGCACAGGCCACAGCCACGACAAGCCACAGACTGGGCCCCACTGCAGATTTACCACTGCCCAGCTGCAGCCGTCCCCAGTAAGGTGCGGGTGGGAGCACAAAGCCCTTCAGCCCCAGGCAGAGGGAAGGGTGGGGCAAGGAGGGTGGCTGGGTGCCACGGCAGAGCCAAAGGGTGCAGCCCTGGGTTAAACCCCTGCCAACGCGTCCCAGGAGTGACAAACCCAGTGGAAGGGGCAAAGGACAGAGGAACACCCCAGAGGAGGAATGTGGCAGCTGTTTGATGCCAGCACGTCAGTGGGCCAGGGGCCACCCGCTTTTCCAAGCAGCAGGAAGGGAGTCTGCCTTTGGCTCCGCAGAGACAGAGCTGCACACAGCGGACCAAAGCTCAGGCGGGAGGCAAGACTGGGAAGCACCGGCTGCGTGGGCGAGCTCTGGCTGTGAGCTTTTGCAGCTAGGGAAGGGGCAGAGCAGCAGCTCTGGCTGCAGGACACGCTGCAGGGCTGGGGGCCAGCTCTGAGGGGCTTGCAGGGCTGCAGCATGGCTCCAGCATCAGTGTGGGGTTGAGGGTGTGCATGTTTCCATACTCCTCCTTTGCCCCTCCTGCTCCCGCCCGGTCAGCAGCAGCAGCTGCTGTGAAGAAGAGGAGCCCCAGAGGCAGGCTAGTTAAAAAAAAAAACACACCAAAAAACCCCACAAAAAACCAAAACCTTTTATTCTTCCTGTGCCGCTCACAGTCACAGCTTGGAGACGCAGCTCCTGCCAAAGTTATTATGAAACAAATCAAGTCCCAGACTCAGGCCTCGCTCTTCCCCACCCCCAAGAGTCAACATTGTACAAAACTCTTATTTACAGGGAAAACAGTCAGAAAATGGTGAGTCCAAACCCCCCTCGCAACTAAGAAGAAAAGACCAGTGTGGCAGTTTCGCCCTCCACACAGCTAGGCTTCCCACCGGCTGCCCCCAGGGCTGGGGGCAGCCCAGAGCTCCCCACTACCGACTACCAAAAGGAGGCAGGTAATCCTGAGTCACCCCGCAGCTGTTCTCTTTACCAAAAAGCTGGGCAATTGCAAAATCCACTTGATCCTCTCCAAAGGCTCAGCTATAAGGCTTTCAGCAAGGCCAGCCCACGACACCGTCACGCTCCCTCATCCTGAAGGGAGAAGCAGGCCAAGGAGATGGGGCTGAGGGTGAGTCTGTGCCCTCCCTTGGGCACTTCCCAAGAGGGAACCCCTCTGTCTAGAAGCCAGAATGTCAGGAGCCTTCCCCACAAGCAGCAGGATAGCCTGGGAGACCTAATATCCAACACTGTATTTACTGGAGTCACATTACTTTGAAACATAAACCAAGAGGAGCAAACCAGTATTTAAAAAGAGAGGGGCGGGGCGGGGGGGGGAATAGCACACACGTCACTCCT
>NW_009260400.1:1628955-1630484 GCF_000687185.1 Egretta garzetta | reverse complement strand
CCACTCAGAAAGCGTAGCGCGTGCGGATGTCTTCCAGCTTTTTGGACACCTCGGGTGGGGTCCGGTCCAGCTCTTCGGCCACATTTTTCTGTTTGTTCGGCTCCATGGAGTTGAACTGCTCACATAGGTCCCCATCAATCACATTCTGGAGGGGCAAGGAGGAGAGCATTGAACCGACACAACACAGAGGCACTGAACCCTGCCTAAACAGGGAAAAATGGCAACAAACAGTTTGTTCCCAGGAGCTTCTTAATCCTGTCCTGGAAACAAGACCATGCTCGGTGACCTCATCTGCTGAATAGCAGCAGTTAGCATCAAATTAATTACTGGCCAGCTCGATTAATGAAGGAGAAACCCAAAAAGCCTGGGTGCAGCTGAAGAATCACACAAGGGAAGGGAACGGATCCGACTTGGGTCCAAGCGCTGCACTGGGAAGGCTGCAAAAGGTGACTGAAAGGCGTCTTGGGAAACCTCTTGGAGATGGCGCATGCTGCAAAATCAGCCCCAAGCTCATCGAGAGCAAGAACCACCTCTGCGCTGGGATAGCTTCAGCTGCTGGGATGGTTTTCTGCCTGATACTACACAGGTTATTCCGGTAGTAGCTACCACATAATTACTCCAGTCCAGTACTCCAGACCCTTCTGGTCACAGCATTTAGCAGTTGATGGCTTCACACACTGTTCCTCAAAAGCAAAAATAGGCAGGAACAGCCGTTTCTTGCCACCTTTTCAATGGTGGCAGAAAAAAATATATCCCCCAGGTAACACCCAGTCTGACCTGGCTACGTAATGCTGCTGCTCCTGATGGAAAAAGGAGGTGCTGTGGCAAGCAGAGAAGCACAGCAACAGCACCTCTGGGCTTGGGTCTCAAGACCAACCCTCAGAAGGCTCATTACGAGAGTTAAGCAAGCAAACCAGACACAGTATGAAGCGCTAAGTACTGCTCTCCTTAGAGGGCTGTTCAGGAGTTCCCACCACAGTTGCCACACCAGCTATGGTTTGCATTGCCCCAGCTTCCCCCGCTGAACAGCAATCGCCACTTGGCTGGGCCTCAAAGCAGCTCGGTGAGCCAAGTCTCTGCACCCCCACTGCCAGCTGACCCTAAATACTCAGACCTACCTTCACTGGGAAGTAGTAGGAGCGGAAGCTGAGATGGTCTCGGCCACAGAGAGGAGGGTGCTCAGACCTTAAGTGCATTTCCACATGCTGGAAGAAGTCGTGATCCTGGGAAGATTAAGAATCGGTAAGAGGAAGGAATCCACAGAGGCACTGGACCCCATCCCACAGCCACGGGCTTCCCTGCAGCCCAGGTCTTCACACGCTGGAGAGCCCAAGAGTGACTCTCAAGGGATGCAGCACATTACTACACCGGCTGGGGATGGGTGCACAGAAAAGCAGCAGCTCTGCAGTGTAACGATGGGGCTTGCTTACCTCGTGGGAAGTAAAAGGGACCAAGATTCCTATCCCCCCCGATAAGGTGGTATAGACAAGAGATTCAGAGCCTCCTGGGATCAGCGTGGTCTTCTGTAG
>NW_009260400.1:1616622-1628936 GCF_000687185.1 Egretta garzetta | reverse complement strand
GAAAGCACCGTCTCTCCCACGTGGTAATTCATAATCACTTCAGCCTGAAAGTCAACCACGGAAGCATGGGTTTTTATTTTAGCTTTATATAAAAGCATCAAAAGGCTTGAGAGGGGAAAGCAGAATAAAACCGGCCACCTGCTAGTTCTGAAACACCTTTCTAAAGAGGAAGTGCCTTTCACCTGTGACCAGATGGCAAAACTCAGCATGCCGCTGAATTACCCTCTTGAGGTGGACAAAATGGCTGCAAGTAATGAGGGAAAGCAGAAGAAAATGAGCGCGCTGCTTCAATCATCTCTAAATAGGCATCAGCAGCGTTTTCAGAAATGGAATTTGGCTCCCAGTGACAGTGAAAACCGATCACCCACAGCATGGTAGATACGTAGGAGCAGAACTACCAATACATCTCCTGGACAGCACTGCAGAGGACTTTACGGAAAAGCAGCGTATTCAGTTCCCGTGTGCTTTCCATGAAGCATTACCTTCTGCGATGCTCCATTAAGCAGCCCCCTGTCCCAGAGAGCTTTGTTGCCTGTGGGATCCTCATCCACCTCATCATTGGTGTTGGGAGGCAATCTCACCTACGTTGGAAGAGGAAGAAAAGAGTCAACAAGCTGCAGAGCAGCAGTGCATTGTCTCTGGAGAATCCTTGTGGTCTTTGAAAGGCTGCTTTTGGGGACTCTAGAAGAATCACCTTACTCTTAAAGCAAACCCACCCATTTTCCCCCTCCAACAAGGCCTTTAGAGTTAAATGACAACCGTATTGTCAAGACCGATGGCCTAACCACTCAAAAACACGGGCAGGACCTCATGACTGGCCTCTGCCTGGCCTGGTCCTTGCAGATCACCCTGGGAGCTACGGTCAGAATGGTTTGAAGGTGGTTCCTGCTAAGGAAACTGTTTAGATGGACGTGGGGCACGAGAAGCGAAAAAGATAGATTTGCTTATATCGGCCAAATGCTGCGGGTGCGGTGTCTGACACTCACTGAACTCTGCACTTCAAAGCACCCGAGCACGCTTCAGTAAGAGATCAAAGCTCTGGCAAGAAAGATCACCCATTCTCTCCTCCTCCCCTGCTGAAATCCAGCCAAGTGGGGAAGTGTCAGCACCGACAAATCCAGCTTTCGAGAGGAAGTGACAGAGAAAGCTAAATGCCAGCGATGAGGTTCAGCCAGGAAAAGTAAGAGTGATAACCCTGACGCAAATTCTCATGGGCATTTTCGTAGTCACAAGCTTCATTTCAAGGCTTATTCACAACAATTTCAACACAAGTTATCGAATGCTTCAGAAATATGTTTTTTGACCTGCCGATGCTTTAACTTGTTTGCTTGCATTAACAAACTGATAAATTGCAGCCATCCGTTATGACGACAGCTAGTCACCCCGTAAAAACAAGTGAATGGTACAGGGCGTTGTCTCCAGCTAAGCACAGATTCTCATTCTTTTAAAACAATTCATGGATGTTTTAAAGAAAAATATGTGGTGTCCAAAAAGCCCCAACTTCTCTGAGGCACACTCACCACGCAGATGTTGCCAAACTTGTCTGCTCCAGCCACGGTGTCGTAATCCAGGAGAGTTGCTGTGGTGACCCACCGGGGATAAGTGTCATCAGCAAAGATGATGAGCTGGTTCTCGTTCCTTTTGTAGCGCACCCAGATGAAACTTTCCTGAACGTCTGAAACAATTACTCTGTGCCCAATGGTTTGGATCCCGCAAATGTAGTTGGCGATATGCTTTTGAGAGAGAAAGGACAAAACCTGAGTGCTTCAAACAGGGAAGCATAACCCATTAACTCTACCATCCTCCAATCAAAATGCAATTTTTCCCTGCGAATTACAGCTCGCTCCCCATTTCCCATCATTCCCTCCCAAACTACCGCTCCTTTCTAGCAGGCTACAGCCTCAATCTAAACACACTGTCAGTACAAGGCCTTGCAACCTAACACCCACCATGTATCACTCTCAGCCTGCTGAATACTAGCGATGTCCAGAGAACAAGCACTGCCTAAGAAGAGAGATGGCAGGGACACCCCTGTAAGCAGACCTCAACATCCCCTCGTTAGTGTGACCATGGAAGACTCAAGAAGGACAGCTTCAATTTTTCATGCGAGTCATATTTTAGGAACAACCCTCCCTCCCCCAAATCAACAAAAATCCTGAACAAAACAAAAACCACCACATGCAAAAAACTATTCTCCTACAAGTTCCCAGTCTGCCTGTGAGCTTGCTGGAGCGCCTTCCTGCAGTAATGAGCAACTGGCACAGGTTCTGCAGCTTGCATGAGAGGGAGCAGCAGGCAATTAAGAGTCAGAAAACCACGCTCTGCAATTTCTTTTCCTGAAGTAGCAGAGATGCTGAGCAAGAAGGATCATCTACTTCAAGGAGGAAATCCAATTTTCAAGATTCTGGGCATCTGATGAGGTGCTCATATGCATCCTCCAGCTTCTCTCCCCAGCCTGCTGGTCACTTAATGTCAGGAAACATTTCCAGCACTTGTTTTGTACCTGGGTAAGACCTCTCACATTTGCAGCAGATGGCCAAAGGCACGGTCTGTATGGGCTTGCAAAAATCCTGCATTCATCCATTAACAGCCTGCCTTGAGCTGGTACAAAAAGGTACACACAACACTGCTATCTGAATGGTGACAGCCAAGAGATGCGTGCTCGGGGCACAGAGGGGCAGCACAACAGCCCCGTCCTGCCAGAGCTGCGCATGCTGCTCCAAGATGCGTGCACCCAGCAAGGCGCAGACACAGCTCTGAAGTCCAAGTGCACAGACACGCTTGGGCTGGAGTAGCAGCTAAACCCTTGCTTCGCTCCTTGCTGCAAAGCATCAACTGCTCTAAGTTAACAGCCCTGGTCAAGAACAAAAGCCAGTACCTTATTCTCACACTTCCGAAGCAGTTTCTTCTTGCCCAGGTCATAAACGCGCAAGAGCTTTCCAACTCCAATTAAGACTCTACCTTGGAATGGAGCAATGGCCGCAGGAACCTCCTCCACAGGGGTCTAGAGAGAGAAGACAATGACTGTGAGACCCCAGTTACCAGAGCTAACCTTACACCAAGCTTCAGAATGGATTCAGCTAACAGTTCGGTTGAAGCTCGTTGGCCTGTGCTAAGGCTTTCAACACAAAAGGCTAATCACAATCTTTTTCTACAGGGGTCAGTCCTCTGTAGACCTTCTGACAGCAGCACATACCACACATGGTGCTAACAGAGCTCTGGGTACTACACAGACAACACACTGCTGGCAGCACACCTTAACTGTAGGATGTTGTGAAAACCCCATGCTGAGCCAAAGGAAGGCAAAGATCTTGTTGCCTTGGTTTTGGCTTTCTCCCCAACAGAAAGACTATGCTTTGCCTAAATCCATCCAGATTGTTTTTAAAACAAAGGCATGAATCTAATTCAGCCACCTGCCACAGATGCTCTGAAGCTGCCACTGAAGAAGCGTTACAGCTGAACAATTACAGTGTGCCCACAATTCCAGTAACTCAGGGCTGAAAAAAATCTCCCACCACTATATCAACCCAAAAGGATCAGCCACAACAAAGAATGGGAACATGTAGAGAGCTTCCAGTTACAGCATTCCCAGCTTGGCTGCACGGGCTAAGAGAAGTTATTTTCACATCATCATCTCTGTCAACTTTCAAGTGGGTGTTCAGTGGCACCAGAAAAGGTCCAGGACAGAACCCACTCACAGCATCAGAACCGCAGGAAGTGAGTAAGCTTCAACGTTCCTTTCCACGTGCTCATCTGCCCAAATCTCAGCCACGCTGGAAGCACTTGGGAAGAACAACGTAATTTTCTTCTGAAGAACGGAATTTTGTTTTAATGGAGTTCTGCTGAAACCCTTGCCCCAGAGACCTGTCAGGCAAATTGGTCACTAAGCGAGTAATCATTTCTACACCCAACCGAAACAGCATCAGAGGAAATATGACAGCTCACACCAGCTCCACATGGCCAGCCAAGGACTGAGAGCCTTAGCACCAGGGCTCAAGTTACCAAAGTATGAATTTGCTTTGTAAACAAGTGCTTAGAGCAGCTCTCTGAGCTCACATTCCAAAAAGAAAACAGAGCCATTTCTCCCCCCTCCTTAACGGGGGCACAAAAACACCACTCCTTTCCCATTTACCCAATTAGGTAGGTAAGACTATAGCCAAGGCAAAGGACTGGGACTCTCAGTAGATCTGCGTTCAATCCTCGGCCCTGCAAAAGATGTCCCAAGTGATTTTGGAGGAGGCAGCTTATATTCTCTGAGGCTGCTTCCATCAGCATGACGAGATCTTGCCCGGGATTCACCGAGTGCTGCAATATAGCTAGTGAAATAACAGCTATTCCAATACTGCCTGTAAAAGACCCAGTCACCCCAACAGGCCTTCTCATCCCTCTCACCTTGTGCAGAAACTCCAGCTTCTCACCACTATTCACCAGCTTGTATGTATAGACAAATCCCCCAGCAACCGAGCGTGGGTTCAGAATCAGGTCCTTGGCAACTCCCACTAGCACGTACCACTCATCACCAGTATTGGAGAACCGGCAAACAGCCACGCTGGGGATGACAAGACATGCCAGGAGATGAGCGTGATCACGACACAAACCAATGCTGCCCATATGGACTGGATTCCCTGACAGCACAGCTTGCACCTAGCCAGGCCAGAGATTTGGGACCCCACCCTTCCAACACTGACATTTCCTTTTCAGAGGTCATTTTTCCTCCCTGAAGAAATGTTTAAGGCAGATTCCTTCATTCTTCCACACTCCCCATATAAAAAGATGTGCTCCAGCTGCCACATATGCCCAAAGCATTAGTTCTATGCTTTCACAGGCTGGACACTGCCTAGCAATGTGCAAAGCTCCATTAGAAGCTGTTTTTCAAAGGCTGTTCCTGTTTGGACATATACATATAAAGCTTTCCTCATCTTCCAGTGTTATTTCCTGCCTAGTGCCTAGCTCAGCCAGGTTGGGAATCCTGGACAAAACAGGACAGAGTCAGCCTTTTGGACTAGCGTGACATAACTCCACTTCACCTGCTGAAGCACTCGCTGTTCTTTGGGGTTAGTGTTGGTCTTCCCCTCCAGTCTCTCTAATGCTTCCTTTCCATTTAATCTATGCCCAGTTTATCTGGATGAGAAAGGGAAGTGAGAGATAGCAGCACATTCTCTTGTTCCCACCACTCTTATCTGTCGTTTACATCCCCATGTTGTTCTTTAAGCATTGGGGTCCAGCAAACACATCTGGAGCACCAGCTCTTAATGTCACACGCAGACAGAGCAGGGTTGGAAAGGGAAGGGAAGGAAACGCAAGACAAAAGTTTTGAGCATGTGGCAATCACTTCTGGAATTTCAAGCCGCTCTCTTGGTAACATGCTGCATCTGGATTTCAACTCAGCAACAGGTGAGCAAAAGAAGGAAAAAACCCACAAGAATACTCATCAAAAGCAGAGATTCTCGCTGCATCTGGCAGTGTTTCTTACCTGAAGGCAGCTTCATTCTGCTCTAGCTGGACCAGATCTAAGGTATTTCCCTGGATGGGGTTCATCACCCTGATAACAGAGGCCCACTGTCCATTCCCTGCCTTGGGAGCACCAAAGATGGACTCGGGAAGGTTCTCGTTCAGAAAGGCTGCAGCCATCTCTGCAGCCAACTCCCGCTCATCTTCACCCGCAGCCTCCACCATTTCCTATGGCACATCAAGGGACAGGAACAAAGAACGGCTCAGTGGATATCCTCCCCAGACACGCTGATGCTCTGCGTAAAATACAGACCCCGCCCCTCCCTTAAGTCCAGGTATTCCAGGGCAAGGTACTGCCTGTGAAGACATAAAAGCCACCAAATCCTAAAGCTTCGACCTGCCCTGAGCTTATTCCCAAGGGAGCATCTGCAGCTCAGAGCACAGCAGTGCCCGAGGGGCAGTTCTCTGGGGAGCTTTCTCTAAATCAGCAGCAACACTGAGAAGAAAATAACCCACTGAAATCCAAACATCCTCAAACAGTCACAGAAAACCCTGAGAATGGTCTTGCACAAGCAGGATTGTCCTCCCATACATGGTTCTTAAAGCCTTCCATAATAACATGCAAAGAAAGGAGCATTGGGAAGCAGGGTGTTCTGCTGAAATTTGTATTTTGAGGCAGACCTTTTAAATAACAGCTCCTTTCAGCCCCTGCATTAACACAGGGCACAAAAACTTGCAGGCAGCAACAATTGGGAACTAGTGAGCAGGGAAGATTTCCAGCTGCAGAAGTCACCTCTGGGGAATGGGTGCATGGTATCTGTCCCACACCCCAATCACCTCGGCCATTTGCTGCTTCCTCTGTGCCTTGGTGGCCTCAGTGTAAGCGTTGTGGTCTGTCTCGATGATGATCAGGTTGTTGCTCTCTGGGTGAATGACAAATTTTCGGGGTGTGTACTGCAACGGGAAGGCAACCTGGTTGAAGACTGCCCCCAGCTTCTCCAGTGCCAAAATCCTGGGGGGATAAAGATGTGATGTGTGTTAAACAAGGTCTGAAAGCAACTGTCCAAGAGAACATGACTGGAGTTGAGCTTTACGGCTGTGAAATGGGCTAGCGCTGGCGACAAGCAGCACCTTTCTCGGGCCAGACAGCAACTAGCAAACAGCTCCAGATAGGGCAAAACCAGCACCCTAAGTGGGGGCTTATGCTGTAGGGCAGGCGTGCTCTGCACTGTGGGGTCCTTGACTTCAGGGCTCTCGCTGTCCCAGGATACGTTCCGAGTCCCTGTCCCTTTTAGACAGGCTTCTGTGGTGCTGAAGCAAGGCTATCCCGAGAGGAAGAAAGAACACATGGAAAGTGCACATTTGAGGAACGTTCATCTGAATCTAAATGTGACGCAGACTTTGACACATGATCAAATGCTCCTCAGAGGCACTTTGGTTGAAAGAATATGAAAAATGCAATACCAAGTCTTTTTTCCTGTGACTTGCCAGCTGAAATGCCAGTTCTTCTGGCATTTGGTGACTAAAAACCACAAGTCTCTCCAGAAAGAATGGCTCATTTAAAAGCAATGAATGCTGTAATATTTCAATGAGAACAGATAAGAAAAAAGTGCCTGTTTAAGTGCACAAAGCAGAGCTTCTGAATTTGTGTTCCCCTGTTATTTTCAGTTATCTTTTTAATATCTGAGCTAAACTTTAAAAAGGCAACACATACACCCCTGTCACGCCTCTGATTTCTTAAATCACGTGGCTTATTTCTGAAAAGTAGCCAGTTCAGATCGCAAACCACAAGATCCTACTAACAACAGGTTCATGTTTATGAAAAGCTTCCCTCTTCTCCAAGGATCAGAGAATTTAAGGATAACTTGAGTTACATTTGTTACTTTAAAAAGCTGGAAAATACAAATCAGAGAAGTGCACCCCCATTTCTTTTTGACAGTGTTAACTGTTCTTGTACTCCATTTGTTTTCTGAAATCCATCCAGATGTTTCTGTCAAATCATTGCCCATAATCAAATAACCTCAAAACCCCCCTTAATTCTTAAGGTAAGTGACTTTAGCTCTTTCCTTTTGAATGTCTAGTGAGAATTCACCCCTCCTCCCCTCTGCCTGGCACCCTGGCCCAGAAGTATTCTTTTTCTCCCATCAGTTCTTACCTCAATGTGTTTGTGGAGATGGCTACAATGCCCTCGGGGCACTGCTCAGACGCAAAACCAGATGCAAACTCCAGTGTCTCATACGACAGGGGAGTCAGGTGGAAGCGTGACTGATAGGAATAACTGAGCCAGGAGCGGCTTGACATGGCCAGCACCTGGGAAAGACATACAACACATTTACTGGGTCTGGGGACAGGGGCAAGCTCACTCCTTACTTTCCACTTATCTGGAAATTGCGTACAGCACAAAGAGAAACTTTAAAGCACTGTTAAGACAACAAATACTCAAACTGAGGTGCAAGAAAAACTGTTACCTGTAAAAGCCAAGATCAATAAATGCTTTTGTATCTCTTTTTCCCAGTTTTAAACAATAGCCTGTTCTAATGGGAACAAGTCATTTAAAATAAATATTTACTGCTTTGTCACAATCCAAATGCTGTAGGGCTCTAAGTGAAATTTACTTAAAATAATCAGTAGCCTATTTTCAATCAAGTTAAGGGAAACAAAGGAAGCAGATGGACTTCCAAACTCTTCAGCTTTATACATTTGGCTAAATCCATTTCAGTGCGACCTTACTTTCTGCCTGAGTGACAAAACCCAGAATTACATCGAAACACTCACAGGCGACTCCAAGCCCATCAGGCCATAAGCAGTATGGGTTTTTTTCTCCCCTGTGGGAGAGGAAACGAGGCTGGTCTCGGAGTAGACAAGCACTCAGCTGTCCTATAAGCATTCTCTGCTAGAGCTGCAAAGCACCTCATCTCCAAGCTACAGCTGGCAGACTGGCAGGAGCAAGATGAAGAGATTTTACCCAGTGTACCACAACATTAAAGCAGAGCTTGGATTCCCAGATCCAGCCCCCTACGCTGACCAGCAATATTTCTCAACTCTGAAAGTGTCATCCAAAAATGAGTCAAGCAGGGGGTGGCTGATCTCCCCAGTGCCACATCAGAAGGGCTGGAAATGGCACTTCTGATGAAACACATTCTTCCCTCTATGCCAAATCCTGCAAATATTTCCCTTGAACCATGCACGGCAGCTGTCCAGCCTGCAGCTGAGCTCAACATGCACAGGAGATGATCATCCACTGCATCAAGCCGTCGAGGGGTAAGATTTCCACACGGGGCTCTTTCCATCTCTGTGTACCGAGGCAAGCAAGAGGAAGTGTTTCAGCATTTCTAAGCCCAAGAATCTGCTTGGAGCTTTCAAGACACGCTGCAAACACAGCCTGTGGGTCAGATGAGGCTTAGTTCAAAGAAGGCAGGGCAGCACTACGCATTACTTCTTAGGAAGTAAGGAGAATACCAACAAGAACAAGGCTGTTTGTGAAAGAGCAAGCTGCAAGCCAGGCAGCTCCATAATGAAGTCATCCTACTTCCCACCCTCACCCAGAGGGCCCTACTGTGCTGCAAGGATGCTTCCCCACCCTGCCCACCAACACAGAAAGCCAGGATGCTGCACCTGGGGACTGGATCTGCCACCCTTCCGAGAGCTCGCCTCACTTACCGCCTCTTGGCCTTGCATTCGGACTCGGAAGAGTTTCACAGGCCGTGAGCCAAGGTATCTGGTCCTGGTATCAGAAAGATCGCCAGTAACAGGATCCAGGACAGTTCGCAGCAGCACACCATTCTTGACAACAGCAAACCAGAAAGTTAGATCAAGCTTACAGATAAGAAGTAACTAGCTACAGCCATTATTCAAAGCTAAGAGGCAATTTCGGAAAGAATTAGGTGTTTGTTTTCCTAGCTTCCAGTACAACTCCCTTCTACAGCCACTCTGTATCTAAATTGGCTTTTAATAATAAAAAGCACAGCTCCTGTAGGGCAGAAAGGAATGACTGTAAAACAAACAAAACAACCCTCCTTCCCTCCCTCCCTCAAAGCCAAAAAACAGACCAAGAAGTTTGGTATATCACATAAGCCACAGAAAACCTGAGGGCTAATTCCAGATCCTAATCCATCTTGGTACAAAGTGTTTACCCAAAAACCCATGCTGCTTAAAAAGAGCTTGCCTTCTGACATCAAACTCGAGGCATGCAAAAGAACCTAGACTGCCTTGATTATTTTTACCACATGTTGAATTGTCAAAACAACATTTTTTGGTCAAAGATCACAGAGTCAGTACTGGATGTGACAAAAAGCTGTGCAACAGCAGGGTTATTGGAGCAGAGCCTGTGGTTGTGGGCAGTTACTTCTCTGGCACTCTGCCCTACAACTGCCCAACAACATTTCACCCAGAAGTGTTTTTGTTGTTGGTTTGTTTTTTTTTTTAGACCGTGCCCTCTTTCCAAAAAAGGGGAAAAGCACAATTTGTCCTACATGAAGTTTGGGACAATACACTGTCTTTTGACTAGTCTCAAGTCTAGGAATGTATAGAGAAATTTGCACCTCTACGAAGTCACACAATGAATTCCCCAGTCCCGGTTGTTAAGCATGCTGTAACGAAGAGGGGGCAGTCCAGGCTTGCGTAGTTGCATTGTATGATGACAAGGCTATATAGCGAAGGCTCACCAAGAACGCCTGTCAGAACCAGGACCTCTCACCTGCAGTCCAATGTTCAGGTACAGAAAGCCAATGGAGCCCCTCTCCCCCAGCTCATCCTGCTTCTCTGTGCCACCCATCTCCACAATGCACAGCGACTCGGGCTGCGCAGGAAGGGCCTGCATACTCAGCGGCTGCAAGCAATCCTGTGGGAGACAGAAAAGAGGTACCACACCAGTCAACAAGGCTTGGCATGGCAAGAGGGGATTCAAGCTCCATCTAAAGAGCTTAAAGATGTCCTTTTCAATCTCCATAAAGAAGTATTCAGTGCAGAAAAAAGAAAAAAAGTCACAATAGACGCCGGCTCTGGGGCTTTTGGCAAGCAGGAGTGGTAGCAGCCCTGGGATTTGGAAAAGATAAACTGGATCCTTCCAAACTGTTCTAGCACAGTTCGCAGTTACTTAGCAGGGAGAGACCTGAGCGAAGTTTATGTTACTTCAGCCATCGTTTGAACACTCATCTGTTGCAGGAATGGTAATGCTGGTTTGCTGCTGACCTGCTTGCAGAATGAGTCTGCTTTTAGTACAAGTATGAACAGTGAGGGGGGCGGGGAGGGGAAACACCACCAAAAAAAATAAGAAAATGCTTTCATATCTGATCGTGTGAACCTCCAGGCATGGGTGAGACTAGATAAAACAAGGGAATCTGTTATGGGTTCGGAACAAGGGCCGTGCTTCCTCCCAACCAGCAGAGAGAAGCCATGTCAGCTCTTCATTCCTGAATACGGAAAGACAGCTCGGACGGACTCAGCACACCCCTGGAGTACCCTTCTGAACATTTCAAGCTAATGGTAGAGGCAGAAACATAACAGCTACTCACCGAAGGATCAAGGGAAATAATTCTGACAGTGTTGTCCACCAGCCCAACAGCAAGGAACCGGGAGCGCTGCTCCCCAGGGGGAACATTGGCCAGGCTCATACAAACTACATCGGCCGACATCTCCTTTCTCTCTGTGTACTCATTCAGCTGTCCTGACTGAGAAAGAAAAACCCAAGAGAACTTATTAACTAGCCAATGGGACAAACCAGCACCAAAACATCTCTCCACACCTTCCCCCCCACCTCCAAAGATAGTGCTTGGGATTTTTTTGTATTTTTTTTATTAAACCATTTACTGCCTTATTTCAGCCACAACTGGAAGAAGCAGAATAGCACTAGGATATGTACACAATTTCCAGTCTCAGTTATGAACTTCAGAGACTTTTAATTAGCTATTAAATCATCTCAGACAGACAGTCCAGATATGCAGGGCTTTGACCTATCCATTCTAGAAGGATGCTTCTCTACAGAATCCTTTTCTGCAGGCCTGATCAAGGATCAATCTCTGACACGCCGCAGACTCTGCCTTGCTGTTCCAAACTCATTCACAACATTAACACACATACCGGGTCCATCTCAAAGTAAACCAGTTCTCCTCCAGTCAGTGCTATCACTACTTGTCTCTGGTTCACAGCACATTTTACAATGGTTTTCTTCCCTGGTGTCTTCCATTCATTTACCCTCTTATCTGCTCGGATGTGCCGGATCCCATCTGGATAAACCTGAAGGAAAAAAGGTCACGTTAATTCTGTATTTGCCATCCCCACAACTCTCTGGTGATTTTGACACAGAAAAAGCCAAAGGCAAGCACCGGTCCTGGCAGCAGTGATCCAGTAGCTGTGCAATGGGCTGAACTAACACGAAGCCACTAGCCAGCTGGAAGGAAGCACTGCATCTTTGAGCTACAGCAAGGAACTGTTGAGCACCCACTGAAGGAGATTAGGATCATCTTCAGCTGGTCCAGCCTCACTTAAGCAGGATATAAAAAGGGGAAGTCTGAGTAAGTGTCACTCTCTGCCAGTCCACATCTTTAGACATGATACATGTTGCACTACTGTAGAAACCACAGCCACGGAGCAAGCAGAGAGTGGCAGACATAAACAGACACATCAGAAGCAGCTTTCCATTACCTGTACCAAAGCATCATCACCAAGAAGAGAGCAGGACAAGGTGGGTGTAGTACCCAGGAATCCAGAGTCAGTCACTTCTTCTACAGTCTCTCCGATAGATAGCACCAGTGTGGCATTTACGAAGGACACAATGATATAGGCATCGAATTCATCTGGTCAAGGGAGATAGGGGGAAAAAAAAAAAAAAAAAAAAAAGTGTCGTATAAAAAAATAAAAGCCTT
>NW_009260400.1:1602438-1616409 GCF_000687185.1 Egretta garzetta | reverse complement strand
AGAGGGGGGAAAAAAAAAAAAAAAAAAAAAAAGTGTCGATTAAATAAATGCAAGCCTTCCCAACAAAATTAGCAGCCTGCCAGATGTCTAGCAGTTACTCTTCAGCTGAATTCCCATAATAATTACATCTGCTGCAGTATTGTGCAAGTTCGTTCTAGGACACACTGTCCAAAAGCCAGCCACTGCTAGACTCCAAACAATGCAAGACTGAGCCAGGGATCAAATGATGATCCAGATACAGTCAATTCACAATACGCTGGATTCTGGCAAGCAAGACTCCTGCCTACTTTTTGCAAAGACAGCACAAGGTCTAGGAGCCTTTAAGACAGTTCCCCCACCTCACACGAGGAGCTGAATTCAGATTTAACACCCAACGAAGACAAATTAAATGCTTTACTCCAATAATCTGAACACATGGAACCCATCTGCAGAAACTGCACCATGGATGTTGCAAAGAGGAGGTTGCAGGACCACATCTTGATCTAGTAGCCACAAAATAAAAGGCTGCAGAGAACAATTAGGGTGTGTTGCAGTGGAGGTGCTGAGGCTTAGCCTGCTCTACCCTCAGCCAGAAGCTCAACTAGCTTATATTCACACAGCCACCTGTCCAGCCTCCTGGGATGAGAAATAATTGTTTTTAAGATAGAGCAAACACTGGCCTTTACTTCTACTGGAATAAGTGACAGTATTGCAACTGTTATCTCCAGTACTGGCTTCTCCCAAAGGGGACAGCTTGGGAGAGGCCAGGAGCTTGGACACGGAAGAGCTATGCTAATCAGGATAGTCTTAAGAGATCATTTGGAAATGAGGAAACTTTGTGGGGAACAAGGGTAGTAGGACTGGGTGAAGGGCTGTCCTGCTGTCCATTTTCTGTCCTGGCTTACTGCTGTCCATTTTCATTCTGCAGGAAGTGACAAGCGTTAAAGAAGGGGAGAGGAGAGTGTCATTAAAACAGAATTAACAAAAGCAACAGTAACAATGAAGGCTGTTGAGAAATGGAGCCAGGAGCTTCAGTGGAGAAACAAGATTGCCTCAGAGAAGCAACTCCACTTCTGCTGCTGTTGTCATGCAAGTGCTGTTTCTTAAAAAGACAAAATTCCCCATTTTAACCCAACTCAACCCAAAGCTCAGACTTAACGCACCACAGCACAAGACAATTACCAGAGGTGAGGGTGTCAGGCACAGTTCTAGCCCTTCAGCAGTTTATCCATAATTTGTAAACGGAAGATACATGGAGAAGTGACTATGACTCTCCGAGCAGGGAAAGAAAACAGAGAAGTCTCACTGGGATGAATACAGAATGCCAGCAAACACCATGCAGCAGCTTGAAGAAACTGAACTGGGTAAACTGAAACAAACACTTCAGGAACTGATCCTTCTCTTATCCACCCTGTTTAGAGGGAGGCATTGCCAAACCTGTCGCGTCACATTTCTAATAGAAAAGCTCTTACATACAGCTGAAAATACGCAAGTGAAAAAAAAACTAAACAAAACCCCATCATTATTCTGTCCAACATCTGGTATACAGACTACAGCTCTGACCAAACTGAAGAGCTTTGTATAATTAAAGCAATTCCAGCACTGGTCTGTGGTCTAAACTATTCTATTATGTGGTCACATCCTATAACCTCCAACATGCTCCTGAACCCCACAAACCAGGAGCGGGTCCACTTGGGGAAATGAGAAACCAAGAACTGAACCTGCACGCAGAAACCGATTAGTAACGCCAACTGTTTAAACACTTGGCTTAACAGAAGAATTCCTCTAATGTTAACAGCAGATGGTAAGAGTTCGGTAAGACATAGGCCATTACACACTGGTTATTTTCTAAACTACATAGCAGCTTCTTCTACAAACCTTCACAAATTTTTAAATACCAGAAACCTGCAAGAATTCCTCGATTGTTTTAAACGGAGATTCTAGCAGTTCACAGGCTAAGCATTTAATTCATAAATATCCTGTAGACAGGATGTCCTAAAAATTCCATTTCAAAGACCATCGTTGCTTTCCAAACTTCTTGAGAGCTGCCGCCTTCCTCCCTGGGGGCTGTCATTCTCATGATAAACCACCGTGTCCCAGCTGGAGGCTTAACCACATGATTTGGAGAAGGACAAAGAACTCCCATTTGAAAGCGAAACAGATTCCCTTAGTCCTACTCTAAACGAAAACTCATTCCTACCTCTTAGTACTTTTTTAGCTCTTTCTTTTCACTGGCTTACAGTTATATTAGAGCATGCCTTTAAGTCTGTGTCAATAATAGTGACAAGTGCATTTTTGCTTGAAGTCCAGTAGTGTTGCTTAATGCCTCTCTGCTGGAGCTTTTGAAATAAAGGGTTTGATTTACCAGAATGAAGTCAGTGAATAAGATGCATTCATCTAGATTCACACAATACAATTTTGGTTCAGAAAATATAGCAGCCTAGTTGAAGTTAAGAGGACTAAACCCCTGGGGCACACTGAGAAGTATTCTCAGTTAGAAAAAGAAGAGATCTATAGATTTTAATATGAAAAGATATCTACTTAGCTCTGCACAATCCCAAGCTGCCCGGAGTTTTGCACAGATAGACATTATTTTGTATGCAGACACAAGACTTCAGAGATGCTTACTACCGTTCTAATTGCTCCAGTTAGCTCCTTTCAGTGAGTAAATAGAGACATTTTAACGACTCTGAGGAACCACAGCTGGACTGACTCACTTGTGCCTTCATTACAAGTTTTCTGCAGCTTCTTGCACACGTCATGACATTATGAAAACATCACATTTCAGTCCATGAACTCTACACTACTGTCCCTTTTGTTATTTGTCATGGATACAGTTTGAGTTAGTCCATGAGAACTCCATTCCTATACGCCAGCCCATGCCCGATATAGGTATTTCCATGCTCCACAGCATCTGAATTTGCACCAATACAAACGCAGTCACCGCTAGCTCAGAGGAGTTTGGTGAACAAACAGATCTGCAGTGACAAAATTCCAGATTATTCTCACTTAAACCATACTGATGGGATGACAGCACATTTTCCTGGGCTTCTGTTTACTACTGCAGGGAGACTCTGTGGCTGTGACTCACTGCACATTGCTTTTCATGCAAGAATGCCAGGTGGGGAATGCAGGCTGTTAGGTCTCAGCTCACATCTATCTCCACAGCAAAGCCCTCATCCATCTAGCTCCCCAGACCTCAGTATTTAACTGCAACAGAGGGTTTGGTCCAAATCCCATCCACTTCTGTCTGATGGGCAGACACATCCCATAACCAAAGGGCATCCCCCATGCAAGCAATACCTACAAGTGCTTCTAGCACAATCATTTTCTCTTGGAGGTCTGTATAAAGCAGTTGGGAGCCAATCCTCAGTCTAGAGGGGGAGCTGAAAACACCCCTGAAGTGCGCACCTCCAATTTTAGCAAGAACTGACTGTTCCGCAGAGACACAGTCCATTATTTTGTTCCCCAAAGACTCTAAGATGGAACAGGAGTTGCTTTCTACTCCTCAGCTACTGAACTGCAAAGGCAAGGATCTCCACCTACACAACAGCTAGAATTCATTTACTGCAAAGCTTAGCGTAAAAGTAGCCCCATGATTTTGGGATTCTCTGTGGTTAACCTGTGGGACAGTAACAATAGACCCTAGCAGTAGGTACACACCTGTGGTGATCAGCACCTCCACCACCAGCCACCTGTGGAAGAAAAAAAGAGGCTTGGTATTGGTAGTGTGTATCACCACGTACCAGCCAAGGTTAGTATTCGCTCTGACAGCTGCAAACCTGTATGTGTCTTACAGAGGCTTTGCAGCGTGCGCACACTGTGGCATCGAGGCAGAGCCAGGCAGCCCAACGCTGCAAAGTGAACGCTCAGAAAACAGCACTCAGACAGTTTCAAGATTAGATAGTGTTTGAAAAGGTTCTGCAGTCTTTCTGATTAAGACCCCCTAAAAACTGTTCCTGAATTCAAAGAGTTATAACTTGGGGATTGGTTTCACGTAACTTTTAACTGTATTCAAAAAGTAGCACGGTTCACAACGGCTAGATTCCAGCCTGTCTGAAATCATCGAGATCTTCATGCTGGAACCTGAAGAACTTGGAAGGAGGAAAAAAAGAGGCAGTGAGACTGGTCTGTTTTATGCAGGTCAAAAGTGGTCCTCCATCTCCTGAGAAGTCAAAGTCCTCCTCTGGAAGCCCAAGAGAAAAGGTTTTAAAACTGTAAGGTGACATCAGAAGGCTCCATCTGTCAGAGGCAGCAACTGTTACCAACTCCTTTTCCAGAAGGCAGGAGCAAAGGTTTGTCTCTAACAAACTGGAACGCCTCTTTTAAGAAAAGCATGGGTTTTTGATATGAACTGTGGAAATACTTTCCTTCTGACCCTTTTATTTCTGGGGAACACGAAGGCATTTTGTGCTCAAAGCTCCTTCCACGCTTCTTAGGCAGCACGTGAGTCTCAGAACACGAGCACAGGAATTGATGGCAGGTCTCAGGTGGCAAGGTAAATCCCACAGCAACGTTTGAAATTCCCACAGTGTTACTGGCTCCCTGCAAGACACTCTACTCTATGACTACTTAAAAACAAGATACCATGTCACCACAGCAGGCTAAGGTCTCCACTGCAACAATATGGCATTTCTATATCCAGTGCATAAACCTATAGGAAGTCTTTGCGAGATTTATACAAAGCGCCGCCTTGGAAATAATCACCGGGACTGCCAGCGCCCAGAATAGATTCATTTCAGGCTTTTGAGGTGTTTCTGAGGAACTCTGTTCTCACCCTCAAGAGAAAGGCAGGACAAGAGATTATGTTTCCTCTTGTACTTTAGTAAGGCAAACCCATTTCAGATCAGGAAAACAAACGCCAAACCAAACCCGCAATCCAATATATTCTGCCAATTCAAATCTTCACCTTCCTGGAATCAGCAGCATTCTATACACTGCCGCGTATTTGAATAGGGAGCGTGTCCTAGCCCAAACAGACTGTTTTCTTTGCAGATACGCATAGAGGGAAGTAATAAAATACAGGCACTGTTGCTGATTTCTCTTCTTTGTTCCGTAATTTGTATCCCACTCTCACAAAGAGCTTATTACTGTAGTTGTCAACATGCATATAAAGAATAGTGAGCATGCTCCAACAAAAAGCATAATCACTGCCTGCTATGTCAGAGCAAGAAAGCATGAGAAGTTCAGCAGCTTCAGGCTGCAAACATCCAGCTGATGCAGCACATTGGGTGACGGATGCAGCTGCAGGCAGGTGCTTCTTTGTCAAAGGGAAGCGTGACAATTCTAGGGGACCAGAGGGTGGCTTCTAAGTACAAACAGGTGGCCGCTGATTCAAAGCATAACTTTTGGGGATGGCACACAATCATCACGCAGCACCTTTCCTATCTCCTTGGACAGAAAAACAAACCAAAATAACCCTAAACAAACAAACCCCATCGAAAACCATCATCACCTCCCTGTGCTTTAGAAAAACACCACATACCTTCAACATGTCTCCTCACGGTCCATACAGCATTGGGGTTACCAGGCAGCTCCGAGACGGCCATTTCGGATACCTAAAAGTAAACAGGAAGACGATTCTTTTACAGATGAAAGTCAGTAAGTCACCAAACCACCAGTTTTTAAGCTTTCCCACAATTGGGCAGGAAAGTAATTCCCAGTCCTGATGCTCTCTCCCCATGCCAGATGTGCTACAGGGTAGAACTAATTCAGCTATGATGCAGCATTAGACCTCAGGATGATCAGCTTTAGAACAAGGCCACCCGCCCCCAGCAAAGAGATCAGCAAGCAGCAGCTGGCAGAGACACCGGGAATGTTCCAGCTCGATACACTCAAGTGAAAAGACAAAATGCAGGTGGCTGCAGTCAATTGAAGAAAAAAAAAAACAAACCCACAAACGTTTGAGACTGTAAGAGTAAACAATACAACTCTTCTATTTCCACGAAGTGTGCCTAGAGAAATTTGCCCTCCAGACCACAGCAAAAGGAGAATCCCTTCATTTCGGCACCCTTATTTCAAGGATTTTCTCCCACTGTCCTCGCCTCTCAAGCCGTTCTTTCCATGTGCTGGAAGTCTTACCTCAAGTCCATGTCTTAGAACCCTCAGAGATGACCGGGGCCCCCGACCACAAGCCACATACAACTGGGGTGTGTCTTCATTGGCCAGATCCGCTATCTGTGTGGCAAAATAGTTTCAAACAACATCCATAGGAAGAAAAAATAAAACTAAGCTATATATGCCCCACTACTTCTTTAAGAACGTTTTTTTCAGACAGGGAAAACAGCGAAGATGCCATGGGGTGTACCATCTGCTGCCCTGAAATAACGTCGAGTTTTAACCAAACTCACTGCAGAGCAGAGAGCTGGTCTAACTGTCAACAGAGGAGCAGCACAGGACTGCTGGCTGACACCCTGCATCCAGCTATATATTTATCACCCCACGAATCTAAGGCTGCCAGGCCAGGTACCAGTCTTAGACAGCTGACTTGCTTTTCAGTATTTCTGGAAACAGAGGATAATGTAGCTTTGGTGACTCCGCTTACATACAAATACTCCACAGAAAAGCAATGAAAAAATCATGCATCTATGATCAATTCCTCTGTGAATGAGAAACACTTACTTATGTGGTGAATGGGAGCTTGCTGATGGCAACGTACCTGACAACACAGAATAGGAGATAAACTGTCCAATTCATCCACCAGCACCAGGTTCTTGAGAGGTCGTGGCTGAAAAAAGAACGTATCTCCTTCCTCAAGAGGCATGGCAGAAGAGAACTCTGGCTCCTCATCATCATCACCCAGGTGAGCTATCTGGTACAGGTAACTTGAGACAGAAAGCAAGAGCAACAGCATGTTCAGTGCAAACCTCACATAGACTTCTCTAAGAAAGGCTTAGGCAGATATTCAGGCAGCAGGGAGGAGACAAATTCTTCCCTACATTATACAGCTATTAAAATTTAGCCTTAGGGCTTGTCTTCTTGGTGACAAAATGTTTAAAGGGAATCAGAGGCCTGCAAAAAAACCAAACACAAAATCCACAAACAAAAAAAACCCACAACCCTCCCCCCTCCAAATCTTCTCATTTGTAGCTGTCACTGGCAAAGTATCCCAGAGTTTCAGTTTTCTCTGTTTACCCTTGAGCCTTTCAGATATTCTTGTGTTAGAACCAAAGCACTGACAGCTGAGGCCAAGAGCAAGGCCAATGGCTGAGACTGCAACTCCACAGTTACCTATTTTATCAGAATACTCTCACCTCACTATTTTTAACCACATTCCCTATTCCATTTTATCAGCCTGAATATCACAACGATCACGTTAAACTTCAGAGGAAAAAAAACCCACAAAACATAAAGATAAGACTGATTTACTTCCCGGTTTTAATAAAGCTCAAATGAGTATGGCTTCCTCAAGAGCTTGGTTCACACAATCCAATTCAGGTTCACTCCAGTAAACTGGCTGGAGCTCCCTCAAGTGGCTGACTGCAGATGTAGCCAGAAAAAAAAAAAAAAAAAAGTATAAACCTCCATTCCTGTGAATCCCCCCCCACTTAGATGCTGTTAAGCCATCTTCAAAGGTGTGCAAAGTCTTTCGTAAGTCTTTTTACTTCTGAGTGGGTCGTAACACACAAAAGTTCAATGAAAACTATGACACTAATTAAAAGATAATTCATCTGGATATATGATGGACCCTATATGAACTGCAAGTGCTCAATTCTTCCAAAACCTTCTGCGACAGCATATGATCTTTTGTCCTCTGCACTATAATAACTTATCTGGGTTCAAACAACAATAAAATTCCCCCATTCAGTCATAGCCTAAACCAATTGTTCTGCTCAAGCCATGTGAACAAAGCATTAATCTACCTGTTAAAACAGGGGTGTTGCCTTTGTATGTACAGTAAGTTCAAGGGTCAGTTTGCAGCCCTGAACAGAAAGTCTGTTTCAGGGGAAAAATGCTGACATAAAATTGTTTACTCACTGGTTTCCAAATTCAGATGCCACAAAGAGAAACCCTGTCTTCAGCACACACATGGCAGCGGCAACAGGAACAGTGTCAAAGTACTTGAGTCGAATCTCTGTTACCTGAAAGCAGAGGAAGATGTGACTGTGCTAGCAGAGTACTAGAGCTGTACATGTGCGATTTAATTAAAAAAAACCTGCCTAGCTATCCACTCCACAGAAAGGAAGCAAGAGAGTGGGCCAGACATAACCACATCAGTTTGGAGCAGCAGGAGCAAGAGAGTGGGCCAGACATAACCACATCAGTAGTTTGGAGCAGCAGATTATAAATCACAAAGTCCAGCAGACTATTTTGACGGTACAAGTCAGACTGCCCATTTTCTTCTAAGACTTCCTGGCTTTGATAACACTGAGTCAGTTTGGAATAAAAAACAGCTGCAAAAATAAGCCAGCTGTCTAGAAGAAAGAAGAAATTTGCTTCACTGAACACCAGCCATTCCCCAATATGTGAAAAATTAACTGTCCTGAGCAAGTTTCTACATTTGACATGGTCACAATAGCTCTTGGTGAAGCCTCTAAGAACAATCTTAAGCCACTTAAAGATGCTACACTATCATCCCTTGTACCAAATCCAATACATTTAGATGAAGGAGGAACTAACGCTCAACAGTTACTCAACAAACCCAACTGATTCATTGCAGCAGAGGTCTTTTCACTGCAAAACACTAGGACACACAGCAGCAAGCCACTTCAAGCCTGTTATTTCAACTCATGGAACAGGTGTACCAAGCTAGCTACCTCAGTTCGCAAAAAAGATTGATTGCAGCATGCAAAAATCGAATTAAGATATGAAATGGAGAACCCTACTGCAATCAAGAGAAACTAAGTTCCCCAGAATTCGTTTCTGGAATACCCTCTAGAAGGTCCACGCCGCATTACAATACATCTTTTGAAGAAAGGACTGCTTGCAGAACATCTAAAATATGCCCAAGTGAATCTGCAGCATAATTCTCACAGGATTTTGCAAACCTTGTGCTGTGTCTCTAGATGAGTAAACACCAGTAACAACTGCAGGTATTACAAATCACGTAACAGACGTGCCATTACACAGCTAAAACCACAATATTAACTATTTATCACTTTAAAGAATCATAAGGACTCTTCTCAATCAATGCTTTTGTTGTTCTTCACATGATGCTTACCATGTCTTCATCCGTCTCCAGAGTAATTTTGAAGATGTCACCCTGCTCTGTCTGGGCCAGGAAGAAGAACATGGACTTGGTCTTATGTGTGGCAGAGCAGACAAAAATCATACCTCTCTCTGGGTCATCCAAGTCATTCTGTCAAGAAAGAAAGCGGAGGTCATTGGTGGAATTACCCGGCAAGTGCAGATGCGATTTCGTGGACTGAAGTATTTCCATTTCACATGTACCTTAAGAGCTGAGAGTTTGCGAGGACACTTTTAACACAAAGCATGTCCCCTCCGTTACACCCGTAGTTACCCTTGGTAGATCCCTGCCCCCAAAGAAAATAAATTTCTAAGACACTGTGCCTAAGCATCCCCTCTCCTCCTATCTCTTTCACCCTCCTCCCCAGACAACTCCCTTGCGTATCAAAGCCGAACACGGAGGCAAGGGCTGCAATCCACATACAAGCTGACCCTTGGCAAGCGGTCGCAGAGCTGTCAAAGCACACGATGATCTGCAGTACCAAAGGGGGAGGAAGAAGCAGCTTCAGATGCAACACAGCAGCTGTCGAATTGCGTACACAATGGCAACCATGACTCACCATCTCAAATAATCTGATCTTACACTGACAGTGCTGCCACCATGCTGCCTGATCAGAGTCTTTGGAGTATCTCCAGCATAAATCTCAGAGAAGAGACATGAACCAAGCTCATCACTTCAGGCTATGCCCACCCCTGTCTTCCCTCATAGGTAATAGAGAGCCAGGAAGGTAGATGATAGGCCAACACACTTTTAACTCCTTTTTCCGTACTTTGAAACTTTGATGCCTTTAACCTTGAAAGGCAAACACCAAGCACTCATTTAGCACTGACAAAGATAATCTCAAAAAAAAAGGGTACGAATCCTAAAGTTCTCACCCGTCTCCTGGGAATTGGGCATCTGATATCAGGCTGGTCACCAAAATTTTTATAAGTAATATAGTTTTCTGAACAGATCAGCACCCCACTAGGTCCATCAGAACCACCAGGAACTGAAACACAGAAAATAAACATTCTTATGAGAAAAGCCCCAGTTGCGACTGACTGCAGAACATTGATTTTGGTTTTCTTTAAAGCAACACAGTTTCCACTGCTCTGCATCACCCTGCATATATAAATCTACTCCTATTGAGGGGAAAGACAAAACACTGAGTACAGTTTCCTGGGTCAGCGTAAGAACAGGGCAGATGGAACTGGGGGACCAGGAAGGAGAAAAAGGAAGGCTGCAACTTCAGACAAACTGCTTACACTTCATCCTTCATGGCTTATTCTCATCTAGAAAGCCACAACATGCCCAAAATACCACATTAGCAACCTGTCAGTCAAACACAACCCTTCAGTTACTGACACTTGCTGTCAAAAAAAAAGCCACCAGATGATTTCCTGACGTATCTTTCATTTTCAGAGTGCATTTTTTTAAAGTCCTTCTATTGAAATCCTGGCGTACCAAAAGATATCATCAAAATAGTAGTAGCGGTCAGATCCAGCCCAATATTTGGCGTCTGTCAGCTGCCTACAGAAGATGCAACAGGGCAAGCGTACAATTAATTTATACTAATGGATCAGACAACCATCAAAACAACTCCTAAGATGTAAAGCGCATCAATTCTGTTTCCCTGGGATATGGGAACCAAGTAGACCCACAAAAAAATGACTCAGTGGCCAGGCGGGCAGTACCTGTTATAAGGAAGTTGCCGTGCTCTTCCAAGGGCTCGCTGTATTTTCTAACAACGTGGTTCAAACCCAAGTCCAGTTCATAAAACGTCAATGTCTGTTGCGTGTTGGCTGCTGCTTCTCCTGTGGGATCATTGTCTGCTTCCTAAAACAGAACACATGAAGGTGTCTTTCAAGAAAGTTATTAAAGGAGCAATGCTGATGCATCGGGAAATGGTTTTGAGTAAAGTTAGAATGGAAGTCCAGAAGACAACTTGTTGGAAGATGCACATAAAAAGGTTCAGAGGAAAAAAACCAGACACTTGTCCAGTTGAACAGCAAGAATTTAAGAACCACCAAGACAGAAGCAGCCAACGTTGCCCGCCTCTGCAGACAGATTAAGAACAGAAGAGAAACAACAAAGCTCAAAACAGAAAAGGGAAATCAGGTTCTTCTCACCTCATAATCCATTTCCAGACAAGCAAACATGGGGTTTTCAAATCCCACATCGACTCCCACCACATGGTAGACCAAGGTATTGGCCTTGTGGGCTTCCAGTGGGGAGGAAATGGTGAGACGAGCAGCAGCATCTCTGTTCAAGATATACACCAGCTTCTGCTTTTCAATCGCACCTAAAAGAAAAGGACAACAGAACCTGAAGCACATCACCTGGTGACCAAATCTGATCGTGCCTGCAGTCCAATACCAATGTAAGACTTTGCAGGAGAATATCAGTGTCACCTCTGCTGAAGTTCACTACTGGTATTTATCTCTGTGTCACCAATTAACTTTGAATGTCTTGTTTTTAATGTTTCAGGCAAGCACAAATGACAACTCCAGCTCTTTAAAGCCAAAGACTGACCCTCTTGGCTACGTCCACCTAGCCCAATATTCAATCTACAACAGCTACAGGCAGATCTACTCGCTTGTTCCACTGCACAAGAGATGACAGACTGCAGGGGGGCAAAAACAAATTGAAAAAAACAGCCAGACATTCCCCCATTTTAAGCAATTTGGCAAAGAGACCTTTCCTCAGAAATATTTTAACCAAAAAAAAAAAAAAAAAAAAAAAAGTATTTTTGCCTGATACACAGCATTCACAACATAGCAAATGCTTGTCACCCTTAATTATTACTGTGAATGGCACAACTGTGACTGAGCTACCTTCTCACCCATGAAAACAAGACTTGTTAGAAAGATGACAGTATTATTTATCGTTATTCCCGATACAAAGGGGGACTGTTAAACCCCCGATCATTGCAAGTCCCTGCTCTCAGCGGATAGGAAAGCGGCATCGCACAAAGCTGGCTACGGCAAACTGAGAAAGTTCACATCTCAAGTAACTAAACTACCCCATAGTATAAAAAAATTACCCAACTGTCCTTCTACCTGCGAAGCCTGATCAGAAATGCATCCAGCTGTCTCCACGATGCATCTCAGAGAAGAGACATGAATTCCTAACATCATTTCAGGCTATGGGAGCTGACTGACCATGCTGTAGCACCAACACCTGCAACCCCAACTTCTCTCCCAGAGATCACACTTCAGGGCTCCGTGCACCGGTAAGCAAGCTGGCCTCTTCCCAAATTGTTTTGGCCCAGTGTTAGAATTAATTTGAGCAATTCCATCAGCATCAAGAACTATTCTGAATGCCTGCATTCTCCCTGACAAGTCTCATAGCCTAACAAACTGCTCAGGAAGAAATGCTTGCAATTATACCTGGCAGAAACCCTTTGGGTCTACAGCCAAGTACTGGCCTGGAACGATTCTGCGACATCCACTCTTGCCAAAGGTTTCCTGATGAATCTTCTCAAACACGTTCTTTGAGGGCTGGTACTCCAGAATAACAATGCGTCCCGAATCACTGCCCACAACGATATAGTCTTTGGTCCCACCCGTCAGCCTAAAGGCCATGAGGGAGCGAATGACTCCGAACACTTCCACAGTCAGCAGGGTATGAACCTTCCCTGTGTTGGGATCCGGGCGAAGTAACTCCAGGATCTTGCCCCGGGAAACAACGATTTCTTGTTGTTTGGTTCCTAAAAAACCCAAAACATGAAGAAGAGCTAGCAACAACACAGCAGAACATGCAATTTCAGGAAGAGCTCTAAGAAAGAAGATGAAACTTCTTGACACTAAATGCCAAAGAGTTTTATGATTACTATGGAAAACTTCAAAGCAACTCATTCACCACCCTGGGGTGCCGCTGTTGTTTGAGAATCTTTTAACAGACCAGGACACTGAACAAAATACTAAGTTAAATCTATGCATAACCTAAGCCAAACTTCTCTTGATCTTTCCACAAGTTACAATAGCTCAAGTAACACACTCAAGAGCAAACAATAACACACCAGCGAAAAAATAATACACAGAAGCAGACCGGCTTCAGCAACCAAACCAAGTAAAGAACAAACACCTTTTTTTCTTCTACTACCGGAAAGAGCTTGAGCCGAGATGCGCTAAGGGATGAGACTATTACCTGAGAAATTGCCATGGATAGCATAGCTAATGCCAGTGGCGCGCTGCAACGTCAGGTTGTAGAGAAACATGTTGGCAACGGGCTTGCTTCACCTTATCGTAGCTTCTACAGAGCCTGCAACAAGTAGAACACAAATATACACTCCGTAAAAACTCTTCCATCTGTCACAGAGAGAGAACTGCTGCCCTCTTGTTGGTCTGCATGTATCACTTTACGTTAAAGACTTAAATGCCACCCAGCTAAAGTTATTTGCTATATATTAGTACCACGAGGCAAGAAGCTGTCCCAAAGATAAGCAGGCTGCCGAGCGTCAGCTGAGCTCCTTCCCGCCGCATAACTGATCAGGATTTCCAGCTAATTACTTTTCTTACGGTTTTAGTTGTTCAGAAACCGAAGTTAGCAAATCCCTCTAGAGGTGCCCTGCGCCGTTACACCTCACTGCTCTCGCCGCTTCATTTAATATGAGCCAAGCTACCCACGACAGCTTGGAGCGAGCGCCTGACTCGATTCCTTTCCCCGGGGCTAAGGCGGGAGGAAACCCCAGCTGCACACAGACCGCAGGCTCAGGGAACCGGCCCTCAGCCGCTCCGCGCCTGGCCAAGGCCCCTCCAGGGCCCGTAGCCCAGCACCGCCCCGCATCCCGACCGGGCTCCCCACGCCCTTCGGCGAGCAGGGCC
>NW_009260400.1:1581737-1601737 GCF_000687185.1 Egretta garzetta | reverse complement strand
CGGATCCTCTTCAGAGATATTAAATAGGGGCTCAACGGTCCCTCGGGCCCGGTGGGGCGACGGTGCCATCTCCGGTCCCTGAATCGAGGGGGTCCCTGAATCGAGATTCAGAGTCCTCGCGCGTTGAAGGCTTGGCCAGGAGAGGAGTTTGTGGGTTATCTGACTTAAAAGTTGTGCGGTGAGGTTTGCATAACTGATGCTTCGGAATGGCATGGATATAAACGTTCACAGGATTAAAATGAGAGATGAGGAAGGATTAATTGCCATATCAGCTCTTGGAAGCGCTAACACCTTGCTACCTCCGTGTCCTTGACTTGGATGGAGGGTCTGTGATAAGTTGCTGTCCTGGGGATGAGCTGAAGTCACACAAAACTTGTCCTTTTCCTTCAGAAAGTTGTGCAGGAAGAGTTGGATGCCCTCCTGGAACAGCAAAGCACTGTAGAGAACAAGATGGTTGCACTTCACCGCATGGGGTGAGTGATCCCCACCCTCTCCCCTCCTTCTGCTTCTTGCACGCTGTTCAGTACCTCCCCGCTTACTGCGTGATGTGAAAATTTGTTTCGGCGTTGCAAGGGAAGCGCATTCATTCTCAGAAAACGTTAGACTTTAAATCAGTTTGTGTTAGGGAAGAGAAGTTGGATCCTCATCCCCAGGCGCCCGGTTCTTCTCAGCAGCACTAACTGCTGCGCCCTCACACAGACAGACCAATTTTGGTGTAGGCTGAGCAGTTCTTTGACAGTCTCGCTCCCAGAGTTTGTTGAGTGACAGCATCAATGCTTGGATCAGATCTCTTGTGTCAGGCTGTTTACAGGTGTGGATAAATATTACTGCCTCTTCGTGCTGAGCTTGCGCAGCCAGTGTGGAAAGATATCCTAAGTGGCCTCATGTCTAGTAGAAGTTTGGAGCACAAGTTTACAGACTTCATATTCCACTTCAGAAGCAGAGAGTTATTGTAAAGCCTCAGTGGCTCATTCATGCCCTCTCTGGTAGCGAGACAAACATTAGTCTGTGCAGCCTCTTCCAAAGCAGGCTGTTGGATTTTGGTGCTTTGCTCCTGTAGGAGGGGCATAAAATGAGAGATGCTGTTGCTGACAGGAGCATTTGGGTTTAGAAGAACCAACCTGCTGCTGCAGACCACCCGGCTACTTAGTATTTGCAGCTTGTGTTCATTTTGCTTGTGTTTCCAGCCCTAATTTGCAGCTCATCGAGGGGGATGCCCAGCAGTTGGCGGGAATGATCACCTTCACCTGTAACCTAGCCGAGAATGTCAGCAGTAAAGTCCGCCAGCTTGACCTTGCCAAGGTAACTGGACTGAGGGAGCGTTTGGGAATTGTCACCGCCAAGCTATATTCTGTCTGCTGCTGTGCTCACAGCACAGTAGACAAGTGTGCCCTTTTCTTCAGTGGGCAGATGGGCTGGAAACTGCTTTATTCTTTGTTTTAGCATTTTCTAGTCTTGTTAGGTGATGGTATCTTGCTGGGCTCCCGGATATTGCAGGGTGCGAGTGTAAATAATGCATATAATTTTCCATATAGCGGCTAGTTCTCCAGCATCCCCCTTCTATCCATGCAGCTCCTTGTAAAATATGGTGAATAAGCTGAGGTTACTCTTCGTTAGCACTGTTTTGTCAATTGTTGCAGCGCTGAGGAAAGAGGAGATGGTCATTGTCACCCAAGAGCGGTCTGGAATCTGGGTTGTCATATTCTTTGTGCGGAGGTAGGCTAAGAGGCGTCAAGTCCCATTGCCCAACACAACTACTTAAATCAAAATGGATGTTGTGTGCTTGTGTCTCTGGTCTCTGCCTGTTTGTTAAAGTGGAGCATGGCCTCTGAGTTCAGTCTGAGTTTTGAGAGGTAAACGCTGTTCATCTTTTGGAGTCAATGACTTCTTAAGTAGTTTGGGGTTTCTGCTTATGTAGTTGTTAATCATGTAGAGAAGTATCGCTTTGGTCTGTTTCTTCCTTCCTTCCACGCTGTCTTCTCCTCATAATTCTCGTTCCCTGGTCCAGCCCGCAGTCGGAAGCCTTACTGGTTGCCTTTCTTGCAGAATCGACTCTATCAGGCCATTCAGAGAGCCGATGACATCCTTGACCTGAAGTTCTGCATGGATGGAGTTCAAACAGCGCTGCGAAATGAAGATTATGAACAAGCAGCAGCTCATATCCATCGCTATCTGTCTCTGGACAAATCGGTGATTGAGCTCAGTCGTCAGGGCAAGGAGGGTAAGTACTGTTTGTGAGGAGAAGTGGATAAGTCACCTTTCCAGTAGAGAATTAGAGGCTGCGTGATTTCCCATGGCAGATAGCCTCAGCTCAATAAACAAAGCAGAAGATCTAAGGCTAGCCAGAGATCTCAGTATGTTACAGAGTAATAGAGATGAATGTTTTTTAAGCGTTATTAGGTTTGAATTATCATTAATTGAATGGAGAGTTCCTGGCACATGGCTTTAATAGCATTTCAGGTGCTGAGTAGGTGATGGACAAAACGTACAAGACAAAAGAACTGAGGGAGAAGGCTCTGTCAGGGAGAACTGTTGCAGTGTTATGGTGTGCTGCCAAGCACAGCAACTGGAAATGAAGGTGTAAATTGCCTGATCCCTAAAAGAAATGCCCCAGCTGATGTGTTTGCATCCTCTGTGCAAGACCATGATGTTAGCTATGTGAACATCACACATGTACCTTTCTTTGCCTGTAGGGGAATTCCAGTGTGTCTTCTGCCTTTTTACCCTAGGGTTGCATGGTGTTGGTCTCTCTCCTGGGAAAAAAAGTAGCCCTTGGTACAGTACTAACATTGTGCTGTCACTTTTCCCTTTCTTTTCTGTCCTTTTGATCAGGGGGCATAATCGATGCCAACCTGAAGCTCCTGCAAGAAGCAGAGCAGCGCCTGAAGATGATTGTCACAGAGAAATTCGACACAGCTATGAAGCAGGGAGACCTGCCCCAGGTGGAACGCTTCTTCAAGATCTTTCCTCTGCTAGGCTTACATGAAGAGGGGCTGAGCAAGTTCTCAGAGTACCTCTGCAAGCAGGTAACAGGTTCTGTGAAACATACTGTGAGCTGCCTGGTCTCCTAGGGGAAAGCAAAACCCAGCCTCTGTCAACAGATGTTGCAGAAGGAGATCTTGGCTCTGGCTTGTCAATCTTAGAAACCAGCACTGGCCTTAGTTCATCTCTCTCCCTGCATTTTGTGTCCTGGGATAGGCTTTTTAGTGTCTGAATACAGATCCCGCAGGCTGGCTGGCTTCTCCTTCTGTGTCTTGCTCTTTGTGCTTGCTTAAAACCCATACAAGTGAGCGTGGAAAGAGAAGAACAAGTTTCTGCCTCTCCTTGATCCTTGAATTTTTCACAAGAGAGAAAAGGATCTGTGATCAAAGGAGGAACAACAGAGTAGCTCTTGCAATGGGAAGGCCAGCAAAAGCTCTACAGGGCAAGGGACAGACGACCACCCTATGGGACGAAGAATATCTTTGAGTGTTTCCAGCTGACTGGTGCTGTTGTCACACAGGTGGCCAACAAGGCAGAAGAGAACCTGCAGCTGGTAATGGGGACAGACATGAGTGACCGTCGAGCTGCTGTCATATTTGCGGACACCCTGACACTCCTCTTTGAAGGTAATCTTCCTTTCCTCTTTGCTGATGGATTGAAAATAGTCCGTGATGAGATTGTTCATCAATTTAAAGTTTGAATTCAATTTAAGCTTTTAATTTTAGCTCCAGGAGATTACAAAGTACCTCCTTCCCCTTTGAGCTATGGCATTGTCATGCTGGAGGGACAAGGACACAACTAACAGACTTTTTTCCAGCCAGGAGAGAGCATTACAATAAGCAAACTTTCCTATGTACAGCTTGTGCAGGCACAAAGTGGATTTGTAAAGGATTTGTTGGCTTCCTCCAGGAATCAGGCTCTTCCTGTTCTCTGTATCCTCAAAACAAATGGGTATTCCCTGAAGGTTTCTTCAGATATGCAGCTCTCCAGGCAAACAAATTGGATCCCTTAAGACTGAGCAGCTGATGATGTATCCAAGCCTGGCTCTTCAAGGAGGACCATGGGAGCTTGAAAGCAGAGAGGGAAGGGAGAGAATGCAATATGAACGCTCTGTGGGAATGTCACCCAGGAGAGTAATTGAGATCCTGTGGTGATTAACTGCCTTCCCTATTAAGTCTGCTATAATTCCAGGCTGCACCACTGGCAAGTCACTCTCCCAGTCTGGCACCCTTGCTGCTATTGAAGGTCCTTAGAGCTGCCATGGCAGTAGCATCAAAAGAGGGGGAGTGTTGCTAATTCTCAGACTAGAGAGTTTGTGAGAAGAAAGCAATCTTGGGTAGATAATGTCCTTGGAGATGAGCTTTTTCTCCAAGGAGGTCCTGCCTTCGCTAACGCTTGCTCTCTTGGGCATCTGCCTGACAGATAAGAGCAGAGCTTTGCCTAGGCTGATATTCCTAGCACTGCTCGTCTCCTGTAACCTGGTAGGTGCTGAAAGCTGAGGCTGGATTTGGATGGTGGTTATGTCCCCTGCCAAGTTTAGCTCATGCAGCTTTCTCCCGTGGAAGCTTCATACCTTGTATCTTGCTGGGCCTTGGGGCAGCTGACACATCGCACGGCAGGAGCTCTCTTCAGGTAGAGGGATGGCTTCTACTCCAGGAGATTTGCAGTGCAGCCTTGCAATAAACAGTGGAGAGGATGGAAGGTGTCATATGCAGAGAGCAGATGCCATGGAATGAAGGGTGGTAATGACAGGGCTCCAGTCAGGCACTAGAGAGTGGCAGAACGGTCTAAACTGTTTATCTGGGAGAGAATGATCCCTTGTTAGGTCCTGTCTGCAGACCTGTGTAGCTCTGCTCTGGGTCCAGACTGGATGGGACTCCTGCTTGAGTCTCTCTCTTGGGCTTCCCCTCTCCCTGCAGGGATCGCTCGCATTGTGGAGACCCACCAGCCCATTGTGGAGACCTACTACGGGCCAGGGAGGCTCTACACCCTCATCAAGCACCTGCAAGTGGAGTGTGACCGGCAGGTGGAGAAAGTGGTGGACAAGTTCATCAAAGAGAGGGACTATCACAGGCAGGTAAGAGGGGGGTGATACTGCCTGACGCAGTCAGCTGCAGCCTCCGTCCAGCCACAGAGGTGGCAACGTTTGACTTTGTGTATTGAGAGAAACCTTGCTTTACTCTGTATTTGCACTGATGGCTGAAGGGGTCCAGCCTGTAGCTATCTCTTCTGTCGCAGCAAAGGATTCATTTGGAGCATGGTAAATGGACCCTGGGCACAGGACTCTACTCTGCAGGTCTGTAGGGCGCTTTAAGTACACCTTTCCTGCTGCCTTGGTCCTGCTTCTGTCTGTTAGATGCAGGGCTGCCGTAACTTGTCTCATGGTCGCATACCTTGGTGCCTCTGTTGGAGTTCCCATCCCACCTCCCTTCCTGGCAGGCCGAGCTCTGTCTTGAAGGAGGAGGTGAACTGATGCAGTTCCCTTCTCTGGCAGTGCTACCTGCAAAGCATTCCTTAGGGGCATCACCCCCCTAAGTAAGCACCTCCTTAGGCTACAGCACAAGAAGTGTCTATTAACTCTAAATCATCGGCAGAAACCTCCCCTTTTTTTTTTGTGATTGCAGTTCCAGCAAGTTCAGAATAGCATGATGAGAAGTTCTTCTGCAGAGAAGATCGAACCAAGGTACAAACAAAACGTCTTTTTGCTCTCTAACCTTCCACTCTTGAGCTGTTATTAACGCTACTTAGCATTTAGATAACTCCCGGTCTTCCAGAGGCTTTGTGGCTACTAAAGCATAAAATCCAATTGGTAGGTGCCCTTCACTGCCCTTTATTATAAAGGCAGCTTCTGTAGTGGTGCTTTATTTTGCTTACTCGTTACTTTTAAGCCTTGGCCCTAAACAGTGCTGGAGGGATGGCAATATCACTGCACATGAAGGACTGAGACTTTAATTGCCTGTGCCCACTACCTTTTGATGGTCAGAGTATGGTCCTCGGAGCCCATGAAATGGAGCAGCTCCCAAGGCAGATAATTTGTGACAGAATCAGCAATAAATCTTTGGGTCTTACTTAATCTGTACTGCTGCTGCAGCAACTCTGTAACATCAGTTTCTTGCTAATGAATCAAAATGCTTTCAATCTCCCTCCTTTTCTTCTTAAGTCCTTTCATTGCCCTTAAGTAAGGGCATTTGAAAGTGCACCCAGCCCTTCTGGCATTACGTGACTTCCAGACATGACGTTCCTCAAGCGAGATCTGTCTGTGAGCCTGCATGACTAATTGTTGCAGCCATAATACAGAAATCCATGCACTGTTTGCTCTGAGTAACTCTGCATGCATGCCAGGTTTTCTGAGCTTTTACTTTTTCGTCTGTAAAATAAAGATAACAGTTCCTTGTCCCACTCGTGTGTTGTGAGGCTTTGAGCAGCATTTATAAAGTTCTTTCGTGCACGCTGACAAAAAAAGCTGCTGATGTGACAGGTTTGTTTTTTTTTCATAGTCCTCTCCGATCTGAACACATTGGCACATGCTTTTTTGCTCTCACGTTTCCTGAGCTGTTGAGCTTTAACAGATTCTTTATAATTTTCAGAGAAACACATGAATCTGTGCACAAAAGCACAAAGATGGAGATGGGAGGGGCCAAGCATTTCTAACATTGGCCACGTAGGGCTCACAGAATCATAGCAAAACTGAGGTAGGAGAGGACTGCCGAAGGTCTCTAGTCCAACCTCCCGCTCAAAACAGGGCTCATTTTGAAGTTATATCAGGTTGGTTAGAGTCTTGCAGTCTGTACTGCTGTGATTTTAACGTGGTGGTTCTCACATCCATGAGGGAAAAAGAAGCTTCTCTGTAATCACTTTTTTCAGGCCATTTTGATTGTATGTGCATTCTTTGCACCTACCAGTCATTCTGCTGAGCTTTGCCACTTGACGGCACAGATGGAAAGGGGCAGTATTGATCTCGTAGGAAGAGAAAAAAGAACATACTACTTAACCGAGTTAAATTAGTGCCTCTCCTTTTCTAGTCTTGCTACCTTGATTCCTGCTATGTTCATTCCAGGGAACTTGACCCTATTTTAACAGAAGTCACTCTGATGAATGCCCGCAGCGAGCTCTACTTGAGGTTCATCAAGAGACGAATAATATCGGATTTTGAGGTGGGAGACTCCATGGCCTCAGAGGAGGTAAAGCAAGGTAACACCTTGAATACCAATACTTGCAGGCTCTCTGCTCCTTGCAGCCAGAAATGGAGATTTAACTGAGTTAGTGGCAGAGCAGAGTGGCACAGGGTCTGCAGAGACGCTTTGGGAGCACTCTGTGGAAGAGGATTGTATAGCCTGGCCTCCCCAAACCTGTTTTCAGCACTGGTTGTTCCTTCTAACAGGGAAGCCAACATTAGGAATGACTGCAGAGCATAATAAACATGGTCCCCAAAGAGAGGGAGGGCCCTTTGGCACAGATCCTAAAGGCAGAGGCCACAGGGAAAACAGGCTCAAGGTTTTGGTACTCCATGGAGCTCTGGAAATCACTTTTGTCACCTGCAAAAGTCAGCAATTTCAGCTCCGTGGTTGAGACCCGTGACTTATTCCAGCTTGGATTTTGCAGATGTGTGTCCATTGGGTGGCCATGAGACAGGCAGCAAGGGGACCCAGTGGAGCTGCTTTCTGACGCTTGGTCCTTGCTGATGATTCTCTTTTGTGTTCTGTAGAGCATCAAAAATACCTGGACAAGCTCCTCAACAACTGTCTGCTGAGCCGCACCATGCAAGAGCTCATTGGCTACTACATCACCATGGAGGAATACTTCATGAGGGAGACAGTCAACAAGGTAGGGCTCAGACTGCTGCTTGCAATAGCCTACGCTCTCTGCCAGCAGCTCAGACCTCTGCGTGTGCTCCACAGTGCCCTGCTGAGCATCCTGAGGGTGGCAGATGAGTACATGGCAGGTCTGCAGCTGTTGGGAAGGGCTTTTGTTTCCTTTGGCTTTGAAAAGCAAATAGTTGCCTGCTGGTTTTGGCTGCGGTAGAGTTAATTTTCTTCATAGTAGCTAGTACGGGGCTACGTTTTGGATTTGTGCTGGAATCAACGTTGATAACACAGGGATGTTTTCGTTACTGCTGAGCAGGGCTTACATAGAGCCAAGGCCTTTTCTGCCTTTCACCCCAGACCAGTAGGAAGCAGGCTGGGGGGCACAAGGAGCTGGGGGGGGGACACAGCCAGGTCACATGACCCCAAATGACCAAAGGGATATTCTGAAGCAGGCTGGGGGGCACAAGGAGCTGGGGGGGACGACACAGCCAGGTCAGATGACCCCAAATGACCAAAGGGATATTCCACACCGTATGACATCATGCTCAGCATATACAGCTGGGGGAAGAAGGAGGAAAGGGGGAGACATTTGGAGTGGTGGCATTTGTCTTCCCAAGTCACTGTTACGTGTGATGGAGCCTGGCTGTCCTGGAGATGGCTGAGCACCTGCCTGCCAGTGGGAAGCAGGGAATGAATTCCTTGTTTTGCTTTGCTTGCATGTGCAGCTTTTGCGTTAGCCATTAAACTTCCTTTATCTCAGTCCACGAGTTTTCTTGCTTTTACCCTTCTGATTCTCTCCCCCATTCCACTGGCAGGGAGCGACCTGTGTGGTGCTGAGTTGCCAGCTGGGCTTAAATCATGACAGGTCATTTCTGAACTTTGACTCCAAACATACCCCTGAGTCATCTTCCAGAGCCAGATCTTCTAGGTCTATGGGCTACCAAAAACTAGGATGAGTGGTGCCAGCCCACACATGGTACAGCTCAGCTCAGGGTGAAGTGGGCTGGCTGGCAGTTTGGTCTCACAACACTGCTCTGAGAGGCCACCTTCTCTCGCTGAGCTCAGGGCACTCAGACTGCTTTCTTTGTAGGCTGTTGCCATGGACAGCTACGAGAAGGGCCAGCTCATCTCCAGCATGGTGGATGACGTGTTTTACATAGTGAAGAAATGCATTGGGCGTGCTCTGTCCAGCTCCAGCATAGACTGTCTCTGTGCCATGATCAACCACTCCACCACCGAGCTGGAGTCTGACTTCAGGTAATGAAAATACACCAAGTTCATTGTAACTTGCCTCCACCTCATGTTCTGCAGACAGTCAGACGGTCTTCCTTGTGCTCTTCGCCTTTAAACCTCGGGTTTATCCTCTCCACAGAAGATGCTCATAGGAAGCAGTGTCAGGCATGGTGTGGGAAGCTGGAGCTGGGTGTGCTTTTCTCACAGTAGTGGTGGTCACCTGTAGGACAAATAGAAAAAGGAACCTCGTGGCCCAAAATTCCTATGAGACCGAGTCACCACGTAGCATTGGAGCGCTACCTTGCTTGATGGTACGCTGTCACCCCTAATTATCTCTGGGCTGCCTGTAAGATTGCTTTGTAACTTGAACTTGGGGCAAGCCTGCAGAAATTTTCCTGCTCCTGTTTTTCATCCCAACGTGGGAGTGGGGAACTGTGACTGAAGACAGCAGACAGCTGCAGGCAGGATTTTTGGGAAAGCTCAGAAACGGGTTGGTTGTGTTTTTCTTTCAGTCCTTTAGATGCTGTCAGGAGATATTTGCCAGCCCTCTTTTGTCCCCGTGAAGTTCCACTTACTTACCTTGTTCAGATCACAGCTCAGCCAGAGTGCTGTTCCCTGTCACAGAGTGTAACTGCTGTGGCTTTGCTCTAAGCCCTAGTATGTTCTGCTTGCTCCACAGGGAGGTTTTGTACAACAAGCTGAAGCAGGGCTTTCCGGCCACGACCTTCCAGGACTTCCAGAGAGGGGTGACCAGTGCGGTGAACATCATGCACAGCAGCCTGCAGCAGGGCAAGTTCGATACCAAAGGCATTGAAAGCACTGATGAGGCCAAGCAGTCCTTTCTGGTGGGTTTGGTGGCTGTTCTGGTGCAGAATGATTTGGGGTGGGGGGAAAGACAACGGGGAGCTCTTGAAAACAGGATTGATGCGACTATCACATGTTCAGAGAGCTGCAAAACCTGTTCAGGCATGGCAGGTGGCCTAACTTTGGATGTCTGGTAGATGCTTCTACCTCACCTCATGTCTGTAGGGCTTCCACAGCGGGCCTGTCCAAGTATGATCCTGTGACTGCCTCTTAGGCTGCTGCAGTGGTGATTCCCTCCAGGCTGGGACAGAGCCTGTGCTCTTTTGAGGCATCCCTCAATCCTATTCTTCACAGGCTCTGCACAAAGGTGGTGGGAGAGCATCTCATCTGCCCCTTCCTCTCAATGAGAAACTTTCCTGGCCCAAGCTCAGGGCTCCTTCATTTTCCCTTACCAGATCAGAGGGTTTCTATTAGAGCAGAGCTGTCTGCTCGCTTGGCCTGTTGTCTTCTCTCGACAGCAGCACTGCAACTCTCTGCATGCTTGAGCAGGCCAGAACAGGGCAGCGAGCCTTAGAGACCCCTTGGAGAGCATTTGAAGGGCTGCTGCTCCTGTCTTCTGCAGCATAACCCGTCCTTCCCCATGGTGGGATGCTGTATAGACCTTGCATTGTGGAAAAGACCTGACTGGGAGAGCAGCCCTGGATCTGCTCTCTTGTCTCAGCCAGCCCTGCTGTTTGAGCAGACCTGTGGGCAAAGATGCTGAGAGCGCTGGAGAGGGGCTGGCTCACCCCAACTTGTCTCCCTCTCTACGTTGCCATGAACACCCAGCGCTGAAGAGGTTCCTTGGGACTTTTGGTGTACAAGGAGAGAAGGCGACAAAGGGGAGCAGGAGGGCCTGAACTCTTCCGTTTCATTAAATTCTTGGTTAAAGGTGCCTGCATTTCTTGAAGCAAAGTGCTTAAAATGTCAGTTCTCCCACTGGAATTCCTCATTTACCTGTCAGCTTGCCTCATTTCCCTGTCTGCACAAACCCCGGCCTTATACTGACATTTAGTTCAGCTTCAGCAGGTAGAGAACAGTCTGTTCAGTGAAGAGCAGATACTCGTCTGGCAGGGGGAGTGCTGATTCCTCCTGCCTAGGTATGAATGCCTTCCTGCCCCCCTGCTTCTCTGGACACAGTGTATAACCCATCGCCCCCAGCCACTCCTGGTCTGGTGTTCTTCGTGACACTGCCACAGAAAGCTTGGGGGTACCTCCTGTCTTCTGCCAGTTACGTGCAAGCGGGGCTTTGCTGCAACATCGTGGACAAAATTATGAGGAAAAGGAGTAAACAATCTCAAACTTTGTGCCAGCTGCAGGTTCAGCACACATGCTCAGCTACTGTTCAGCTTCGTGCAGCTCCATGAATCTGCAATGCTTTGATCACACGGTAGCAACTCTGTCCCTTAAATATTTGCATTTCAGCCCGTACTGCGAGCAGGGCATGGAGTAAATGGCTGGACTTGGGGCTGAGGTGCTGGGAAATTCCAATGAATTCTACTTGGGTTTGTTTTGTTGTTTTCAGGTGACCTTAAACAACGTGGAAGTCTGCAGCGAAAACATCATGACCCTAAAGAAGACTTTGGAGGTGTGGTCTGGATTCTTTACTGGTTTTTCCTTAATCAAATTTGTAATATCCTCCCTTGGGGGGGGGTGTCCAGTAAACCATCCGGACTTTGCTATGCCCAAATTCCTGAGGTCTTTGCCTTCCAGCCTTAGGAAAGCAACTTTGAGCTGGGAGAGCAATCCCCAACTACTACAGCGGGAAATACCTGTTCCTCCAGCTTGACCAACCTGGCACAGGATGGGAGTCAGTGGAATAAAATGTGCATCATTGAGAAGCTGTGGTTCTCTGGTGCTGGACTAGATAGCCCCTGGCATCCTTTCTTGCTGTCCTCTCCCCAGCTGGAGCCAGCAGCCTCTGTCTTCACAGGGGCAGGAGCCTGGCGCCTGTCCTAGCCTGCAAGCGTGCTGGTGGGCAGCCGGAGCTCACAACATGAAGGGATAGAAACTCTCCGGGTTATTAATTTGCAACTTGCTCGTGGATCTCTTCCCTGCAGAGTGACTGCAGCAAACTGCTTAGCCAAGGCTTCGGGGGCGAGCAAGCGCAGGCCAAGATTGACAGCTGCCTCTCCGACATGGCTGCCGTCTCCAACAAATTTCGTGACCTGCTGCAGGTGAGTGTCTTGCTGTTACTGGCCCCCAACTCTGACTGGCAGTGTCTTCGGGGAGAGCTCAGGCAGGAACCATTTCAGCCCAAGGCCTGGGCCACATCTGACTCCAGGAGTGCTGGGTGAGAGTGCAGGAGGGAGTAAATCAGTCAGCTTTGAGGCATGGAAACAGATCCAGCCCATTTGCACAGCTGCACCAGCTGGCAGCTGCGTAAAAAGCACTGGAAGCAGCTGCAGAGCCAGAAGGAAGGTTGCTCCATTTATCTTCACTCAGCACAGAGTTGTAGTTGGTTCAGCATTTTTAGGAGGAGAAATATTAATAGCATTTCCATCTCCTCCATTCTCCCTCATGGCAAGGCATGTTGTCAAGTTGTCCAGAGCCTCAGTAGGTAACCCTGAAGACAGGCTATTGGTCGAGAGGAGCTGCTCTTCTCTCAGGTTTCTCCTCCTTTCCCAAATGGAAATACTCCCCGGCATGGGGCAGAAGGCTCTCTGGCTAAATCCACTGTCTCATGGGGCATGCCGGGGCCTAAATTTCTTTAGGACGTGCTGTCTTAAAATTTCACCGTCGTCTCTGGCAGGGAGAGGAGCAGGAAGACCTAATACCGTCTGTGGAAAGAAACCAAGCAAAAGAGAATATTTTGAACCAGGTTTGCCATTGGCTTTGTACTTCGCAGAGGGGACAGGCTATTTGTCATTTGGCTTTGCAGTTCACTGCAGCCAGCTGCCTTCAGATGGGTATTGCCAGCAAACCCTCTTGGGGCGTGTGGTCCCTACTGAAACCAAAGAGCTCATCAGAAAGGAGTAAAATGCTCCAGTCTAGCTCTAGTGCAGTATTAAAACTGGCTGCAAAGCAATCAAGAAGCTGAGCAGCAAGCTCCTGTGCTGCCTGAGTCACACGCACATTGAATTTGCCTTGGAAAGGACAATTGCCAGCAGGGCCTCCTCAGAAATGCCAATTTTAGTTAAAAACTTCCATCAAATGCCAGGCAGTATCGGTACCTGAACAATTTCACGCTGGGTGAGCTTTCTTGACATCTTGCTGAGCCAAATGGAGGTGGCTGGCAGGAGAGGGCTTTCAGAGAGCTCTCTAGCACCGAAGCGGACAGAACAGCCTTTGCTGACAACCTGCTGCTCAGGGGAGATGGCGTGTGCTGGGGTTATGATTAATTCAGGGAACTGACTGCAGTTATGGCTTTTATCCTCCTTTTAGCTTCTCCTACTGAGCTAAGCTGCACTGGAGGTGTAAGGCATCAGCTGAGTCCAATCACAGCATCCTCCTGGCTGGTGTTGAGTGGAACAGTTGGTGTTTGTGTCCTTTCCCACCCTGGTGGGATGTGAACTGCACCCCTCTGTCCTGCCAGGAAACCTCTGTAGCTGTGTGGGCAGGAGTAGGGGAAGCACCACCCCTTCAGACTGGGCTCCCAAGTCAGCACAACAGCAGCTTCTGGGCCAGTGTCCTTCCTCTTCTTGTCATTGTGGTCTCCTCCAAGCCCTCCAGCACTTCAGTGTGGGATCTGGGACTCCGGGGTTCAGATTCCTGCCCAAGTCTGTGGGTCGGTTTCCCCAGCTTGCAGTGAGGATGGGAGGCAGCATCAAGACAGCCAATGCAAAGGTTGTGCACCAGTTGGACGTTGGCTGTGCCCAGTCACTCTCCTCTCTTCTTCCTGTCCCCCTCAGGAAGGCCTCAACGAGCTGAACAGCACAGCCATCAAACCCCAGGTGAAGCCCTGGATCAACCTCTTCCTTTCTGTCTCCCACAACATCGAGGAGGTAAGGCTCAGCATCCTCTGCTTCTAGCTGTGCTTCTGTGCTCTCCATCCTCTGCTCCGCAGCGCAGTCAGAGCAACTGCCGTCTTGTTCCCCTCAGTTCTCTGCTGCTTCCTTGGCACAGAGCAACAGTAAAATACCCAGAACTTGCTCTGTAGTCCAGCCTGGAAAGGGGCATTTTTCTGGAGAGGAGCTTGAGAAAACGGAAGGGGTGCAGTGCTGCTCCAGGAGGAGCCTCCCTTCCTGTCCTCAGGGCTGTTTGCTGCTGTTCAGGGCAAGGCCACGTCAACAACCCTGTTTGTCTTTCAATGTCAGGAGGAGTTCAGCGACTATGAAGCTAATGATCCCTGGGTCCAGCAGTTCATCGTCAATCTGGAACAGCAGATGACAGAGTTCAAGGTGAGGTGGGAGGGGCGGGGGGAATGTGGCAGCCTGCCAGGCCTTGGCCAGACCTCCGCATGGTGTCTCCCAACTCTTCCCCTGCTCGGGGGAACGGCAGACAGCAATGTCCTCCGGTGCCTTGCAGGGCTCTCAGACACATGGTCACCCCCTTCTCCTGTTATTCCCAAAGCCTGCTGGCAAGCCCCATGTACCTGGATTGCTTCTGTGGTGCTCTCCACTCGCTGAGCCTGCAAGTGACGGGTCTTTATCTGAAGGCTCTCACAGGCTTGGCTTTTGTGGACCTCTGCCTCAAGTTGTTCCTGACAAGAATGACACAGGTTTCTGCTTCCAGGCTGGGCTTTCTCCAGTGATTTATGATACCCTCACTGGTCTTATGACCAGTCTCATCGCCATCGAACTGGAGAAAGTGCTGCTCAAATCAACCTTCAGCAGGGTAAGCAAAACCCTGTCCTCTACCCTGTAGACTGCAAACCCTCCACCAGGAAACCGGCAGTAAGGGGACGGGGCAGGGCAGGGGCAAACGTTACCCTCAGGGAAGCTCTGCCACCACTGGTGGCCAGTTCAGGGAGACCTCGCAGTGCCACACACAGGGAGAAAATGTATTTTGTGGTGGGGCTGCAAAGAGCTTGTGCAAATAAGGGGGCTGGCTTTTCAGGAGGGTCTGAACATAAGCCAGTTTAACCTGCAATAAATGGTCTAACTGGAACCCTCCCGCTCAGAGACCTTCCCCTGCTCCCTGGTAACTTGTTATCGTGCATTTGGCACAACCCGTGTGCCTGCTTGGAGAGTTAACAGCTCCCTGGGTCCCCACAGCTTGGCGGCCTGCAGTTTGACAAGGAGCTGAGGTCTCTCATAGCCTATCTCACCACCGTCACCACTTGGACTATCCGCGACAAGTTTGCCCGTCTTTCCCAGATGGCCACCATCCTCAATCTGGAAAGGGTGAGCTGCACTTTGTCTGCTTTTATTGGGGGATTGTGGGAGCCCCAGCTGGACTCCACATGGATTTACTGGGTTCATCCTGACGTTGCCACGCCTATGGGGTACAGAGAGGCTGGAAAAGTTTGCCCCATGCCTGACAGGTGTTTGCTGTGGGCATTAGTGGCAGGAAATACCATGACCACAGCCAGAGTTTGAACTCCCCTGCGAGGGCAGTTGGTGCTGCATTGTCTCCTGCAGCTCCCTTCTTTCTCCAGGTGACGGAGATCCTGGATTACTGGGGCCCGAACTCGGGCCCGCTCACCTGGCGCCTTACTCCTGCCGAGGTCCGGCAGGTGCTGGCTCTCCGAATCGACTTCCGCAGTGAGGATATCAAGCGGCTGCGCCTGTAGTTGGTTGATACTGGGGTCACCACCATGCTGGAGGTAACAGCTGGAAGGCTGCAGCCCTGGGGCTGGCTGTTAGACAGTGTGGGGATGCGGTGATGTCTGCCCTGCTGCTCGTGTTCCTTGGAGCAAAGGGCTTTTCCTGGGAAGAGCTGCCATCCTTTTGTGGGAGCAGAAACAAGGCAGCAGAGGAATCTCGCGTTGACAGCAGCATGATGCTATTTCTGAAAACGTGTGCTAGTCTGAGGGACAAGCTCAGGCTAGCTCCCGCCTCCCTTCGTTCTGCTGCCCTGCCACAGGTCAGGAAATCTGGGGGCTGTTGTGGTGTGGTTCAAAGAGGGGGTCTGCAGAGCGCTCTGCCCATGCTGCTGGCCACAGCTGTGGTCTGTACCACCAGTTTAGGGGATAGCTACGGGAATCCTACAAATCCTGAGCCCGCCTGGCACTCTCCTGGTGGTGATGGGGACTGTTCTGTAGAAGGGAAAAGGAATTATTTCCTCCTGGGGAGGGTGTTGGGAAAAAACTCCCTCAAAAGCTGCTGTAGGAAGCAGGGCTGTGTCCCTGCTGGCTCGCTGTACCCTGTACAGCTATGCTGTAAATAAACCTTGCCTGGCTGAGCAGCAGCCTCCGCTGTGCGTGTGTGTGTCTGCGGGCCCGGAGGGAGCTGGAGGGATGTGGGACCAGAGCTTTGCCCCATTTCTCCTCTTCCACCCTGTGCTATCCTGTGGGGGACAGAGGGGCATAGCCACATGCTGGGAACAAGATTTTTTATTCAGAGAGACGGCAGGGACTAGTACTGCACTGCAGAAATAGTCTCAGCACAGGAGAGGGACTCGATTCCGCATCCAGCTGCAATGCGGGAGCATTGTGGGCCTCTGATGCTGGAAGAGCAGGAAGGTTCCTGCTAGAGGCAGCATCACAAATGCTGTTCTTTTTCCCTTTGGAAAACCAGAGTGAAACCCCAAAATCAGCCTGGAGGCCTCAGCAAACTGTCCTTCCAGCAAGGTCACCCTCCAGGGACAGTTCTGCCTGCCCAGCTTGTCACAGCATCTCCAGCCTCTGTGGCTTCTGGGGCAAATAGCAGCACAAAAAGGCCATGTTGAGCCCTAAGGCACCTGCTGGCACTGGCTGAAGGAGCTGCCTTGAAAGCAGCGGGGATTTCCCCACTCTGGGAGGCAGCTGGCTCTTCCCTGCCCTGAAGGCCTTCACACAGCCCTGTCCTTCCCAGGGTGAGCACCGTCCTTCGGCTCACAACCCACAACCTCCACAGAGAAACCGCCCATGTCCACTTCGATGCTGTGGATGCTGAAGTTTCCCAGTCCCTAGGAAAAAAAAAAAAAAAAAAAAAAAAAAGAAAGTTACAGGCTGGGGTGGGAGCCAGCAAGGGACCTGTTCTCACCTCTGAGGTCCTGGGGAGGGCAGAGGGGACAACAAGCCATCTCATCCCACTTGTGGTGGGACGAGATGCTTCTAGTGCTTGCGCTGTATAAAGCTGCTGCAAGCCGCCCGCAACAGCGAAACTGCCCGGGAGCTCACAATCTCACCTCGGTTTTCGCTAGAATTTGGTGCAAAGCCTCTTTCTGCCGAGGGCCTTTGGTTAAGACGTAAAGGAAGCCACCGCCGCCAGCCCCTGCCAAGCACTGCCCGTAGACATGGGGCCGGAGAGCATCCATCATGCGCCTGACGGCCAGCGGCTCGCACCCAGGGGCCATGCATTTTTTCTGCTGCCAGTAGCGGTCCAGACACTTGCCGATGAGCAGCAGGTTACCTGCAGGAGAGAGGATATCGCAAACGATTTGCCTCTGTTTCTTACCCAAGGGGCAGAAACCTGTCTCTGCCTCTCCTGCTCAGCCCAAGCTAAATTCTGCTTTCTCCTCTCCCCAGTTCTGCCTGCCGAGCAAGCAAACCTAGCCCTGTCATGTCGCTATTTATTTTTAATCCTCCACAGAAGGAGAATTTCCTTGCTTTAATGTTCCAGCTTCCCCTCCGCAGCATCCCAGCAGCCAGAGGCCTAATGAATCCACTGCACAGGCTAGGCACTGCCCCCAGCCCCATCATGGATGGCTTGTGGAAAATCAATCAGAGTCAGCGTGTCTAACCCTGCCCTTCCCCCCAAGTCTTCATTTAAGCCTGAGTTTTGGGGCATTGCCAGTAATATGCCAGGCCTGGGGGGAGGATTTGAGGCTTCTGCAGTTGCAAGAGCCTCCAACACCCCAGGCTTTGCCCCCCCCGCCCAGGACTGCACAGACTCTCCCCAGGCAAGTTTGTGTTTCTTCAGTCACTAAAAGGGCTGGCCCAGCCCAGGAAAGGGGGCTCACACCTTGCCTCAAGGCCTGGGCACACTCCTCGGCGTTGCTCACCAGCACGTTGGCGTTTTGCACAGCGGAGGGCAGCCTGGCGTACCAGTTCCTCACCACGTCCTGCAAAAGGCCAGAATGTCTCTGTCACCACCCGGCTAGCTCCAGCAGCACCCAGAGAGGTAGCGCTGCACCCGCAGCCTTTGGTGCCAGCTCCCATCGGGGTGGCAAAGCTCTGTGCCGGCGAAGAGGACAGACACCAAAAGCCGTGGGGGGAGCTGAGGCCAGAGCCTGTGGCACCCAGGCATTACCTGGAGCAGGTTGCGGGCCAGGCGAGTCTTCCCTGTGTACACCAGCAGCAAGTGATCGTTGAGGGTCTGGGTAAAACCGTCGGGCACCGGGATCTTCTCCACCTCCACCCTGAGCGGCAGTTGGGCCTTCGACCTCCCGATTTTGATGCCGGGCACCAGCCCACCGACCTGGTCCTGCCAACCGCCACCTGCAGGGCAGAGGGTCCTCAGCCACCGCCGGGCTCCCTGCTCTGCAGGCTGGCTGCTCCCCATGGCCACTACCTGTTGTGAGCCTCTGCTCCAGGTGCAGCACGGCATGGATGAGGGACTCGGTGCTGGCAGCCTTCCCAGTCGCCCGGTACAGTGATGCCATCACCGCTCCCGCCAGGATGCTGCTGGTGCCTGCAGGGAGCACAGATAGGGCCAGGGCAGTGAGGCACTGCACATGCCCATGAGAGCCAGGATCAGGCTCCCAGCTGCAGGGCAGCAAGGGAGATGCCCCATCCCAGTCCAAAACCTGGAGGGATCCCCGGCCCCAGGGAGGGACTCCCCAGCCCTTTCCCTGCAGACTTACCAAGGCCAGACCCATGGGGCAGCTTGGACCAGGTGTGCACCTCAAACCCACCCCCGAAGCTCTCCATCAGCTGGGCCCGCAGGGGTTTCTGCGAGGGGAACTGCACAACCTGGGTGCAGATAAAGGCAGCTTTGAGCAAGGCTCCTGGAAACAAAGGAACAAAGAAAAGCTGATGCCTCACCCTATCATCTCCAAAAAGGGCCACCATGGGGTCAGGACACCGAGGAGACATTGGGGGTAGGAAGCCAGGCTGTGCGGCTGGTGACGCCTCACCCGGCGCGTGTGGCTGGCAGTAATCCTGCAAGTGCTCCAGCTCCCGGCACACCAGCTCCACCACCGCCCCATCCACCAGCACCGCCACGTCCACCACAGCCCCGCCGTGCTCGTACGTGATGGGGGGGGTGTCGCTCCAGCCACCTGCCGAAAGCTCACTGTCAGCTCCCCATGGTGCCCCAACTTCTTCTCCCCCAACATCACGGGGGTGAGACATGGATCATCTGGCTGGGGGTATGCACTCACCAGAGAGGTCCAGGCGGGCTGGACACACCACCTGCACCCAGTGCCCCAAGGGTGGCAGCTCCGCCTGCCCCACGGTGACAAACTGGCACGAGGACATCACTGCCTGACGGATGAGGATCTGCTCGGCCCCCTCGTAATGCCGAGCCGCTCTCACCAGCAGAACTGGCCTGGGAAAAGAGAGGTGCTGAGCCCACTGCCGCAGCTCCCCGAGCGCCACTGCCTGGGAGGGGGCAGCGGCTGCTCACCAGCCCCAGCCCCACCTGCTCATCCACTTCTGCCGCTCAGCGGCCAGTTCACGGACACCACCAGCAATGTCCCCACTCTCCAGGCACCTGAAAGCCGAGGCCCATTCGCTGTTGGCAGCGGGCCCGCTCCGCAAGCCCCCTTCCCCTTGCGCCATGCAGCCCAGGACATCGGCAATGCAGGCGAGTGCCCGGGCTGCGATGCCAGCATCACCAGCCGTGGAGGCAACTAGAAAACAAAAGGAAGCTGCAAAGCCATAGCCAGGCTGCAGGTCACCCCGAACTAGCTCACTTCTGCCAGCTGCAGGGGAGAGGGACTCGCATGGCTTGCACCCACCCTGGCTTGTCGGAAGCCCTGGGGGTGCATCCCTCAGGTTCTTGCAATGGGGGGGCGCTATTTGAGGGGCTGGGGAGCACCAAATAGCCCCAATACCCAGAGACATGGGGGGACAGCTTGCGCAAGTCCAGCTCACCCTCATCCAGCGTGCCCAGCATGGCCTCGTGGTAGCCCTCATGGACGGCGCTGCGGGCAAGCGGCAGGAGGCTG
>NW_009260400.1:1578293-1581639 GCF_000687185.1 Egretta garzetta | reverse complement strand
TGGGGCCAGCAGCCACAGCACCTCCTCCAGCCCCAGCACCTCGCAGGCATGCAGCACTGGGAAGAGCCGAGCGCTGAGCAGGCAGCGGCTCCTCTGCGGCATCTCAGCATCCCAAAGGTCCCCTTCCCTGATGGAGTGAGCGCTCATCAGTACACAGGACAGGTTGAGGTGGCCGTGACACCACCCACCGCAGCCATCCCCAGGGGAGACGGGTCTTCTGTCCCGTCCTGGCATGTGGCACCTACCGTATGCCTGTCCGATGGAAAAACTCAGCCCAGGGCATGTTCAAGTAGGTGGCCTCTTCGGCAGGGCTCTGCAGGGGGATGGAGGAGCCAGTTATGCCCCAGCTTCATGGGGAGCCTTATGCTGCCTCGCTGCCCCCATACCTGCCAGTCATCAAAGCAGCCAGTGAGTGTGAACACGTGGCATGACAAGTCACGCAACCGGATGTGGTGGCCTTGCAGGACAACATCACGCAGGGGACAGCCCTGCAGGGCCAGCGAGGAGCTTGCGGTGAGGCCTGAGAGGAGGCAGCCAGGACCGATCTCCAGGGGACCCTGTGGAGGAGACAGTGGGTCCCTGAGTGGCAGCTCCAGACAGCTCCAGAGCAGCCCCCAAACCAGAGCCAGACCCTGACCTCAGAAGGGAACAACCACCCCGGGAGACAAGCTGGGGCCAGCAGGAGCCAGAGGGACACACTTCATTTTGTCACAGGGCTGTAGGGACATGGGACTGCAGAAACCAAGGCCAGGCAACAGCCTCCAGGGCTCACAGCCATGACAGAGCCCCCAAGGAGAGGGTCCCCAGGGAGGGACAGCCCAGCGGTGACAGCCTCCTCCCCTTTCCTAGGGAGGGTGACAGCCACCGGGGTCCCCAGCACCAGCCAAAAGGCAGACAGGAGGAGGAAAGACACCCCAAATTTCACAGCTGTGGGTCCCCCATCCCACAGTCACCTCATCCTGCTGCCCATTCAGTGCACTGAGAACTTGGGGTCACCCCCACACCAGCCATGTACCTGGAGGTGACAGTGCTGGATGACACTGCCAGCTGCCAGCCGCACAGCTCCTTCCAGCAGGCAATTGGTGACTGAAGAGCCATCCTCCAGGAGACAGGGCTGCTGCCGGGGGCACAGAGGCATGTGGGACCAGGGTCCAGCCACACAGCCTGGAGGAACCCCCAAAAAACACGCGTGAGGATGGAGGGACGTACATCCACATGGGAATGGGCTGTTTTGCAGAAGAGGAGGTGGCTGGCAGAGCCGGGCAGGAGCGTCAGGCTGCGGATGTGGTCACTCGCAGAGGTGGTCATGTAGTCGTAGGACGCGTCAGGGATGCAGGCTGCAAGGGCGTGGGAGAGCTGTCAGCACACCAACAGCAAATGTGGGTGTCCCTGACACCCATGTGAGCCCAGGGCAGCCATGCTGAACATCCCCAGTCAAAAGGAGAAAGGAGAGAAGGACCTGGGGACCCGCAGTTGTGGGGAGAAACAGCCGGGTGCCAGGCCCTGACTATCCCATCTCTCCCCACACAGGAGAAGAGGGCTCAGAGACGGGTCACATCGCATGCACCCACTGCAGCATCACTCACCCATGCTAAGAGGGAAGTTGCGAAGAGCCGTCCACAGCACAGAGCGGGCACTCCTCACACTGGTGTCACTGCCACCCTTGATAAAAGCCTCCTTCGTCATCCCTCCTGCCATGCACAGCACAATGTCGAAGAAGAGGGAGAGCTGGGGAGAGAAGGGACCTGCTGGGTGGCAGCTGCGCTGGCTGGTGCAGCCACCCTGATCCCCACCCTGCTGCTGGGTGCTCCCCTCTTGCCACCTCTCCTGCACAAATCTGGCAGCACAGGGACAAGCAGACCCTACAGAGATGCCCAGCAGCAGCACTCATGGGGCAAGGGGACCTGTCCCCCATAGAGGGGCTGTTACCTGGATGGGTGGTGCCCCCGAGTCCAGCCCCATGTAGGTGCAGGCGTCCAGAGGAGGGATGACATGGGTGGCCAGAAGCTGCTCAGCGGCATCCGAGGAGAAGAAAACCACCCCACAGACCTGCCAGGGCACAGCGGGGCTGAAGCCACAGCCATGATGACATGAGGGATGGGGCTGGCAGGGCCACCGATGCCTGAGTTGTGCCGTACCAGTGGGACGGTGCCATCAGGCCCTGCGCACTGCTGGATCTGGGCCGCTGTGCCTTTGTAGATGATGTCACGCACCAGCCCCTGGGAGCGAGACCACCCCGATGAGCTCTTTGGGGCACCCCAAGCCAAGCGGCCACAGCATGGCTGGGACCTTAACACCCAAGTGACCGAAGGGGTGGGGACCCCTGCACCTCCAAGGGATACCCCTTGAAGGGGGAGCTGCTCCTGACCTGCTCATCGGCAAGGTAGACACCATGGTTCCTGGCATATGCCTGGCTCCCGGGCACCGCGATCACTCTGACACCCTGGAAGCTGTCCCAGTCAATCCCTGGGGAGAGGGACAAAGACCAGTGCCCGCTGAGGCAGCAAACATACCCACACTGGGCACAACCACCTGAAAACTGGGCCCACAGCAGAGGCAGTGACAGCAGCGTCCAGCCTCGGCCACCTTGCTGCGGGCACAACGGATGCTCCCAACCGCACAAGGGATAGCAACACCTGAGGATCCACATCCTCACAGGGGCACAGCACAGGCTGAACTGGCTGTGCCACTGCAAGCTCTGACCCCTGTCCCGAGCCAAAGCGGGTGCTGGAAGCAAGGCTGGCGCCCACTCACCTGGTGCCGAGGGCACAGTGAGGAGCATGTCGGTGCTGCAGACCCACACGCCAGGCGGGGAGCCCACACAGAGCTGCCAAGAGAAGGGCCACATGCCCAGGGATGGCACGGAAGGGGCCCAGCCCTCGTAGCCCAGCACCCTTCCTGCCATGCTGGAGGCACCCTGAAGGCTTCAGGGGGAGCCAAACCCACACCCATGCCAGGGTGCCCAGCACCGCATGGCACGAGCCCGGGGCCCCGTCCCACAGGCCACACAGACCCGGTGCGTCATGGTCCCCAGCAGGCTGTCCAGGTTGCAGACCAGAGCTTCAGCCAAGGCGCTGGGCTCCTCCACAGGCAGGCAGGTGAAGGCCCGGCCGCAATCATCAAAGGAAAAGTCGCGGCCCTGGCGAGAAGGGGAATGTGGGGAGGGGGAAGCCACGGGGAGGGAGAGGGTGCGAGGTGGCTCCGTGACGGAGGGGTGCCAGGCTGGGCTGCAGGTCGGCTCTCACCGTGTGGAGAATGAGGATGCGGGCTTCCCTCAGGACGTCGGAGGTCACCACCTGGGAGGGCAGAGCAGGGGACACTCAGCGGGGACGGGACAGCCCCCCCC
>NW_009260400.1:1573911-1576601 GCF_000687185.1 Egretta garzetta | reverse complement strand
GGTGCCTGGGTGGGTGGGTGTCAGCGGGACCCCCCACTCCCCACCAGGCCAGTAAGGTCCCTTTAGCAGTGGTGTGACACATGGCCGTGTGACACATGGCGTCCCTTGCCCAAGTCGTGGCAGCCAGTATTTCACAAACACAGGACAAGTATCCCTTGGGGACGGGGAAGGAAACTGTGTTACTGAGCAGGGAAACGTCCCTTGCCTGCGTCTGTGTGCGTGGGATGCCAGCACGGGTGTTGGCATGGGATCCGATCGGTGCCCAACCTGCCGGGGCGTGCGCCTGTCCGGGTGTTGCAGTGTGTTTCCGCGGCCAAGGCACGGCTGCTGGAGCGGGGTTGGTGCCGGAGCCTGGCTTTTAGGGCCTGGCGATGCACAGGGTCCCCACGTACGCTGGGGGCTTGGGTGCTGCCAGCACAGGGGGAAGGGAAGGTTTTGCTCAGGCTCCAGCCGCAGGGCCGGAGCACTTAACTGCAGAACTCCCAAATATTTCCCTGGAATGAGGATTCCCCATCCCAGCAGGAGGATTTCGGGGGGGGGGGAGGATGGTGCTGGGGCAGCAGGCAAGCTCAGACTGGAGGAAGGGCCACATCCCTTCCTGCTGCGAGCGAGCAAAAAACATGGCTGGGTGAAACCAAATAATATGAACCCCACAAAACTTGCGGAGCTTCCCTCCAGGAAGGCAGGCAGGCTCCGAGCTGGTGGAGGCAGTTTTGCCCCCCGCAGGCTGGGGGTGTCCCCCTGGACCTGGGGCGGGGGGCTCCCATGTATCCAGCACCGCCCCAAGTGGGGCCGGGAAGTTGCTGAGTGCTTTGGGCTTGATTTTGCCTTTTCTTCCCCTTTTATCCAAGCCAGATGTCATGTCTGCAGCGGTGAAGCTTGGGTGGTGGTGGGGGGAGGGCTGCCTTGGCTGCCCTCCCCCCCCTTGCCGTGCGCGTGCCTGTCTGTCTGTCTGTCTGTCCCCATCTGGCAGTGAGCAGCGGCCCCGCTGCCGGTTGCGTGCGGCAGCTGCCTGTCAAAAGCGTTTCCCTCTCCTCCGAGGAGCTCATGGCGGTTCTCTGAACGGCAAGACGTGCTCCGCTCGCCCGCCCACGCCTCACCAGCGCCGGAGGCAGGCAGGCAGGGAGAGCCCCGGCAGCCACACGCCGGGTGAACCAACTTGGGCTTGAATTTTCCTGCCCAAACAAGCTCCAAACTGCCGCTTTTTGGCTAAAGGCTCCAGTGACACCCAGGGCGCGATGGTTTCCCCGCCGACTCTTGGCATGCCAACGTGCCAAGGACCTGGCAGCCTAATGGCTTTCGTCTCCTCCCGTTGCATTTAATTCTTGCAAGAGGGCAAACTGCTAATTGCTCTCCGGCAGCTGGGCCGGCTTTGGTGCTTCTCAACGAGCTGCAATTTATTGGAGCCCGCCAGTCCCCGGGGGCTTGGGATGCGGTGGGAGAGGCTGGGAACCTCGTCCCTCTGCCCTGCCAGGCTCCACATCAGGTTCTGGGGGATCTCTTGGCTCCACATTGCACTTTGCTGTTGGCATCTCCTGGAAGCTTTTTCAGAGACTGCAAGAGATTTGGGTCCCAGCTCTGCGGCGAAGTTCCCAAAGACACCCCCAAAAATGCACATGGATTAATGGTGACTACATCTAATGAATTTGTATGTATGCATGTGTGATATACGGATATTATGTTTATTTATTTTTTTTTTACTGTTCAGTGCTGGGGCTCTAAAATAACCCCCACAACAGTCACTCTCCAGAACTAAGGGCAAACTGCAGTCACTTTGCTTCAGGTCCCCAGCAAGGGATTTTTGATCCGCAGCGGTAATTGGGCTGATTAGGAAAATGCAAATGCTCCACCTTTCTCCCCGAGTGTCCGAGCAGAGCCCCAGCTAGCGGGGAAGAGAAGTCGGGTTCCCTCGCCAGCAGAGCTGGTCTAATTCTGTATTTAATGGGAGTCCCCAGCAGTAACTGGGCTGTGCTGGGATTGGTGGCCTTCAGCTGGGGGAGCCTTTCATAACGTCCCTGTGATGAAATCTCATAGGTGCAATTTTCCTCACGAGTTCAATGGCGTCTCCGCGCCGCCTGCAAGCAGAGCAAACCCCAGGCGGTTTTATTGGGCTGCCCCGCAGCATGCACTGAGTTTGCAGTTCTCTGCTCAGGCTCTGTCCTGGGGGAGGGCTTTGGGTTGCAGCACCCAGCAACCAGCCCTTGAAAGCCTTTGGGTTTCCACTGCCTCCCATCCCCAGTGCTGCCGAGCCCCCAGGAGGGGGACAGCGAGGCACAGGGGCCCATGCCCCTGCTTGCCTTCCCCGGGCAAAAGGCCACAGCCGGCAGCGGCGGCAGCACCTCCCCGGCGCGGCAGCCGCCCATCCTGCGCTCCTGCACATATTTTCCCAGTGAGGCATTGAGTGTGAACCTAGCGGGTGAGGGCTGGTAAAATGAGCTGTGGTGGTGGAGTGGGGAGTGGTTCCCTCCTGGCGGCTGTGGCCATGTCCTCGCAGGCGGCTGAGGATGGGGGGGAGACCTACTCGGTGAGCCACAGGCTCTGCCTCCTTTGTTCCACCAGGCCAGCACCCCATCTGCTAGCCGGCCCCAAGCCTGGCCTCCCGGTGGGAGCCAGCTCAGTAGTGCCTGAACTGGTGGTACTTGTCCCAGTGGCTCCGCGGGACCCCGGGCAGTGGGACCCCAGCCAGCGGG
>NW_009260400.1:1569572-1573335 GCF_000687185.1 Egretta garzetta | reverse complement strand
CCCCCCCCTGCATCAGGCTGAGCGGCCAGTCCCCTTCCCCTCCCCATGCGTCCCGCCTCGGGGAGCAGACGGCTGCTCTTGGCGCAGGGAGCCGGGCGTAACGAGGCCACGGCAGCGAGCGTGGCCTTGGGCTTATCAACCCCCCTGGAGCGCAGGCGCAGGGGCTGGGGGTCCCCTCTTCCCCCACGGCAGCCCAAGGACAGCTGGGGGGGCTGGTGGAGGGTGGGGAAACAGCGCTGGCAGATGGCCCAGCAGCATCCCTTCCCGGGGACGGGGGCACCAGCCGTGTGGGCTGGCGCACATGGCTCGCCTGTCCCAGTGAGTCCGTGCATGTGAGCTGCGGGGGTGGCCGGCTACCTCAGCCGCTTCTGCCAGTCTGTGTTTTTGGGGAGTGTGGGGGGAGGATGGCCAGATGGGCTCTGCAGCCAAAGCCCCCACCGCCAGCACTGCCCCGTCGGGCAGTGCAGGGTGTTCAGGCTGGAGCCCACAGAGTCCCTGCCGTGCTGTGGTCGAGCTGAGGGGCTTGGGGTGCTGCTGGACCCGTCCCTGCAAGCCCCATCCACCGGCAAGGGTGGGAGCATCCCTTTCTGAGCTTTCCCACTGCTGGGACCTCCCCCACACCCTCAAATCCTATAGGAAACAGCCTCAGCAGTGGCTGGCTCTGTCCCAGCCCCAGGCTGGGGATTTGGCCTCCCGTGCTCCTTCCTGGCCCCGTCCCAGCACCGAGGGATGAGCCCGAAATAACCCCTCCGGATGCTGGGCACGAGGAAACGCTGAAATTGCTGTCGTTGCCAGCCAGGGGTGCGAGGAGGGTTTAAAGCATGGGAAACCCAATTAACTTGGCTCCATTAGCTGATTGAGCTGGCTGATAAGAGTATGATTAATTAAAAGGATGAAGAATAAGTTACTGGGTCCTCGCTGCCGTCCGAGTGCGGCGATGGCTTAACCCATGGAATTGGCTTCTCCCGTTAATACCCGGTGCCTGGCATCGCTTAATGGCGGGGAAAAACATCCTTCTCCCAGCTGGGTTCTCTCCCTGATCCTCCTCCAGCTTCCAGGGAGGGGAAAAAAAAAAATTGAGGGGAAAATATGATCCCTCTGGGCGGGTGACACAGGAAAGGACCTTTTTAATTAACCGTTCTTTTCTCGCTGAGTCTGGGTTTGGCTTTGGAAGCCAAGTAATGCAGAAGGATGGGAGCATCATCCCCTCCCGCGCCGCCCCCGGCAGATTCCCGCTCACCGTTCCCCATGAACTAACACGAGCTGACAGCCCCAGTGGAAGTGAGTGGGCCCCTGGGCGGGGGGGGCTGCAGCCTCGGGCAGCCACTCGGGCCACGGAAAAAAGCAAATCTGAGCCGTCTTACAAATTTTTTGTAGTAATCCCACTCGCTGAAGCCCGGCCTGAAACCGCCGGGTAAGGCAAATGACCACATGGTGTTTCTTTCTGTCTGGGACCAAAGGAAGTGGGAGAAGACTCAACTTGCATCCACTCCATTCCCTCTTGAAAAAAAACTCCAAACAAACCCTAAATCTGATTTTTTTCCACCCATGACAGGGGGAGGGATGCCAGTCCGGGGCGGGGTCCCTGCACGCTTCTCCCTCCTCCACCCGCAAAAGCCGTGTGCTGCTCCAGCACCCGGTCAATGGTTTGGCGGTGGCAGAGGTGACGTCCCTGCACGGGGCCATGGGATGGGTGGCACCCATGGGTGCATTTCCTGGGGGAATTTTCAGACGCAGCATCCCCGGGAGGAGTGGCTTCTGCTCCTCTGCGCTCCTTCCCTCCCTGCCCCAAGCAGGGCCATGTCCCATCTCCTGGTGACGGCTCCTTCCCACCCCGACCCGGTCACTTACTGGCAAGGGAACTGGTGCCAGAAACCTCAGGATATCTTAGAACTGCGCAAACAAAGCTGACAAAACCTAAAAAAGCCGGTCGAGGATGTGCCTGGCAGTGTTACAGGCGATGGGGAAGGGGGAAGCATCCTTGGGGCCACGGGGCTGTCTCATCACTCTGGCATTTGTCCCAATATTACAGATTATACGTCCAAAAATTAAAGATTATACGATTGGAGAAATCACCCAACTGTAAAAGCAGCGGAGTGATTTGCAAGGACCTTTTAGTAACCTCCCTTCATTCTCTCTTGCAATCAGAGAAACTCATGTTTGATGAGCACATGGCCTTCGGGAGGCGATTAAGGAGACCAGGGAATGACTTTGGGAACCAGAGGGTACTTAATGGTATCGCTGAGTAGCCGGGCTTGCTCACCATGGAAAGAAATCCCCAAATCCCCTGTTACTTTAAGAAGGAAAAGTCAAAACCTGGCGCAAAGAGCCCTCTCAATGGCCTCGGCCAGCGGGGTGTTGTTTTGGCGGAGGCGGGTTGGGTTTGGCTTTGGGAGCTGGCAGGGAGGGAATGGTTAAGGCTGGGATGTTATGGATGCTGGGGTCTATAAGGACCAGTGCAGATGGTAATAACTGCCAGCCCCTGCTAGGAAAGCGATGACTCAAATAAGCCGCTGGTATTTAAGGATGCTTTAATGCGCGTGAGCTGGGCTGGAGGATGGGTTTTTTCCCCGGCCTGTGGTCGGGGGCAGCTCTGGGAGGCCCCGGGATGGGGCCGTACAAAACACGCTTCCAGATGCCGGCAAGGCCAGGATGCGGCAGGCAGGACCCGGGCCAGGCTGGGGAGCCGGAAAGGGATTTTTTTTTCCCCCCCCCTTTCACCGGGAACAAAAATCCCGCGAGCACGTGATAGCTGATTTCCTTTAGCCTTTAAAAGCCCCGTGGGATGGAGAGCGGCCGGAGCAGGGGAAGGGGATCAGCCCATCCTGCTTGGCCTCCTCGCCATGTCACAGCTGAAAAGAGCCCAAAATCGCCTTTTACCTCTGAAACCTTCCAGCGTTGTGCATCTGGGGGTTGGGGGGGGAGGGTGTTTATAGCTTTTTACTGGCTTTATCCCAAACTCTCCTCCGTGCAAACCTTCCCTTTAACAACCATCCCTGCTTTTTCCGCTGGCAGCAACCCAAGAACCTCGTTGCAGCCGCTCACCGGCCGTGCATGTGCCGCGTAGGCGTATTAAAACCCCCCACCCCCCCGAGCTGGGGAAAAGGCTTGGACAAGGATCGTGCCTGGGATGTGCACCCATTTTCTGGCTTTTTCTTTTAAAAGGTGCTGCCACTTGAACAAATATTTGACAGTGGGTTAATGATTTGGGCAGGAGCCGTCTGTGCCTGATGGCGTGATGGGCTGGGAGCGGATTTTTTTTTGGCCCATGCTTAGGTCTCCCCCATCCCGGCAAGGAGCTGTTTATAGGGAGGGGGGCTCAGCAGCCTCAACCCCTGGTAAGGAAGCCAGTGTCTTCCAGAGGATGTGGGTTTTTTGTAGGGAAGAGGCATCCTGGTGCCTGCCAGCTCATAATTAGTGCTGCTGGCCTTGGCACTGGCCTAATTGGGGCTAGGGCTGAGCTGCAGAGGCGATGCCGCTGCAGGGTTTGGCCTTGGGCGGGGGTCCTGCCTGGGTATCCCCCTCCCCAAAACAGTCCCGGGGTGGGGTGTGTGTGTGTGTCATTCTCTCTCCCCACAGGGTGACGGATCCTGCCCCAGCCCAGCAGCTGTGCTAAAATGGGGAATTTTTCAGCTTTTTTTTGTTTTGTTTTGGCTGACGAGTGAGGTCTGGCTTTGCTCCCCAGGCTTGGGGGGCTCAGCCGCTCCTCCTGTCCCTCCCTGGGCGCAGGCGCTGGCTCCCCTGCCCCGGCCATTTTTTCCCC
>NW_009260400.1:1568812-1569506 GCF_000687185.1 Egretta garzetta | reverse complement strand
AGAGGGTTTTGGAGGGGCTGCTTGTGGTTTGATAGAGAAGGAGGATTGAGCCTACAGAAAGGAGCTGCTTGTTCGGCTCCGGAGGCGAGTTCATGGCTGAGCCTTTGTTTGGCAGAGATGGGGAGGGCACAGCCTGGGAGCTGCCGGGAGCTCTCCCGGCGCCTGCGGTGAGGAGCCAGCATGCACAGGAGATGCCGGCATCTCGGCTGTCTTTGCACCCCATGCCTGCTTGTCCCCTTTGGGGACAGGTCGTCCCCCGCAGTCCCAGGCTGGGTGGCATTTTGCAAAGCTCAAGGGGGAATAAACAAACTCCTTGTCCCCTCCCAGCACCCCAGCACATGCCCGGTGCAGCCCCCCCAGCTCTGCTGTGTGCATTGCCATCCCTTAACCCCCTGTCCCCTCCTTCCAGCCCAGCAGCTGTGCTAAAATGGGGAATTTTTCAGCTTTTTTTTGTTTTGTTTTGGCTGACGAGTGAGGTCTGGCTTTGCTCCCCAGGCTTGGGGGGCTCAGCCGCTCCTCCTGTCCCTCCCTGGGCGCAGGCGCTGGCACCTCTGCCCCGGCTATTTTTACCCGCCGGGATCACAAGAGAGCCGGTGACCTTCCCCAAGGGACGCTGCCACGCCAGGGGGGACAGCCACCGGTGTTGGGACCCGGGGCGCCCGTCGGGCTGCGAAACGGCTGCGTCCCCGCTCGC
>NW_009260400.1:1568154-1568680 GCF_000687185.1 Egretta garzetta | reverse complement strand
GCGTGCCGGGCCCCCGCCCCGGGCCCTGCCGCCCGCCGATCATGAAGTGCTCGCTGCGCTTTTGCTTCCTCTCGACTGCCTTCCTCCTCGTCTTCGTCATGTCCCTCCTCTTCACCTACTCCCACCACAGCATCGCCTACCTGGACCCCGGTGGGCTGGGCAGCATTCACCGGGTGAAGCTGGTGCCCGGCTACGCTGGCATGCAGCGGCTCAGCAAGGGGGTCTGCCCACAGATGCTGCAGCCCCAGTTCAAATCCCACAACACTCATGAGGTCCTGAGCAAGCTCTTCCAGATCGTGCCAGGCGAGGATCCCTACCGCTCCCGCGACCCCCGCCGCTGCCGCCGCTGCGCCGTGGTTGGCAACTCAGGCAACCTGCGTGGCTCCAGTTATGGGCCAGAGATCGATGGGCACGACTTCGTCATGCGGTGAGGGCAGGAGACCACGCGGCGAGGCATGGGGCGGTGCTGAGCTCCCGCTGTGCATTGCAGCGGCGTCTCTCCGGGTCTGCTGTAGGTCGGGAGATG
>NW_009260400.1:1567502-1567759 GCF_000687185.1 Egretta garzetta | reverse complement strand
AGCAAGGAGACGGGTCCCCCCCGCCACGGGTCCCCCAGCGGCGTGGCTCTTGCACAGGGGTGGGGGGCACAGCTTTCTCCTCCACCGGCGAGGAGGGGGCCGCTGGCTGATGCCCCCCACCCTCTGTCTCCACCCTCTGCCCACAGATGCTGCAGCCCCAGTTCAAATCCCACAACACTCATGAGGTCCTGAGCAAGCTCTTCCAGATCGTGCCAGGCGAGGATCCCTACCGCTCCCGCGACCCCCGCCGCTGCCCC
>NW_009260400.1:1565988-1567334 GCF_000687185.1 Egretta garzetta | reverse complement strand
GGGGGGGGGGGGTGGGGGGGGGGGGGGGGGTAGTGTTATCACTGTGCCGTACGCCACAGCCATGTCCTGGCTCCAGTTGCTCAGTCACAGAGGCCATCATGGGTCCCGCCAAGTGCTGGGATAGGTGGGAGTGGGTCCAGCCTTGCCACCTCCCCTGTGCTGGCTGGGGGGACCCTCAGCTCATCCCAGCACCCTGAGCACCAGAAGGCTGGGAAACTGCTTCTCGGTGCTGTTCAACAGCAGGTGGGGGGGGACACCCGTGTCCTCTGCAAGGGACAGGGTTGCTGGGAGGGGGGTGCCACCTTCCCCACTCTCTCCCCAGGATGAACCAGGCCCCCACGGTGGGTTTTGAGGGCGACGTGGGTGGCCGGACCACGCACCACTTCATGTACCCTGAGAGTGCCAAGAACCTGCCCGCCAATGTCAGCTTCGTGCTGGTGCCCTTCAAAACCCTGGACCTGCTCTGGATTGCCAGTGCCCTCTCCACCGGCCAGATCAGGTTGTAAGTACCCAGTGGGCACTGGTGGCACCAGGCTGGCCGCTCTCCTGCTTTGGGGGCAGCTCCCCTGGGAGCGGTGGGGATTCCTCCCTCCCAGAGCATCCCCCAGCGCTAGCCCTAGGGCAGCTCAGGCTGGGGTTGGGGGGTGCGGCACTGCCAGGAGCTCACCTGCCTCACTGCTTTTTCCCCAGCACGTACGCACCTGTGAAGCCTTTTCTGCGGGTGGACAAAGAAAAGGTAAGGGGGGGAACTTGTTCTAACTGCTGCAGTAAGCACCCATGTGGCCATGGCCTTCATCCCATCTTCCCCAGGGGGTTCCCTCCACGCATCTTAACGCTCCTTCCTGGGGCACCAATGCCGAAGGGAGCGTGGCTGGGGCTCTGGCGCTGACCCCAGCCCATCCTCCCAGGTGCAGATCTACAACCCTGCCTTCTTCAAGTACATCCACGACCGCTGGACCGAGCACCACGGGCGCTACCCCTCCACTGGCATGCTGGTGCTCTTCTTTGCTCTCCATGTCTGCGACGAGGTGGGTGGTGGCTCCTTGGAGTCCTCCTTGGGGCTCTGGGGTCCCAGATGGGCCGTGGGATCCTAGCTGGCACGGGATGGCTTTGCCAAGATCCTCGTCCTTGCAGGGTTAAGGCGGGAGGTGGCTTCTTTGGGTCCAACCACAGCAGTTTCGCTTGCTCCCGTTGCCTAACACCACAGTGGGAAGCCCGGGCAGGGGAATGCATGGCTTCAGGATGGTGGCAAACCCCCCCGGCAGCACGGTGGGTGCTCGGCCAAGGGGGTCCCCAGCCCAGCAGGGGGGTGAGGGCTGGCTCACCCCCCTCTTCCCCACAGCAGG
>NW_009260400.1:1534785-1565164 GCF_000687185.1 Egretta garzetta | reverse complement strand
CAGCCCGGTCCCTCCGGCCAGGTGCCCTCACAGGATGCTGGAGGGATGTGGGGTGTGGCAGCGGGGCCAGCCCCACTGGAGGGAAGGAGCCGAGCTTTCCCTTTGCTTTCGGGCTGGGAAAAACCAGATTAGAGATAGCTTTAGTGGGTGAATGAACCGTGCTTTGGCTTTTGTGTTGCTATAAACAGACAGCTCTGGTGAGAAGCTGAAATCCCAAAGTCTTTGCTCCGTTTGTGAGGGTGGGGCTTGGTTTACATCAGCCTGGTACAGCCAGTGCCCTTGGGATTCCCCAGGGCTTTTTGGGCTGGACAGGCTGCCCCGGGGCACGGGACGGGGAGATGCAGAAGGCAAGTGCCTCCCCAGAGGCGTCACTAAAACCACTTTCTTTAGGGCAATCGGGGGGGCGGGTGTTGGTTTTTTTTTAGGAGATGCTCAAAAAAAAGGCAATCATGGAAAAGGTCTCCCCAGAGAGGGACCCTTGGCCTGCGCAGCCAGTGAGGGCGGCGGGCACCTGGCGTGGCGGCAAAGCCCTGTGGTGCCGAGGCTGGGGCAGGAGCTCAGCTGGGGAAAGCCCTGCCCACGCCACCTGGTTGCAATAGTTATTTGAGGAACAATCACCATAGTGGGTTTTTTTTTTCTCTTACCTTTTTGTATCTGGCTTTTCTGTAGCAGCCTCTTACCTGTTCCCCGCTTCGGTTTGGTTGCTTTTCAGGGTTTTCTTCTGGTTTTTTGTTTTGGAGGTTTCTCTCTGCAGTTGCAACACATGAGGGTTCAGGTTGCCTGGAGCAGGTGCTGAGCATCCCCTGGGCTCGGGACTTTAGTCTTTTCTGTCCGTGGGGCTTTAGAACTTAAGTTTTGTGGCAGGTTTTGGTAGAAGCAGTGCCGCCCTGGCGAGAACAGCCCACGCCTACTGTGGCCAGCCCCAAGCCCCACTCCTCTCCCGAGATGCGGAGGCAGGTTACAGCACACCTCAGTCTCCGCCTTCCTGTGTTGTTTTTGGTTTTAGGGGAAGAAAATTTAAAAAAAAAAAACAAACACAAAACCACAAGAAACGACGAGTGCCTTGACCATCTCCTGTTGGCTACGCCGGGCCGTGCCCGCTCCCACACTGGCAGTAGGGCCTTGGTCGATTTACCTGGCGAGATTTTCCTGCTTCCCTCCCCGCGCCGGGCTAGCTCTCAGATGGGAAGTGCTGCTGGGGAGACAGGGATGCATCCAGGCCACCGTGCCAGTGGCTGTGAAGGCCAAATCCAGCGTGATGAGGCTGGACCAGCTCCTGTCCCAGCCGAGCAGGGCCAGGCCAGACAATCACAGGGCGAGCAGACGCTGGCTACCAAACCTGGCTACCAAACCCGGCAGCAGCACAGTGCTGGCAAAGGGCACGCTCGCATCTTGCTTGCTGCCCTGATGGTATTTTTTTTTTGGGCTAACTTACTTCCCCCCTTTTTTTTTTTAATTATTATTAATTTTTATTTAAGCTGTCCCGCTAAGGACTCGCGACCACTTCTGTTTCTCCAGCGGAGCGGCCGGGCACGTGAGGCAGCGGCCGCGGCAGCGAGGAGCACCACTGTACTGTACATAGAGGAGATGTAGGCAGGGGCTGCGGGCAGGGGACAGGCAGGGAGGAGGGGCCCAGGCCCCCCCCCCCCGGCGGAGGTCATCTTCACCACGAGGTGCCTGATCCAGCACCCATTGCCTCCCGCCCCACCGGGAGATGCCAGCTCCCACCCAGGGCTAGGAGCAGGCGGGTGGCCTCGCCCATAGCCTCTGCGTACATGGGTACTTCTGCACACAACTGTCTTAAAACAACTTTTTTTTTTTTTTTTTTTTTTTTTAAAGTTAATAAAAAATGCATCAGAACCTGCTCTGCATTTTCCTTCCAGTAGCCCTTGCGTGCTGTGCCCTCACCTGCACCAAAGCCCAGGCGTTGGTGGGGTTGGGAAGGAAAGGACCGGGAGGGTTTGTGGGGGCAGGGAGGATCCTCTCCTCTCCCTTTGGGCTGGACATCAGCCACCAGCTGCGATTAACACCCGTCTGCTGGAGGAGAAGCGGAGCTTGGCCTCGCTGGCCTGGGTGCCCAGTGGCAGAGCCCCAACACAAGGCCAGAGCCTGCCTTGAGGCAATGGCACTGCTCGCCCAGGCCCTGCGTCTGTGCCTGACGCAGCCCTCCTGACCATCCTTGGAGCCTAGAAACCGAGGCCCTGGCCCCCCCAGCCCATGCCCCTGCGCAGGCACAGGGAAGGACACAGACAAACTCTGGGAGGATGCAATTTTGAAAGGGGTGCAGGCACAGGCAGGGGAAGCAACTTGCCCTTGGGTGACCCAGCAGGGCCAGGGCTTGCTCCAGCTCCCACCGCCAAAGGCTGGACCCTGCAACAGCCCCGGCATCCCTGCATGATCCATCCAGACGACCAGAGCATTTGGATCCTGAAAGACACATGAGGCTCTTGGGTAACAAATTGCCAAATTCGGGAGTAGTTAAAACGCCTCTTTATTAATATACAAACCTAGCAACATTGAAGCCAACCAAAATACTAAATGAAATAAAGCACGATATAAATACAGCGTACATAACAACACGGCCTCAGCGGAGAGCAGCAAACTCACCCCGACCTGTGCGTTTGGTAACAACTGTCCATGTCCTCCACCACGGGGTGTAGCAACCAGAGCAGCTTTGTCTCTCCCAAACCCCTCTGAACCCGAAACCGTCCGAGGTGAGCCCACTGCTCCTCTCAAAGGCAGGCCACCCGGCACAAGGCCTTACAGTTTAACATTTCTACAACCCCAGATCGAAAAGGGATCAAAAAGCATCCCCGCACTGCTAGAGGTGATCTGTTGACATCTGCTTGCCGAGACCCTGCAAGGGGAGAGGGAGATGGCTGTTGTGGATGGGGAACCATGCTACTGACACCACTCCTTGCTCTGTCCCACCTCAGCTACATCCATTGCACAACATTCACAAGTGTAAGGCACTAGAAAAATGTTTTTGCGGGTTCAAACTTCACTTGTTCTTAAAATTTCAGCAGTAGCACACTTCAGAAGTCCTCCCAGCCCTTTAAAATCTGGTCTCGGGAGGGTGATAAAAGCACGAAGGGGCTTTGGGTCAGTAAGCCGGTGAACCTGCTAACCAGAAGCAATGGTGGAGAAGGGATGTACTGGTGTAGTTCACAAGATGGCAGTCTCTGCTCAGGAGACCTGCACCGGGTACCTGTCCAAGAACCGGGAAGCCCTTCTCCCACAGAGCTCAGGTCTCCTGTAAAACTGGCAACGACAGCAGGAGCCGTCACGCCTGCACAGCTGGGAACAGAGCAGAGAGCAGCATGTTGTCATGGAGCAGCAGTAAGGAGTTGATCTGGGTCAAAAAGGGTTCTCCCCAACTTTTCCCTGAAGATGCAGGAAACACTATCAGGAAAACCGCAGGAAACAATTGCACTCACAGCACAGGCTCCTTTCCCCCAAGCGTAGCTTGGGCCACTTCTTCAGCAGAAGCATGTATGGAGCAGGGCCGTGCCCTGCGGCAAGCCTGACCACGAGGCACAGGAGAACCTGTCAGCAACTTCAGGGACACTCACCTGCTTCTACTTCTAATGAAAGAAAGGCGTTAAGTGGAGCCTGTCCCACTGCAGGGAAAGTAGAGAAAACGATTTGTAGCATGGAAAGAAGCTCAGCGGTGGCATGGTGAAAAGCAACAGTGTAGGACTTTTCTCCATACCTACAAAATGGATCGTGCCCTAGTTGGGATGGCTGACTCCCGGGTACCTGCTCTGTTGGTAGCAGGTGCCAAGCATCCGTGCAGGAAGATGGGCTGTTAACAGCATTGACAGATCACTAAATATTAACGTGAACACCTTTCTCCAGTGCCTCTTTCATTACAATTTCCCACTCCTCTTCACGGAGATCCCTTATTCTGAACAACTGATGCCTCTGAAGAAAGTAAATCAGTGTAGTGCGTCACACCTGCAAAGCAGCGCTTGGTTTTGTGCTGTAACTCAGAAGCTGGCTTGACATCGGGAATCCGGCAGAACTTTGAGACAAATGGGAGATGATGAGAAGTCTCAGAGCCATCTCAACAAACGCTATGGGCAGCAGCAGATCCCCTCCGCTCCCGCTTTTCCCGACTCCTGCTTGCAAATGTTGGCTGGTACAGCAGGGAGGCATTCAAGCAGAGAATTGTGTTTTCTTTAATGCAACGGGACACTCACAGAGTACTCTACACCAGCCCAGGCTTCCTTCTTTAAAGAAAGAATAAAATCCATTATAGCATGAGTGATATACTGAATAAATCCATTTCCAGGGGCGGAGGGGGAAGAGGGAAGGTGTCAGCACAGACAGCAGTGCAGGCACTGGGGCTCCCAGCTCATTTAGTTGAGTTTGATACAAATTCCAGCTGCAACAGCAGCTTCCACCATCCCCAGTGCTTGCTCCAAAACCTCTGCCGATGTTTGTGTCTGCTCTGTACACTCAGCACGCAGCTCCCCAGGAAGAAAACCAGACAGCAGGCACAATCGGCACCCAAACGCCTCACCTAAAGCTTTAAGGCATTTACAAATATTTAAAGTTTTCCTCACTCAAGTGCAAAGACTGCTCTTGCTGAGGGCTATAAGTGCGCTACAATCATGATGCTTAAGGGAAGTTTAAAGTGCAAAGAAAATCTTCAAATGCTTTTTAGACACAGCTTGCAGTCACCTGATGACATACATTAACTCCTCCTTCCCCAAGCCCTCTTCCCTGACTGAACATGGGGGGTTAATAATAACAAAAATCCAAACAATCAGTTAAGGAAAAGGTAGTGTAAAACAGAAAAGCATCCCGAAGTGGGCAGAAATGAACCTGACCAAATATTACAATAATATTATTTGGGAAGACAAATCTGAAGGTTGTGAACATTTTGCTGGACATTATCAGCAGCTAAGTGTTCCATTTGAGAGAAGAACGACTTCTGCCCTTGCAAGCAACTTCCCCCCCCGCCCCAACACTGAAACTACTTTGTATTTATAGATTTTGTTCCAAAAGGTAACCAATTTCATTGAAGCGTGCTGCACTGAAGCCCCAGCACACAGATGTCAGTGCAAGAATGTGCCAGAGAGGGGCAAGTGTTTTGAGCCATCTGGAGCGCGCGCTCCCCACCTCTTCCGTGCGGCACAGCTTCCTTCATCGGGATGAGAAATGATAGAGGGAAACGTGTGTTGGAAAACAAGCGGCACCACCGCTCTCGCTTCCTCAATAACGCTGTCCCAATTCTGTCCAGAGCCGTTGCTCAGCGTGTGTCCAACACTGAGGCGGCAGAGGAAGATGCTTCCTGAGCTGGGAATCGGGACTGATCATCTCTCCAAGGCCGGGCTTAAGTGGCTGAGTAATGGGCAAAAGATCAAACCGCTAGCACGCCTCTCTTTTCACCTCAGCTCAGCTGCTCTGCCATCCCCTCCCCTGCTTTTATTTTGCCATGCCTTGCTCTCTGATGGGCAAAAGGAACTAACGTGCTCAGCTGCCTGCAGAAGGAGATTGGGAAGTGTTAAGGAGTGCGGGAAAACCCTGGCGGAGGGAGAGGAAGGGTTAAATGATGGAATATACAGTGGCAACAAACCCGCCTGAGGCATCAGATGTTGGTATCTGCACCAACTAAAAGCTGAAGAGCGTTAATCAATGCAGAGAGACAGATCTAGAGCCAACCTGGCCCAGACGATGAAGCACTTGGCGGAACCAAGAGAGGAACCTTGCGCATGAGAGGTCCTACAGCAGCACAGCCTGGAGGTGTTGCGGGAAAAGCAACGAGATCGGTGTCAACTTGAATGTGACAGCAGAAAGGAAGAATCCAGGCTTACACCGAGACTCGGAGATGCAGTGCAAGTTTCACACAGCCTCCCCTCCTCACCACAAAGTAGTAAGAAGAAACTGTCCAACAAGGCACACCAAATCTGCACACTGGAGTCGGCACAAAGAAAACAAGAAGACAGTAAGTCTGGTGAAGACAGATGTGAAAATCACTGTAACACACCCTCCTGAAACAGAAAACATCGTTCTTAGGCTGCTTTAATTTTATCCTCAGCTCATTAAATATGAACAATAAAGTCCCTCTTCTCTAATACCATTTTTACTCAAGCCTTTCAGTACTGATTCCAGGACTAACAAAACATAAGAACTTAGGAAAGGACACAACAAGGGTAAGACAACATGAATACCTCTGGAGAAATCATTTAATGGAAGAGGCTGGCGCGCAGGTTCCCCACGCTACAGACGACACGTAGGCGAGAGAACCCTTCCAGCGTACAGGAATGCTGTACATTTAGATGGATTCGCCAGTGCCGCACTAGCAAACCCACTCAGATGTTGACTTCTGGGGTAAGAAAAAACAAGGCTACGTGTGCCAAGCGCATGCCACCCGCAGCGGCGTATCTCACTTCCATGCTTTCCTTAACATTTGTCACTGATGGGTAGTAGATTTATCCTAAAATGGGTTATGCTCAACCTAGAATATTTTAGCCAAAAAGAGAGATGATTTTCTCACACTAAACTCCAGTTAAGCTTCCCTTCAGGTGCTTCTCTCACAAAGGTGCCTGCATGAACATATCCATAGGACTGTTCCCATTCTGGATAGGAATAAGGTAACACCCTTGCACCGGCTATGCAGGCGGTGCACCAGGCCAACACGCTCCTGCTGCTGCGTCAGCACAGAATGAGGCCGTTACCCCTTTCCCTGCAAAGGAGGGGGATGCTATTTCAGTATTTCCCACCCAAGGTTCATAGTCTTACCATGCAGAATGAGAACAAACCACCTTTCTCAGCAGAAAGCATTTTAAGGCAGTTTTAAGGCTGAGGATCATGATGTATGACATCACAGTCCACATTATTTACCATCTTAGATGCTAAGACTCTGTCACAGCAGCTTCCAAGATCCGATTTCTAATTTCCTAATTTGAGGTTGTACCAAAGGTGGTAACTCTTAAACTGATTTTGTTGTTCTTTTTTTAGGCACTCTACTTTTAGTCATCAGATAAAGGGATTAGTCTTACGTCACCATTTAATACCTCTGGAAGAAAACATGACATTAGAAGGACCTTCCTCGGTCTTGGTATCCAGCACTATTTTAAAACATACTATCCAATTGTCCCCCTGACAGGTATTCAAGTTGGGGAAGGCAAGCTATTCTTTAACATTATAAGGTTAGAAACAGCTGCCAGAAATTAAATCGACTAAGCTTGAACAGCAGCCGAAGACTACAGGTTCGGATATGAAACAAGAATTGGAATTTATAGCAGGGAAAACCAGAGTAGGCGTTAACAAGCTGCAAGACTGACAATCATCGAACCACCTATCTCTAAGTCTCAAGCAGCAAGTGTAACATTATAGAAAGCTGTATCTATTGGCATGGAAAATTCTTTTCACTCTCTCTTTCTGGTATCGAAAAGTCAACAGATCTAGACATAAAGTAAACCTAAGCATACATAATGACAAAAGTAGCTCATAAACCACAATTTTATTGTCAGCACTGCTGTGGGAAGAGACACCCGTATCAAAAGTTGTCTGAGGAACTAACAGGCCCCTATAAATTAGGGAAAAGAAAAAATAATGCCATGGAAGAACATAATCTGGCTGCAACTTAAATAATATTTCAAGAACGAGTGGTTGGTAGAGGACAGCATGCTGCTAACTTTCCTTTTTGGTCTGAACTAGTTCTAACTCTGCAGAGAACAAAGTGAATGGTTCAAGCTAACACCTCTCTTCAGGAGTTGCGTCAAGTAGCTCACCTCATCTGTGTACTTTGGTTTCTCCCAAGGAAGTATCATGCCTCACCAGTGATGACAAATGGTCAATAATCAGAAGGGCTGCTCTAAGACACATCTTAAGTGTCACGTACAAAACTCTTTCTTTGGTTGAACGCCTGTTTTCCTGGATAAGGAAAGCACAGCCATGTCCCATAAAGCCAATGGAGGGACCAAGGTTCTCCCTGGTACGCACATCCAGCATGGGAACAGCAAGATTGCAGTATCTATGTGGGAAAGACATGCAAGAAACAATTGGATTTGAGACTGCTATGAGATGCCTTACCAACCTTTCATTTAAGCAATTAATTCTAACACACCTGACAAAAATTAAATTCAGAGAGCAGTAAAAGGGGAATTTGGAAGAAATGACAATCACGTGCAATATCCGCTTACAGCAGCCACGCTGAGTGCTCTCAGCTGCAAGATCTCAAAAAGCTGTCCCATGATGGTCACTATGTTTCAGAGAGGGGAATTTTTGCATATCAATTCAAAAGTAAGTTAAAAATCCTTGAAGAGGTCACACGCTACAAAGGAATTCACCGTTCACAAAGAGCACATTCGATGGAGTGACATCTACGTTCAGCCTACTACATCGCATGCTCAAATCCTTAGTTCTCTTACACCCTTTCCCAACTCTCCACTCCTACATTTCCCAGCTTCCATAGCACCCTGGATGGGGGAGCTTGCTCTGACAGCCTGTTTTATGGTGTAAAGGTCTTTAATCTTTGCTGCTGTAGGGATATCCGACTCCTTTTGCATGCTGAGAACATCTGGATCATGAACTGGCAGACCAAAGACTCAACCGAAGGCATGACCTGAAGCAACTAAAGCAGCAGAAAGTAAACTTAAACCAAGAACCAGGCAAGGTTTTGAGCTCATATTTACACTACTACTTCTCGCCATTTAACTGGAAAAGAACGTGGCCCCAAAAGGCTCCAGATTGTAGAGAAAGTTTCATCACAGGGAAGACATCAGTGCAAGGTTGTGTTTGAACTCCAGCCAAAATAGATGCTGGAGCAGAAAGACCATAATGAGTACACAGGTGGCAGAGGCAGCAAAAATGTTTAACAGATCTTTTTCAAATAAATAAAGAGAATCTTTGCTTTCGATTGTGCTCACCATGGGAAGAAAAAAAAAGATGATGACGTAACTGTGTTCAATACAATTCAGCACTCCCTCACTTCTTTACCACCAGTGTTTGAGTCAGTGCATTTGGACACTTGAAGAAGGGGTGAATCCCAGTTGCACTGCCTGAAGCATCTGTACAAGGAGCACAATGGCAAAGAGCTTTGCTGAAGGAAAGCAAGTCGTAATCCCACTGCCACACTGGCTACACTCAATCCCTTCAATCCCTTCAGCTGAGATACTACCAAGACAGCCAAGTAAGAAGTGCAACAGATCTGAGGAGAAAAACAGAAGACAACTTCTCGAGTCCAGCAGGAGCTGCCGAGATGCTTTCTCACCACCAGAAGAAAAACCAGTGTTTCTTGCGGTACTGCCAGCACCACAGGTGAGACAAATGCTGGGCCTTTCCTCTAATTTCAAAATAAGCATGGGCAGCTAAAAACACAAGATGTTGTCCCCTCCTCCTGCTCAAGTCCTCCAAACCAACACAGGTTTTACGTGAAACTTGTGTTCACTGCATGAACCTTGCCAGGCGAGCTTGACCCAGTCCCATAAACAAAGGAAAGTGAAAGAAACCCCCCGAGACCGTATTCCGTGCAGCTGAAACAGAAGCAGCATTTCAACACTGCTATTAACATTAAACGCTAACATCTGTCCTTGTTAGAAATCAGTATTTTTGCTAATAAAAACCCCAAACAAATCCCATTCCTTTATAGAAGTGAAACACATATGTTGATCTTCAATTATGTTTATAGAAGGCTATTTAGTTTTAGTGACCCCATGCAAAAAAATCCAATCCCAACAACAAACTTACCAGCATTACTGTCATCTCAACGATCTGATGATTAAATCTACTTGATTCCCTGTTAGGGAAAAAAAATGGTGGACAAAAGGGGGTAGTGACAGGCTGGACTATACCAAAACCTGCCTCTTGGCTGCTGCTCATACAACACTATGTCTTGTGCCAGTGAGGTAGCTGATCGTTCTATTGCTGTGTGCATCGACGCACCGCCCCCTCTACGATGTGATATGTGGAGAGCATGGTGAAGTCACAGCATTCGCCTGAACTACAGGTGGCAAATACCTGCTGTCCCATGCCTTAGGCTGGAGAGGAGAGAGGAAGGGTGTAGTCCTTGGGGTTCACCCGGACCCTTCCCATCACCATAAGGCTGGGGCATCTGGTGGGGTTCACTCCTACACAGGCTTCCCATGGACTTCTGGATGCATGCTCAGCACTGTGCTTCATCCTCTGGGGCATGAGGGAGCCTGGCAAGCAGAGGGTTGAAGGAGGGAGACAGACAGAGTTGAGAAAGCTTGAAAATTAAAGTTTTAAAATATACAAAATGTAACACACTGGAAAAAGTTTAAAAGTTGCAAGACAATAAAGGAAAAGAAAGATAGATATGGGGTGAGGAGATAGGACTGGAAGATGGTGGGAGAAGACTCCAGCTTGGGAAAAGGAGCAGATCAGGTCTAGTCAGCGCTACTCCCTCTGGTAGCCACTCAGTTCCACCTCATCCTTGCGGCGACGGTGCGTGAAGAGGGAGCTGAAGGGGTAGAGCTTGGCTTTGGCCTGGAAGCGCTGCCCAGCAATGTCGATCTCATACTCGCCCTGGTTGATGAAGTCAGTCGTCACCACCAGCTCTTCTCCTGTCTTCTCATCAAAGTGCTGCACGAAGCCGAGGCAAACGTGGCGCTCCAGAGTGTAGCTGTAGGCACTGCTGGTCGTCTTACCCACATAGCGGCCATTGCGGAAAATGGGCTCCCCCCACCAGGGCCAGAGGTCCATATCTGTGTCATGGTCCTCAAGAATGAACATGGTAAAGCGTTTGTACACACCATTCTGCTTCTGTTCCAACAGCGCTTCCTGGCCAACAAACTGCATTCCCTGCGGAGAAAAAGAAGCATCAGCCTATGAAAGGAACATGAACTGTAGCAGCTGCTGAGTTTCAGCAGACAAGCTTACTGACACAAGGTGAATTTGCGCTTGGAACTCATGCCCTATCAAGACAGGCTGCTTCTATAGGCAAGAAGCCCAGCTCAGACAGAAGCTTTCCTGTCATGTTTCTTGCTCCAGATGTTAAAAGACACAAGAATATTTGTGAAGCTGGCCCTTAAAAAATTTATTCTGATTTTCACTGTAGTGAAAACACGTCACCATTCTCGTTTTCGCCATTTTTCTGGTTCCAGAGGTCTACAATGTTTTATAAACCAGAGGGAAACTGTAATGGCATACAAAATTTGTGTCCCTAATCACTGCATTCTCTTCTCTGAATTATTTGATACAAACATTTGTTTTGGCTTGTAAAAAGACGCGAGAAAGAAGGTAACATGTAAGTGATGGAGATGGCACCTGCCACCACAACAAGCGGGATACAGCTCCACGCTGCTCTATGGTTTAACAAAAATAGACAACTCCCCTGTTTTAGCAAAAATAGAACCCCTGTTCTTGGCACCTATCCTCATATTTAACTTTATTAAATGCCACTTGGTGCACAGGCTGGCTTTTTTGCTTCATCAGTCTGGGAAGACAGCTGGGAGAAACATGAACTCTGAATAAGGTACACAGCACCCTCACTATACTGAGCACTGCACACATGAGCAACGCAGGACGCTACACAGATCATTAGGAATGCTGGCCAGGAAGGAGGAAGACAGCGTATTTTTGGTATTTCTAGCACCTTTATGAAGTACAAGAATATAGGTTATAGTTACGCACTGTGCACAGCTCCATTGGAAAACTGATACCACTTGGATGGCAGACTTCCGTTCAGTACTGCTCTCCCACCCACCCCAGCTCCATAGCAGTCCCCACTGCAGGAGGCAATTTCAGTTTTCTGCTCTACCTTTTCCAGCTTGACCTGGAACTCGCGTCCACACTCCATAGGAGTGGTAAAGGCATCCAGATCCTGGCCCCAGAAGGCAAAGAACTTCTCAATGCGCAGGCTGCGGAGCGCATAATAACCGGCATTCCGAATCCCGTACTTCTGTCCCATGTTCATCACCTCATTGTACACATGAAGGGCATACTGCAAAGGAAGGGTGAAACAGAGAGCTGCAGACAAACACCACGAGAGAGCAACAGCATCTGACACACCACTGTGGATGTTACTGTGCCCTGCCTCCAGAGCTCTGCCAGCACGGAATGCTATACAAAGCAGGGAAACTCCCCCTGGTGCCTGTAGGCAGCTTTCCCATGGTACAGACCAGATGTTTCATTACCGTGAGTCAATTTGGAAAGTGTTTCTGATTATGCATGCAAGCAACTCTTCTAATTAGCTAAGGCTACAGTGTACTCTTACCTCTATGGGGATATAAAGCATGAAACCAGGTTCTCCTGTGTGAGTGATACTCATCACACGGATGCCATTAGCATAGCCCACGCTCATCTCCTGCAGAATCAGAGGGGGTGAAATCATCCAAACTGGAACACAGCACAGAGATCCAGAAGGAGCACAATGCGTAACACAAACCATGCCGGCCAGCCCCCCTCCCTTTCCTCACTGTAGTTCACCACCGGCACATACTTGTGAAGAATTTAAATTTAAGAATTGAAATAGTGATATCTCATTATCCAGACTTCTTAATCGCTTCATGACACGTGGCAGTAAGCCTGGGAACTAGGTCAGGGAAGGCATGTATTCTAGATACAAGACAGAAGTTGAATGGCAGCTATCTGCTCAGCTTCTTAATGCGACGGGAGACAATGACTCCCAAGTTACCGCTCCCAGCTGCCCCTCCTCTGACTGACAGCTTCATAACTGATTATATGAAATATGCCAAGATATCAAATGGCACCAAGCCTACGGTAGGTGGAATATTGAAAACAAATGTATATTCACCTATATATTTAGCAAAGAACCTGAAGAGAAATAGTTAAAGTAAGCCCAGCAAGTACATTACCAGCCTAGCTCAGTAAATCTACACGTAGATCTAAATTCCCCTGGAACTACCCAAAACATAATTCTTCCCCTTTCTTTGAAAAACCTAGGAGGAGGAAGGAAGCACAGTCACTCACCTTGCAAAAGAGAGAGGGGAAGTGTTCTGGAGTTATCGGGGCATATGACAACTCTGACAAGACATCCACAGCACGAGGGCCGATCAGATTGAGAGCTAAAGAGGGGAAGATAACAGCATTAGGATGAGACTGGAGAGCTCTCGCACGGTGTCTAACTTGCATATACACATGCCCTGATTTCTAAAGTCTTAGTGTTTATTGAACTAGTTTGTACATTTAGATTTAAGAACAGACGAAGGAGTCACTAAACTCTCTCTCCTGACAGTTCACAGGAAAGGAAAGCTGTCTCCCAGCTCATGGCTTGCTAGAAGGAAGTCTTGGAATTGCTGTTTTCTTCCAACTGTTTGGAAGGGAGACCCAGCCACCAGTCTAGACACCTAAACCAATTAACTGGCACACAGCACAAGACACTGTGATTTCAGGCTGTATAAGGAGGCCTGCTTTCAGTGATTTCTTACCTGTGTACTTCCAGGTCACGTCTTCCATGGTCAGGTTGCTGTCATCGGGCAAGCGGTTCTTCAGCCAGGCCCAGCAATGGACTTGTTGGTCAGTAGGGGAAATCATGAAGAAGCTGGAACAGACCAATTGAAACCAAGAAACAATGAATGGAATGGACAGACACAAGATGATTCGGTTCATTCTTTGTCCACGAACTACTGGAGCCATTCAGCAGCTTCCAAGCTAAGAGGAGACCAAAACAAGCTGGTTTGCGAAAACCACAGCTAAAGTCCCTGGATTGATGCCATCACATCTGTCAGGACAAGAAACCCCAGCCTTCTGGTGTTAGCAGTAGGCTGGTGACAAGGAGTGACTCAGAAGGGGAACATGAGCAGTTCTACAGAAAGTTGACAGGATATCTCAAAAGTCACAGTCATTTTGCAGAAGGTATCCACAGCTCTCCACCACTAGCGATTCTGTCCGATTCTCTCTGACAGTCAGAAGAGTGCCTGGTTCACACAGCAATCTCTCATTCCAGCAAAAGTCTTTTCACACACAATGGTGGTTATTATTAACAGTTTCCAAAAACAGAACTCCACTTGATACGTGAAAATGAGCTACTTGTTGTGTAAATCTCTTTCACACAAACTGTGAGTTAAAGTACATTATTGGCAGAGATAACATCTGCAGAAATTACTAGGCAAGGAGGAAAGCTACTGGTTTCACACAAAGGAGGACAATACTTTTAAAGCAATACATGAATGCAGACAGAATAGGAAGAGTAAGAAAAGCTGTTTCTGATTGAAAGAGCAGCAAAGAATGCTTTCACACCAATACAGTGAAAGCACAGATAGAAAATGGTCTGGAGAAATAAAACCAACATTCAGCTGGGACATGCCCATGAAGAAATTTTTAAAAATGAGGTTTTTTTATTAAATGCCAATGAGAGCCTGCCCAAATTGCTGAGTCTAGGGATGAGATCCTGTGGTCATGTCAGTTTGCACCAGAGAGTACAAAAAAGAACCATGAGAGACTACAGAGCTGAGAATTAAGAGTACCCATACTGCAATGAAAGCTGAAATAATAAAAAAGTAGTATTTTCAGCATGCAATTCCAATGAGGAGATTAGCCAGGAGCCAATGAGGAACCATTTGGTTTGCACTTTAAATGATTACCTAAATTAATAAACTCTAATTACTGCTGAGAACCATTTGTCTTTCAATTGAGAAATTAAACATCTGAAGGCCTAACGTTTCAGAGAGATCTATGCTCATCTGTAGTCCCAGAAAAAGGCCTATCTTCCCCAATACTGGTAAATTCAGGAGCTCCTTCTCATAGGAACATAAGTGGAGAATCAAGACTTTCCTTTTTTCTTTACAGAGTAGGGGAAAAAGTTTATGATTTCCATTAAGAGGTTCTTAAAGGTTTCCTAAGGCCCAAAGAGTGATGGATAAAGATGCTGTCTGCATACCTACCTGCGTTTGCTCAATCGTGCTATGCTGCAGTCATTCTCATAACCTCCTTTCTCATTAAGCATGCCTGTATGCACAACGTGCCCAACCGGCACATCCAGGTCGTTTGAGAAGAGGTACTGCAGACTCTCCAGGGCCTGGTCTCCTGTGGACTACATGATTGGAAAGGGAGAGAGAGTCAGCCAAAGCTGTCCAAGCAACACAAATCCACTGGGGCACTTTAAGATCGCATCAACGTCCTGGCCCCAATTCTTTCAATTCGTAATGATAGTGACACTGATGTCTGGAGCGTAATGGGATACAATGGTGACATAGTGCTGGAGGTCAAATTCTATTTATAGACTAAGCTGGTATTTCTATAAACTGGGCCTTCGACAGACAAAAAGCAATCTATGCTAAATACTGCGGTATAACCTGACTTTGGTCATACAGCTTGATTCCCTCTATCTATCCTCAACAGGACACAGCATTTTGCAAAAGCAGTCAATAATAAACTAAAGGCTACCTTTACCAGGCTGATGCTTTGTCACTTCCTAGGTACTTACACTTATTTCAAACTTGGTAAAAGACGACATGTCAATGACACAAACCGCTTCCTTACAGCACTTGACTTCGGAACCCACAATATCAAACCAGTCTGGTTTGTAAAAGGTTTTGCTCTGATCCAAATCCAGTAGATCTAATGTAAAGAAGAATCAAAGGGACAATTCATAAACTGGATGAACTAAGATCTTACATAGACCGATAGGGATGCACTATGCAGAGGAAAATATGATCTCACCTTTCCCAGGTGGGACAAAATACTTGACTCTCTCAAATCCATGCTTCTCCATCCATCTAGCTCCCTGGGCATCCAGACGGTCGTACAGTGGCGAAGTACGCAGCTGCCTGCCAGTCTGGAAGTCCCAACGGGGAACTTTCAGATCACACATGAGGGCTGCAATGGTCACAAAGATCCCTTATTAGGCAAAGTGATTATTTTTAACTGAAATTTTCTTCCAGATTACTGATAAACATACTTACTAATATCTGAACCATTCATGAAATTCCCTCAAAACAGTTCTGCCCTTCCTTCTCTGTTTTTGGAAATTGGCAAATTGGTTTTGATCCATTTATAGCTATTCAAAACCAGAGTAACATATTTGCACAGAATGCCTATATTTATAGATACTTGTGGTCTCACGCCAATACTGTCAAAAGAATAAACCCTCTCTATTTTCCATGAAGTCATGTTGACTAGCATTAATTATGCCTGATTCTTCCCTGACAGTGCACTGTATCAGACGCTTATCATTTTGACAATACTAATGATCATCTAATTCACCTCCTTAAATACTGGCAGCTCAGCCTTTTCTAATTACTGAAGCTTTTCCAAATGGCTTCTATACCTTTTCAGCCAATACAGAATATTCTTGTTGAGAAAACAAGTTACCCTAATAGATGTTTAGCATCCTCCCTGGTTATCAGTGGGAAGTAATTAACTCAAGGATGCTCGAATACTTCTTTATAAATGGTAAGTTTCTGTGTAGGTCATAAACTGCTTAAAATTAAAGAGAAGATGAATATTTCTTACTGAATACCTCTATTGGGTTTGCCTCACAGCTAATGATTTAATGATTTTATTAGCACTATCTGGTATTGGTACTCCTGAAAGAGTGGGTAGAGGGAAGAATAGATTACAATGGGAACACAACACCGCAGAAGTTGAATACAGTACTTATCTGGTAAAAACTGGAGTGATTCTGTAGCTATCAAAACCAAGATTTGTACCGGGAAGCAACTGCAGAATAATGCCAAGAGTATAAAGTGATTTTTCTGGGAGGAGGGTGGAAGCACATAAGGTTTTTATTTCCTGAATACAGCAGGGCTAAGAGGTTTACCCAACTGCTCTGCTTTCACCTGAACACATGTTTTTAGTTTAGACTTGGTATTCAAATAACCGCTCCTGTTTTGCAACTTGTGGAGCACTTCACACTTCTATCTGAAACTTGAAAACAAGTTGTCCATGTTATCTCAGGACAGATAACCAAACAATAGGAGGAAACTAAGTATGGCTTTAGACAGGAACAATGACATCTGAAATCTATCCTGCAAGGTATTTATTGCAAACTTTGACAGGAGAAAGCAGAATACGTCTATGAAGACTTCCTGAATGATGTAAGAGAAATGGATCACATATAGGTTGGAAGTGACAGTACTTCCCCACGGTAATGATGACCAAAGAATAACAATGTTTTAGACAATGTAGTATTCCCAGTTAAGACCTTGGTATTGTGTTGTCAGACTGGAGTCCTATGAAGATACACACAAATTTCCCCATACCAGAGGCAAAGCACAGAAATAGGAGAGGGCACAGTATCAACAGCATTTCTTTAAGGAAAGTTAGTAAGAACAATGGTAATACAAAAAAAAACCCCATCCTTTCCTTTCTCCTGGGAAGAGGCTGTACTGCCACAGAGGAGGCCAGGAAGACGAAAAACGGTTCTCAGGGAGATGACAGAGGAGAGAGAGTGCAGCAAAGAGGAAAATCTTGGACATCCTGGCCAGCACTGAATGCAGAGACCTCACTTACGCATTACTTCCATCACACGGTGACGGAGAAAAGTGCGACTGCTCTGAAGGGTACCAAAACGTTTCAAATCCAGAGGCCAGACGTTTTCTGACGGATACCCGTTTACCATCCACTCTGCCAGGTACCTGATGGAAGAAGTACAGAAAGACTTGAGATATTGATCAGTGCCTTAATGGAAAGAGCTTTGAAGTCAGAAGCAAGGCAATTTGGACAAGAGAATTTCTTGCAGCGGGGAGAGAGAAGGCAGCTAATGTGGTGTTCTAAATACTAGCAGAATCTGGAAGGTTTCCCTTTATAAAACCCATCCGCCAGATTTCCAAACTATTGATTTCCCATTAGGATGAAACAGGGCAGCAGGAAGTTAAGGACAGGTGGTAAATGAAGCTGGAGCCTGGGCAGGTAGCCTGGCTGACAGGGCGTCAAGTCCTCAGGCTACGCTACAAAAGGAGGTGCCGAGTATGTTTAGATTGGAGTTAGGAGGCTGACTGCTTTGTTGTTTTTCAGTACCTGGTGTAGGCTCAGCCACAAACCATCAGTGACAGCATTCATTTCAGCACGAGGTGCCAGCCAAGTTATGTTTAGCTACACTTCTAGCAGTGAAGGAGGAAGGCACGCTCCAGAGCTAAAGGACAAAGGCAGCTCAGACCAAAGCAGAGCAGAAGGATCTGTTCACAGTCAGTAAACAGAAAAACAAAGGGGTTTGAGATGGATCATCAAAAGTTACATTAGCAAGCTTAAGCTGTTTATCTTGAGGCTGTAGCAACAAACAGACAAATAGTGCTTTTACCTTCAGAAATTATTTTGAGCCTTAGAGAACCTCACTGCAAAGATTCTCTATATTTTTTTATGACAAATAAAAAAAAATCACGAGTTGTTTCGCTGGTGAGTTAAATTATTACACAACGGACGGAAAACTAGTGGAGACAAATGCAGATACTAACACCTGCCATGGGAAATGAGCAGCTTGTTAAGAAGGCTACATGGCAGAAGGGATGCTGGGTTGCCAAACCCAAATGGCAGTCAGAGGGAGTGATGATCATTCTGCAAGCAACTTAGCTGCTGGGATCACACTTATATGCCTGTCAAAGTATTTGCATTAGCACAGGAACTGGATTTACTGGGAAATGATTACAACCCTAGCTCGCTGGCAGAGGACAGCTTTTAACAGCACTGGCATCACATATGCAGTGCTTAATCTACATCAGATTCACTCTGCTTTCAGAGAAATTAACTGTTGTGTCAACTCAAATGATCTAAGGACTTCAGTCAAACAATAAAGGGGATCATGGAGTACAGAAGATGAGAGAATATATGCTTTGCTAAGCTTTTATCCCTTTCTGGTAGACAAAAAAATCAGACCAGTAAGCTTACTTCATCCCCAGCAGGCTGCTGATCACCGAGATGTGAGCCTGAGGAGAGGCATGCAGGACAGGAGGAGAGTCCGACCCAGATTTGGAATACACACAGGAAAACTTAATCAGAACACAGCAACCACTCCTCACCTTCACTCCAGTTGGAAACAAAAGAGGAGTCTTTGTCAGAGAGGAGGTGACAAATACTGACCAGAACATTCTACATGGGAGGATCACCTGAGCAGTCCCTTTTCTTGGTTAAAACCTTACTTACACACATAACAGTGACAAACCACTTACTTGCCTGCTCCCCCACCATATGAGATACCAGCTGAGTTCATGCCAGCCAGAACGAAGTAGCCCCGCACGGTGGGCGACTCTCCCATGATGCATCGCATATCTGGCGTGAAGGACTCTGGGCAATTCACTAACTGCATGATCTGCAGAGCCTCCAAATCTGGCATCCTGCGCAGAAGGGCACTCAGAAGTGGCTCTAGGACCCAAGACAAACAGAAAAAGACAAAAAGTCACAGGTCTCGACACATTTCAGCTACTTCACCTTCAAACCGGAGAGCGCGACAGCGGCATGACATTATCTGAACAGATGGAAACTGCTTCCAAGTTTTGATACAGTTGCAGGATTATTGTTTATCTGCTGGAATCAAGCTACTCAAAATGGATCACACAGCATACCATAAAAGCAGCCATACTGATCCAGACCCAGTATTGTTCTCAACAGTGCAAGAGCCTGTTCAGTTTTGTTAGGGAAAACAATAGGAATAGACAAATAGATACCTAGCATGGAATAGGAACAGGCAAATTTGTCCCACGCACTCTGCCAGCCTCCATCTACCATCAGCTCAGAGGATTTCCTAAAAACCCGGTATGTTTTCCCTATTTAGTAATGCCGAAATTGATCTCTCTTCTAAATACTTGAACAGTCTTCCCCAAACTCATGAAAACATCCTACAGAAGCTGACAAGCAGTTCCACATATTTAGTATTTGTTTTGAAATTCACACTCAATTAACGTTTTTTGATGCCTCCCAGTTCACATAATAGAAGAGACAGCGAACAGGAGATTCCCATCTATCCTGTCCATCTCATTCAAGATTTCATAGGCCTCTGTTTCCCTTCTGTCATCTCTTTTTCCCAGCCCACTCGGTCATTCCTCGCTTGGAAACTGTGCCAAGCTTTGATCAGCCTCTTGCTGCTCTTTCACAAGGCCTTCTCCAGTCATACGATACCCTCTGGAGATAGGGAGCCTAGAACAACAACTAGTATCTGGCAAACCAAAGATTTAGCGTTGCATAATGATTGCGTTTTCTGCTCCTTTCCTAATAATTCCTGTCTTTTGCTTTGACTGCTACTGAGCTGATGTCTTCACAGAACTAATACAACCCCAAGGTCAGTTCAGAGCCCGTTGTTTTGCACGGTGAAAACAAGACCATCTCCACGCACCCCCACGCACTTGCGTCACTTCACATTTATCTTCATTGAATTTCCTTGCCACTTCATTGCCCAGTCACGCTGGAAAGGTCCTTCGGCAATACTTCGCAGTCTGACATTTGAGAGTGTTAGTAAAGGGATAAACCATCTACTTTGGTTTTCTTGTCCAGAAGTTACCTCTGCATAGTACTCCAGATAAAAGCCCTCAAGATTCAGTGCTACTAACACTCCTCAGCTTTACCCACAAGCAGGAAAATAATAAGATTTCACATTACCTAAGAAGTTACAAACAGCAACAGTCTTTCTGACCTGCTTTTTCTTCCCTCTTTCATGCATCAGAATTCCAGAGTGAGAGCCTGTAGTTACACACCTTTTTTTTCTTATAGATAAAAAGAGGGATCAGCATTAGACTTGTTCTCATATCCAGCCCAACATTTAAGCAACCGTACAGGCTATTTTAAAATCAAAAGGTGTTCCAATGAAAGAGATCAAAGCAGTAACACAAGAGCTCAAACCACAGGAGCTGCAGCCCTAGAAAAGGATCAAATATTGGCTGAGTAAGCTCTGACTTTGTTCAACTGTTCAGTACGTTTGAACTGATAAAAATAGGTAATGCTGGAACATAGCACGCAGTAGCTTCCGAAACTCGGGCAATTTGTGGGTGCCAGCAAGCAGTGTCTTTTCATTTCAGCAGTACCTAGAAAACCAAAAAGGAAGTGGGTGCAGAGCTCGAGCAACTCATTAGTGAAGCTAATCTCTACAAGCAAGTCTGTAGGCATCTACAGATCTAAAAACCTTTAGCATATGCCAGCACAAAACTGCACCCCATCCTGGCTCTAGCCCCTGGAGTTTAAACTTTTATGGTATCAGTGAGGTATCTGACAGAAATGAAAGTAAAATTAATCAATTTAACCTGGGGAGTAGCTGGAAGAACATCCTACTACTGCCGAAAGAAATCAGTGCAAATCCATATGTGCCTAGAGTCACAGAGAGAGGCATGCACGTTCACAAGGGATGCAAAGAGCTCCACGACACAAGGGAAAACTGGATACCTGACAAAAAGGCAAATTTGAAGATGAGAGGGCACACACAAACTTACCTTTATCAGGCACAAAAGATGGAAAAAAAGAAGAAAGGGACTCCAGACCATGCTATGTTCTTTCCCACAGAAAGTGCCCTCCATGTGAAAGTACACACAGAATATAAAACCACAATAAAACGGGAAGAGAAAGACAGAACATTTTGAATATAATAAACCACCACTGTCAATGCTGGGATGAAGTCTGGGAAGCAACAAGACCAAGTTCTGTCCACAAAGCAACTGCCACTGATGGAAACACGCTTGGCAGTCACTGCTGAAGAGAGCTGCAGAAACAAAATACCATGGCTATGTGGCAGGTCAACAGTGTTGATCTGCAGCCTCACAAGAGGAGCAGCATGTGGCACTGGCAGTCAAAAATCAAATGAAATGGAAGAACAGCATTGGAAAGTCTACGTAGCACCTCGCTGTGCTAGAGGATTAGCGGGTGTTTTTAAACACTACACAGATATCAATGTAGTCCTTGGTAATGGGGTTTTACACAAATTGCTGACAAATGAAGAGATGAATGAATTTGAGAGACCATTCATCTCTCCCACACCTTTCAGGTGAAGGCAGACACTCATGCTAGCTGGTCAGCAGCAGCCTGCATTGTAGCCAACTCTGCCTTCTGCTGAAGTCACGCATTTCATTGCTGTTGGAATCTTTCCTCCCTAACATACCAAAATGATCCCAGTCTTCTTGAAGGTTCTGGATCTCCAGTTGGTTCCGTCCCTCTGTGAAAAGAGGTTTGGGGTTTTTCTCAAAGCCTCCCGAGAGGATGCCACCTTGCCAGTTGCGTATGTAGATCCTGCCATCTGGGTCTACAATAGCTGCAGAGGAAAGAACAGAGGTGGGAAGGGAATTGAGAGAAGGGATAGCTACCTCGGGCTGCTGTTCCACAAACACCAACGATAGGGTCTGGTGACAAGGCTGGGCCGAGCTAGCAGCCCCCTGACATGAGAAGGGGCAGTCTCGGTCCCCCAGCCCCACACTTTCACACCATTCTGGTTCTTACATGATGCCTTGTGAGCCAGTTTGGATTACTAAACCAGCATTAACTCCCACCCCAACCATGCATGTTAACTTCTGGGCAGCACAGTAAACCAAATTGAACCTGAAAAGCACCCAAGCCAGCAGGACAGTGTTACCAGGAGCAGGAGGACGGAGGGAGTCCGATCCCCTGTGGCACCAATAAGCTATTATACGGGCTTAGCTCCACTGCAACTGCACCCAAGACCAGACCTTCCACCAAGAGATGTCCCGCCCTCCCCGCTCCTCCTCTTCCCATATATTAAGAACAGTTAATTTTCATGGGGATGCATCACTGATCCGGTTTGCTGCAGGCCACCAGCATAAAGAAGGTGGGCAGCACTGGGGTGAGGACAAGCAGTTGGGTCTGGATTGCTTCTTCCAGTGGTAGTTTCAACTTGAAGCATTTATGGTACTCCATCTGACATGTTCCATAGCAATTTTTCAGATGTACAGAAAAGCTGTGAATATATATATGTATATATAAAAAACCAAAACTCAGTGAAGTAAAAGTGAAGCACTCAGGGACTCTGGTCAGAGCTGAGTTCTTTGGAGAGTATATATACATTGCTCACTAGAAGCAGAAACTCTTGCTAAAGACTGAGAGTAAATAAGCAAAGCTTTCTACTTCCCAACCATAGTTTTCAAACGCAAGGGCTTTTCTTTAAGAGATCCAAAAGCCAGAACATGGGGGAGGAGCAATTACCTCAAGTGCTTTGGTTGCCCCTACAGCTCATAGACATGTAAATGCCATTGTAAAGCCTTAGCTTCAGTTGGAGGAAAGGAATAGATGGGCCATTTGGGGACAGCAGCCTGAAAGGAAAACATAGTGCCAAGGCTAGCACTCTCTCCAGCCCACAAATGCAACAATCCAAGTCTCAGACACACCTACTAGTCAAACTAGAGTCAAGGCCATTCACCTGCTAAGATGACTCTGAAAATCAATTTCTGCAGTGAAAGCTTTTCCCAAGAGTAAGGAAAGAGATTCTACCACTGAAAGAGGATATTCAGAGCAATTCAGCTAGGATGTACTTCACAGTCCCAAATGAGCTGAGAACTGACAGCCCTTAGTTGGCTTTTATGTCATAAACTGTGTGTCGCCTTGGAAAGGCAGATATAATTCACCAAGAAAAGTGAGGCAGAGCTGAAGAATCCTTACTTGGTAAGTTGCTTGCCAGAGGGTCCTTCAAAGGATGTGTCAGGAGGTAGAAGTGTTCACAGGCATGGAGTGGGATATTGACTGGTTCCTCTCCAGAGTGGCCCAACTCATAGGCCCACTGAAATAAAAAAATGCATGTTAGAAGGCAAAAGAAGAAAACTAACTCCAATTAAAAAAAAAGGCAGGACAAAAGCATAGGTCCTTTCTGTGGATGTGCTTTCATAAAAGGCCAAATAAAATTTGGTTTAGTCCCCTAAATCTTAAACAGACACACAGTTTTTTCTCTTTGCTTAGAATTTTACCTGTTTAGGACAAAGACTTTTTTTCTGTTCCTCACATATCTAGAAAAGTGGGGCCCTGATTCGAGACTAAGAAGTATCAGCTTACAATACAGAAGCTGATTTTGCTTTTGTACACCAGAGTCAACACTAGGCTCAGTCTCTAGATGCAGAATGGTCAGGATTTAGGTGCCTGCACTGCTAAGACCCCTTACTAACAAGGCAGCCAGCTGCAAGCTGAGGAACAGCGATTGTCAGATTTATTTTCAGACTGGAGAAGACAGGACACTCAGAAAAACAACAAAAAAAGGAACTTTCAGTGCGTGAGAGACAGAGGGAGAGAAGGGCAGAGAGAGACTTAACTGCCTCACTAAGAGCCAAAGCAAAATTCTTCCTGGCAGAAGGGTGCACCCCCCAGGACAAGAGACCATGGGCAGAGCTGTACCAAGAAGCTGCAGGGTGCTCCTCAGCAGGTTAACAACCAGTCTTTGGTGCCAAGCGAACAGCAAGCACTGCTTTCCTCCTTCACACCCCTGCTGCTCTGAGAAGCTGAATAACATGACTTTGATCTACTCCAGTAAACCAAGCCAAAGCACAAACCATGGGAAAAAAAAAAGGGGGGGGGAAAACAACAACAACAACAAAAAACCCTGAGGAAAGTACATGTGTTCTTAACCAAAGGGAAAAAGAAAGAAAAATTTTAATAATTCAACCTGGCCAGCACAGTTGACGAAGTACTGGCATTGAATCTGTCCTCTGTCAGTCTCGACTCCAGTCACACGACCCTTCTGGACTGAGACATGACTGACACTTGTCCGTTCATGGATCTGGACACCTGAAGAGGACATGAGAAAGTCAGTATACCACAAGCCTTCTCTCTCATGTGTCAGGCTGCTAGCATGAAACCCTTAAACTCAACCTAAATACTTATTTTCTCTTTAAGACCAAATTTCTATTCTTGACCCAGTAATTCTTAAGTGAAACCCTGTTATTTGTAAAATGTCATGCATGCAATTTGTACATAATTTAAAGGCTGAGACTGTGAAGAGTGATAGTACTTGTCCCCAGATGACAATCCGAGTGATAAATACACCCTTCTATCAACAATGTGAAAAAAAGTCTCAGCTACAGGTTTCTTTCCATTACCATACCTTTATGCAACCAAGTCTGTAGTTTCAGATGGCAAGACTGGTTCTTTTACAGGAAATAAGTAATTTTGTGAAAAAAATCAATTAACAGCATGCAAAAAGAGCTGGACTAAAAGGAACTAAGAGAGGTAGGTAGCTTCTTCCAATCTGATGGACTTTCATCCTTAATGAGCTTCATCTCTGTTATCACATCTAACCTTTCTCCCACTTTTAGAGCACTCCAAATTTGCCAAAGTGCTGGGTAAACAGCATTTATTACTACACTTCCAAACCTATTTCCAAAGCATATGCGCCCAATGAAACAGTCCACAAGGACTCACTCACACCTTTTCATTCATAGGTAATTAAAACTCTTCTGATGAGTAATCTTGAGTCAGGTGCTACAAAGGATTGTTTTGATGATAAAAGAGTGTGTGCTTATTCAGAGAAATGTATAACCAGTAAGGACAACAAACTGGTGCTTAATCTGTCACTGCAGATCTGTAAAGATTCAGTATGTCAAAAAAAATTCAGCTTGTTTTTTGAGGAAAAAAACAGATTTTAAAGAACCTGAACCTTCTAGAAATAACCAAGTTTTAGTCTTCAGAGCTCAGTTGGAATGCCAGAAGAGACGCAGATCATCATTTTCTTTTATGGGAAGAAGATAACTAGCATGCAGGAGAGCACTCTGTAGATAAAAAAACCTCATACCATTCCGTGAGGCAGCGGTTGCCAGAGCCAGACTCACATTGGCAGATGACACGAGTGCATCTTCTGGCACATACATGGCCCCCACAAGGTCATGGATGTTGATCAGTGGGTGGAGCTGTGCCACTTGCTTTGGGGTGATAATTTCACACGGTATCCCCATTACACTGCCACAGAACATAAGAGAAATGCCGCCATTAGTCTTGCAGGAGAGCTGGTGCAGACTTCAAGATCAGTTATATTTCCTGCTTATACGTACTTCAGCGATGAAGCAATGCGTTTCAGAGAGATTAGTCGATCCTGAGTCTGAGCCAATGAAACAGAGCCTGTCTTCATGTACCCTATGACAATGACCAAAGTCGAGTCAGATTTGGACAGGATCTTGAATTCCTTTTAATCTCAGACCCATTGCTTTAATATAATTACAGACCCGTTGCTTCTGCTACTCAGGACCCTGGAAATGCCAGACCCTCAAATAACTTTAAACACTTAACAGACGATAATTAGAAACAGCATTAGTCAACTTTTCAAAAAAGCAATTTAATTTTGACTTCTCTTCTAACCGTTTCTACTACATTTACTCATATTCCTAAAAAAACCCCCTAAACTTCACACATGGCACCTATTAAAAGAGAGGTTAACTGGCAAGAGAGCGATCCGAGTAATACTCAGAAGAATAAAAGCTCAACAACTGAAGGCAGACATTTTGTGACTCCACCACCTGCAATAGATTAATACTAATCTTAATTACAGGCTCAGTTATTAACCTCTGTTGAGTCGGACATATATCACAAGTCCTTGTCGGCAGAAAAACTTCCAGTGACTGAATTCTTCCTATCAGGTACGTGCCTGAGGGTTTTGGAGGGAGAATTTCAACACAACATTTTCTTGTTATTTCCAGGGTGAGACTAGAGAAAGGTATCTTGCTTTGCCTATGCTTTAGTGCTTCTGTTAATCTTCTTCTCTTTTTGAGAAGCGAATCGGTGCAGAAAATGGGCCATTTGCTCCAGTCACTGCAATGTACTTTTTAGTGCCCTTGTGAAAATTTACCTATGTTTGTCCAAGTTACAGACAACATAAAAAATTATCACAGTTTGCACGTAGCCTGCCTTCAGTTTGCCCATCTGACACCCTTCTTCCCACTCTTCTGGCTATATTAATAAGGTCTCTTTGCATCCAATTTAGTCCAAATGTATCATTTTTGGACAGGAACTGCCAACTCTTAAGATGCTGTAAAATTACATTCATGTTTCAGTGTCAATACTTTGATTCAGTTTCCCACAGGTTACTCAATGATCATGCTTTTAGTACCTGTTTGTACTCCTGTCTCCTGTTCCAGCTGCTGGTAGAGCTTGTTTGAATATTCCGCCATCTTCAGCTCTATGGACACGTGCCTGGCTGTGCTCACGATGCCAGCGCAGAAGCGAGTGGTACCAGCAGCCAACCTGCAGCAGAAGTTGCAAAGAAGGCCCCGTCTGGCTGAGAGGCGGAGAGGTAAGCACCCCCTGTCAGGTTGCTCTGCCAGCTCTGCTGACAGCACAAACCAGACAGCAACCTCTCCCCGGAAAACGTCAGACCAAAAGCTCTAAGTTGGACAGTGCAGGGATAATGCAACCTCTAGAATGATTTTCCTTTATCTCACTTTGGAAAACATATTGTAACCCCAAACCATTTCTCTTTAACTAATCCTAACTGCTGAAATTTTCAAAGAAAGCACTTAAAAAACCCCAAACTACCTTATGCTTAAGTTGACCTGCCTACCTGATTCTTTCTTCCTCCAAAGCAGGATTTCCCTCAAATGAAAATTAACTTGGATTTGAGTCTTGCATCTTTGCAGTTTACAGTAAGAACAAGTCCCTCTTACTGCGCAGCAACTGTCACAGATAGGTACACATATTTCTTGTCCCTTTTTAAGCTGTCCACTTAGCTATTTGGTGAAGGGCTGCTGTAGAGATAGAAACCTATTAAAAACTCCCTGCAGCACAGACAGGTGAAGACAAGACAAAGCACAACACAACACTTAGATTTAAGCATCAATCTCGCAACCTGCTTCCACAATACTTCTAAGTCATCTTCCCTGCTGCTAAAGCAGTCCCGCATTTTTCCACTTGCCTACACAAGCCGTTGGCAAGACCGCTTTTGGCCTAGTGTGCCCATATTCTCTCAGAAATTCAACCTACGAATCAGTTGAGTGAGGTATTCTTTTTGCTACATCCTTACTCAATCACAACTGAGACAGCCGAAGCACGGTCTCACCGTGCTGTGCTTCACGTAAGACGTTTCTGCTAATGCAGTGTTCTTTTCCCTTGAGCCCACACACGGACTGAGCTCATACAGCATCTCACTCAGTGAAGATCTGTAATGGGGTAGTTGTACCCCACTCTGGGCTAGTAACAACTACGCTTCCCAACAAATGAAGCCTAGCAGCCGATTTCATTCGGAAAGACACTGCTCACGAGGTCCCAGATGAACCTACCCAATTTCCTCTCTTTGCAACTAGAAAGAACTCGATACTACCTGCTTCCTAGCCATGCAAAGTCAAGAAGTCACAGCTGCCTGTTCTTGAAGGCAGCGTCAGATGGGAAGCTCTAAGCTAGACAGTAAATATTCCCAGTGCAGCACCTACTCAGAGTGTTAGGAGCTGCTGCGATAAACACACCTCTTCAAACCCCCAAAGTCTTAGCACTGTCTTGCACCCAAGGTCCCTGAAATTGCTTAATGAAAACACCATGAATCCACACACATAACAGAAACCTAAACAGGCATGGGCTGCACAGTCAACTTTCAACAGGATCTATGTACTCTGCCACAGACTGCAGATCCCAATTCCCCGAGGAGCGCACAAAGACTCGTATTCAGCCTTAGCCTTTTTACAGACTGGCACTACACCCTGCAACACATGAGATGATCCCAGCCTTTAACCAGCTTACAGGGTGATTCAGTGACGTCTGCTTATAATCTCCACATCTCATAGAATCACAGAATTACAGAAGCGTTTAGGTTGGAAAAGCCCTTTAAGATCATCAAGCCCAACCATTACCCTAGCCCTGCCATCCCACCACTAAACCCTGGCCCTAAGCATCTCCTGCAGTCTCTTTTGAGCTTCACTAGGGGTGTAATGCTTTGCACATCACATCCTACTTCTAGAGATGGTCAGTAAGAGCTGGGTGATTTTTAACTCTCTTAAAATGTCCATCTTCACAAGCTGCATCGTGTTTTGTGTGATTACCTGTGATTACGCCAGAGCAGATGGGTATCTCCCGAAGGAACTGTGGTCCATGGAAGATCCACGCCAGGGCAGAGGCCTCCTGACGGGAACTGCAGCCCACGAAGGACTCATGCTGGAGCCCAGCACTGACCATGCCCCCACCATTCACCCCCTGCGTTGCCTGGGGCAGAGTGGCAGGGGGTAAAAGACCCTGGAGTGCAGGAGTGAAGTTGAGCATGGGAAAGGAAAGGTGGTGTTTTAGAATTTGTTTTTTGTTTCTCACTACCTGAATCTACTCTAACCAGCAAGAAATAAAGCAATTTTTAAATTATTTTAAATTAATTCTCCCTAAGGCAAGTCCGTTTTGCCCACAGCAGGAACTGGTAAGCAATCTCCATGCCTTTACCTTGACCAGCTTTCTCTGCTTACTCTTGCCCTGTCTTGCTAAGGAGGGAAAGCAAGTGGCTGCAGGGGAGTCTGGCCCTTGAGCAAGGCTCACCCACCGCAATCTCACGAGGCATACCCTGCACCTTTCAGGTCTGCCCTGTGCTTGGGAAGAAGTCGTAAGCGTTGTTACTGATGCTCAGTATAAGCGCGCTCCAAGGGTTCAAGTCCAAGTGAAAAGGAAGAAATAACACATGACAGCAGATGCTGCTACATGTGACGGTCCTGTTTCTTTGGTTTTGTTACCAAAAAATCCTTACCTGCCCTGCTCAAGTAAGACTATATCCTTCCAACCCATCTTGGAAAGGTGATATGCCACAGAGGTGCCCATGATTCCACCGCCACAGATGACAACCTGCGCCTGTGCTGGCAAGGAAAGCGGGTGAGGTTCTGCTGTACTGGAGGTACATCGCCGGGAGCAGGTCATTCTTCTCCATTTTGGGTTAGCCGCCCGCCACCGGACATCTGACAGTAATCGGAGAAACATCCCGGCAGCTATTTGTCAGTTTTCTTAAAGCACCAACTAGATGCGTTCAGACGTTAACTCAGTAACACTCCTTCTAGGAAGGAAAAGATGAGAATCACATTACCACTTATCTTATTATATACAAGGCTGGCAGCGGCAAACATCACATGGCCTGTGGTGTATAAGTGGACATGGGAAAGCTGATGCGTAAACAAACAGGAGAGCAGTTATTCAGTCCTGAAACAACAGGCTTGCTATTAAGACTTAAACTTTGCTCAGGTAATGAGTACAGAGCATTACACCTTCGTTTCTGGTGGCAGCATAACTTGACAGCAGGCAAAGAACCAGATGAAAGCTGGAAAAGAGGGCTGAGGACACTCTCACACCAACAACAGGGAAGAGAAAGCCGGCAGGCACAGAGCACGCTCTGACATCTTTCATCAAGGCTAACGTTAATAGGGTGCAAATAAGCTTATTAACATTGTCAGGCCTTTACCTAAGAAAGGAAACAAAGCCTGCAATGAGAGAAACCAGAGCAAGGAGTGAGACATGCTCTCTGATAACCTTTGTTTCGCTACAAGACATTCCCCAGCCCCTCGGACTGCAGTAAGGCCGCAGGGCAGCTCAGCCCGGTGACCAAGGCTGGAATTTAACGGCGTGCCTGCGCCGAGCCGGTCGCTGCTGTAGCCCT
>NW_009260400.1:1486208-1534565 GCF_000687185.1 Egretta garzetta | reverse complement strand
CGCCAGCCGCGGCGCGACAGCCGCCCCTGCGCGCTACGTCACCCACCCGCCGGCCAATCTCCCGAGCCCTGCGTTTGGGGGCGTGGCTGAGCGATCCCACGCCCCTCTCCCCGCCCCCCCGGAGGCGGGCGCGAGACGAGGCCTAAGAAATAAACTACAACAAGTAAAAACCTGCAGACTCTTTTTATTAAATTCTCCCATTTCATCTGTACAGAAAAAAAAATGCACATTATTATGTTCAGAATCTCAGTAACATCTCAAAATTACACAGCATGAACATGTAACAAAAACCAAACCAAAAACCAAACCAAGGAGCGGCCAAGGGTTTATACACAGAAAGGGAAAACAATTTACAAAAAAAAAAAAAAAAGAGTTGAGTCTCGTTAATGTCATAATGTCACATTTGAAAATAAAAAAAGACTAAGTTCAAACTGCTGCTGCTGTACAACAGGAATCGCTGGGTCTGTTTGGTACCCTGCGGGGGGAACCTGCAGCGCCATCCCAGAAACCTCCCCAAAAAACCCAGCTCCCGTTTCCCCGCCCAGCACAAATATCAAGCCCCAGCTTCTGATCACCTCCATCACAGCTTTCCCTTCTCCCCACGCTCAGCATTTCCCCCAGGCAAGAGCTACACCAGCCCGAGTGCAGCAACCCACCCGGGAAGGGATCTCTCGCTTTGGGTCAGCTATGGAATGAAACTGGGGTGTTGTGGAAGGAGATAACAGCAACCTGCCTCTGGCCAGCGAGCGGCAATACCTTATTCCTTCTCCCCGTCCCACACAGGCAGCATTCAGGACTCGACCGAGCAGGCACGACACAGAATTTCACCAGCACAGGCCACGCAGCGGTACCAGCCGAACTCCTTCCCGTACGCATGCAATTTGGGTCCCCTCTAACCACGCTTCATCAGTTTTCGGCACAATTGGGCAGGTTTGGCCTCCAAGCAGGGAGGCCGCATGAAGATCAGTGCCTGGGAGCTGCCTTAAAGATTTTAAACCCCATAAATTAAGAATGTACTTTTATACGAACCAACAGCTGCAGCTGTGCGAGGCCTCAGAGCTGTATTTTAAATAGGAACAGAAGTGCTAGATGAAATGTTCCGGTTTCACACCACACTCGTGCAACTCACACGCACCTCAAAACTACCTTTTTTTTTTTGTCTTTTAACCAAAACTGATAAAGTAAAAAAAAAAAGCATACTACAATCTTCTTTCAACTAAATAATAAAGTTGTGTTTTAACAGAAGTCACCATCCAGCTTGAATGCAATTCTTCTACGTTACAGGATTCGAGTGGTCTCTCTGGCTTGCCACATTTCTTCCCTCGGTACCCACCCGCAGTTAGTTTCTGTTCTAAAAGACATTCGCTCCCCTCCATTATTTCTCATACAATCCGCTTTACTGTGGATTCTTTCCGAACAAGACTTGATTTAATTTAAATGGATTTTTAGGTGTCCAATTCTGGGTGAAACGCTTAAATTTTGTTATGGAATTATTTAAACTTTGTCCAGGCTTTTCCAGCCCTTGGCAGAGGCACAGACATATGGGTACTCGACTCGCTGGACAGTACCTGAAGTGCCAGGAATTTTGTTCCTACCCAGACGAGTTACCCCAGCAGCCTGAATGAGAGAGGTGAGGCAGGAGAATCCCAAGTCGAAACTCAGCAAAAGGACTTGATTAGACCCACTAGGTAAACAATAAATAAGCTGATTAAGGTCAACAAGAATGAACACTAACAGGCTAACAGGAGTGAAGTAACGAGGTGCACATCATGCACGGTCCCCCTTAAACATGTCATCTAAACACGCACCATCATTTAGGAAACCTAACTCGTTAGGCCTTGCAGCAGGAGGGGGGAAACAGAGAGCTGTGTGCCGTGCTAGGTGCCAGTCGCCCAGCCCTTCCATACACCCCCAGGAGCATCACCACTTCTACAAGAATTTATCCAAGACAAAGTTTTGGGAGAAGGAGAAAAAAAAAACCACCCCAAAAAACCAAACCACCACATCTCCTAAATTGCATCCTGTGGAAGGCAGCCTTCACTGCCGAGAGGTGAGGATCACAAAGAGGAAGGGGTACCCCAGGCTTTGCCACACCACCACACTGCTCTTGGCTGATGGCAGCTATTTCTAGCACTCCTGATTAGATCAGAGAAGTTAATAAGGCTTCCTCAAGTTCAAGGCAACAGCAGTGTTTCGTACAACAATTTCTTCCTTTCCCCGCAATGGAAAGTGGTTACCTGCAGGCAAGAGGCTTTGCTGGCAACAGCACAAGCAGGTTATTTTTGGAAGAGTACTTGTGTGGGCTTCTGCACTTTTGAGACCTCTACATGTTTAGGTATAGGTGGTAAGGAGGAGGATGTTTCAAGACTAGGACTGGTATATTTCTAGCCATGAAAAAAGCAAACTTCATCATTGGCAGTGGCAGGAGGCCCCATTTTAAAACATGAAGAGGTAACAATGCTCAATGATAAAACGGCCTGGGGCCTTTGCCAGTGTCACACCTGGGTGTGTGCCCTTACAGTGACAAAGGGCATTCAAGGGAATCGTGCAGAAATTTATTTAATATCCTACCTTTGCTTCAGAGGGCCTCTAGACATGTACCTGTAACACCACCCCACAGCACTCGCACTGAAACCAAACTCCCAGGTGAGCCTGCTGACACACTCGGAAACACCACCGACCATAGACTAACACCACCGCAGACCACAGACTCTTAACGCAGGGCTCCAGGCACCCTTACCTTAACCTTCTCTTAATTAAAAAGCAAAAAAAAAAAAACCACCCCAGAAAGCCTCGTATCTGAAAGTAAAGAAAGTCACCTTCAGAGCTGAACAGGGTTTACATTCAGAACTACGGCTACAAACCTACAATTTTCACTGCAATGTCTTTTGGAATTTAGTAGAAGATGCTATTTCTAGACAATAAACCATCTAATTAGGCTTTTCAAGCAATCAGGTTACAAAATGCCACTTCAAAAAGTCACAAGTTTAAAAAAAAGCCCTCCGATAGCAATTTAGTTATGCCCAATAGACATTTGGAGAAGCAGGACTTGTGCCAAGCAAGCAAGGCTGCACAAAGATCTCACTTCCCTTGCCGGCAGCTCTGCAAACACACCCATCCCTACAGCAGTGATTTTGGCGCTCTCAAGCAAAACAATATACACATGTAACTGCCAAACTAACATTTGCAGTGTTATACACCTATGCCACCTCAAGAGAGATTACTGACCGCTCCTCTTCTGCTCCACTTCACATTCACAGAGGGCCAGTTAAGCTCTCTTAGCACCAGGAAGAGGGGTGAGAGAAAGAATTCAGGCTTAATTTCTCTTCTACCTAACCACTAACTGGAATCCTACCACACGCTAATTCTCCACTGAACCTTCATCACTCAGACATTCTCTACTGCTTGCCTTGGGTGCGTAATACTTTGATAAAAAAACCAGAAGCATTTCTGAAATACTCACTAGCATAGTAAGTCTAAAACTGTATCACTAATAGTTTGCTGTCCATCCTCAGAGTGGGATGAAGGTATGTTTGGCAAAAAGCTTCAGTTGCAGCAAAAGCTCACAGTATTTTGTGTACGCGGCATCCTCAGAATCGGCTGGCCCAAACTCCAAAGCGTCTCAAAACCACCTCCCCTGTTCTTCTAGAGAACAACGTGGAGAACTGGAAGTGTCAGGTCTTACCTAGCAGCACACTACATGGGAAAATAAAAGTTATGGTTCAAGCATTAGCCTAAGTTGGACAGCTTCAGGCACGTGATTTTTACTGCAGCACACACAGGCGAGCGCATCTAAAAGGCAAATAAAGTCTATCCTACTGTACACATGGCCCCTCGTACGGTCACTTCTAGATTTCACCAACGCACTCAATGTTTCGGCCAAAGCAGGCGGCTTATGACCTCCATACCTCCTTGTACTTGAGGAACAAAGGTGATGGGAAGGAGAGGCCACAGCTACTGCTGCAGCTTTTCTAACACACCTTCTTTGGGCTCTCAGGTACTGGTATCATGTTCTGGAAGGGCAAGTATATACAGCATGAGCGCACATATTGATGGTACCAATACAAAAGCTACCTCCCTTGAAGATCCAGATGTTTTCTGCCTTTCATACAACACTATCATCCTCCCATCCACTCCTGCTCGGCCTTCTGAACCAACACCTGTGTGCTGTATCCCAGCAGAGGCCAGTTTCTCTTGCCTTATCAACCATAGTTGCGGAAACGAAAAAGACTCTTCAGTGCTACCATTCAAACCATTAAGACCCAGACAGGCCAGTGACAAACCACTGCACTAGCCCACAAGTTTTACAGATAGAGCATGTCAGTCATGCGTTCAGTCACTTTCTGCATCACTGACAAAGCACCGTGTCACCAGTGTGTCAATACCATCTGCAGATAGTTAATTCGGAAGGGTAATAGCTTAGCAGCAGCAAGGTAAAACAATAGGAGTGTTAGAATTTCACTGCATCATTGCTAAGAAACAAAGTTCACCGAGTAACTGATCAGGACACTTAACGCCCGCTGACAGCAGCACTGTACACTACTGACAGGCTCTACATGCCTCGCGTCTACACCGTGTCTTTAATCTACTGAAATACATGTTGTACAGCTCACATGAGTATTTGATCCTGGTCAGTATTTTATTCTATCTTGCGAGTGGCAGAGGAAGAAAGGGAGGACATCTTTTCAGCCAAAAAAATCCACAGTAACAAAAGCAGGATATTTACTAGAAGATGACACCAGCGACTGGTGTCTTTAGGTTGTCCAAGACTATGCTCTGAAGATGCTTTACATAAGATGAGCAAGATGTCCAAAACAAGGCCAACTGTGGTGTAAGATGCAATTTACCCTTTAATTTCCTGCCTCAATTTCACCCAGCCACAGAGGATGACTAGACTTCAGTTATGAACCATTACCTAAATCATATAGTTGGTATGTCTTTCTTTAAAAATTTACTTAAAAACTGCTTGAGCTGCAGGTCGTATCAGTCTGATCTGGAGAGTGAAGGCAGTTCCAACAGTACAATAGAGACTTGTCTACAGGCAGGTAAACGAGAGTCTGCTAACAAAGGGATAACAAAAGCTGCTGGCTGGGCTGCCAATGTTGCACACAAACTTTCATAGGATGAAGATGCTGTGGATGAGATCCAGGATGGGAAAACTGAGCCAACACCTGCTGCTTATTCTCCTCGCACAAGAGGGGGTGGGTAGACTATACAGAGGAGGGCTGTACAAAACTGGGCACTGGGCAGGCATTTCTTCAGCAGGCAATCCAGGCTCTACCTGTCCTTGAGCTCTCTTGTCACCCGCTTGGTGATGCGTCCACACATCAGGCCGATCAGGAAGAGTACACAGATGCCGACTGTGATCACAGACAGTATGTAATTCTTGGACGGAGAGGTCATAACTTGCATGGCAAGGTCAGAAAAGCCTTCCGCTGGGGCAACCTGGAGGCGAGAAGGGAATAAATGAGCCAAGCTGCGCTTTCCATGTGACCCTCAGCCTCAGCATTTATCAGGTTTAGCCTTTGGTACTGCTATTGCCTTCCGTCATCACCAGGCTTGGCCCCAACCACAAACAAGCAGGCCTGCAATGATTCATCTGAAGGAACTGCTGCTCAGGAGATGACTTTGTAATGGGAAGTTCTGCTGACACTATTTCCATTCCCCCTGACCTTCTCTGCAGGAGACCAAGGCCCTGCGCGCATGAAAGACAGTTTAATTCTGGCCTGTTGAGGATGCACCCCAGACACTGAGAGAATAAGATGTACAAGTTCAAAAAAGGAGACCAGATTTCAACTTTTCTGGACCCAACTCAAAACGCTAAACTTCAGAGACAATAATTCCATTACAGTTCAAGTTTTTCATAAATAGCTCACAACGGAAAGATCCAATGCAAATAAAAAAAAGGAAGTAATTTACTGAAATCCTTTATGTATTCACCTTTGCAGCATAGCTCCACATTTCAATACGATCATTAAGGCGTTTCTTGCATTCAGGCTGCAACCTCACACGCTTATCTTCCAGAGCTTCCATTAAGCATGACATTTCTGTAATGCAGAGAAGATGGCGTTACAAAATAGAAACAGTGGCTTTGACAACACGCTGTGGAAAGGCTGCTGGAAAGGGACACTTCAATTCTGCTCAACGCTGATGGTTACATAGCTTTCTAAAACAGACGAGCCAGCCTGACAGACTGTCTACAAAGTCCTGTTGCGCCCCTGAAGCTAGCAATTTTGCCAAGATTCATGATTAATATTGCATTTTGAGGCACAAATAATTTTGACTTCCAAAAAGAAATTACAGTAGGTATCCAAGATGTAGTTCACATGATTTACATGAGATTTTATAGTCTTATAAATTTGCACCTTCAATGAGCTGTACTCTAAATTCTGTGCCACTACGTTTTAGAGAGAACCAAGATCAAATTCAGCTCAGGAAAAAACAAGAGTATCTCCTTAGGCTTGTTAGGAGTTTCTTTTGATCAACAAAATGTTTTGGAGAGGTTTAGCTCCCTGAGTTTTCACACAGTCCTCTGCAAAGGAAATGGGATCACAATGTTCTGGGTGCCTACAGAGCACCTTGGCTAATTCATAAGCTCTTTTATATGCTCATATGAGACACTGACATAAAATTTTGTATTTTATACTTATACTGCCTTACTTGAATAATCCCTAATTGGATGCTTTCTGCTCTGCAGTGAAGCGTTGTTTTGTTCATAGCAAACAGGCTGCAAACTTTAAACTAACTCCAGACTTTTTAAATACAACTGTCAGTTCAAACACTCAGGAGCAGATCCTTCTCTAAGCTACAGATGCCTGCATACCTTCAGTGCAAACATTTCAGAACACACATCAAAAGAATTACAACAGAACAGGAATAAATAAAGGATATCCAGAATTTCAGAAAGGCATTCAGTAACCAGAAAGATAATGATCAGGAAAATACTTGGCTGGTATTTTTAATGCCAGATAAACTCAGAAAGATGGGAAAGTTCAGAACTTTTTTCCCCCACTAGCTTTCTTTAAACAGCCATACATACTATCCAGCCAGCTAACATAACAGCAGTAACAAGGTGCAAGAGCTTGACCTCAAACAGGAAAAGTATGGGTTGGGAAATAAATAAATGAGGTTTCAAGCGGTCTGAACCTGATGAACTCAGTCTTAGGGGACCTGGAACAGTTGATGAAGTCTCAAAGCCTCTAGCTGCTAGGGGAACTTAGAAAATGTAGTAAAGATTACCTACCCTCTGTAATACTTGAAAAGAAAACCTGGTATATTTAAGTAGAGAAGAAAAAAGAGGATCGAAGTACTTCAGTTTAATTTTGTCTGTCAAAAACTCTGAAACAAAGAAGCCAACCATGGACAAAGACTGACGTAGAATGGAGGACCAAGGGGATTAGCTAAGAATGAGCTAAGAATGAATCTTGTGAAACCAATTTGATTCGCTTCTGTCAGAGAGCAGCTTAGTTCCAGGAAAGCTTTTGATGCAGTTTGATATGACACTGTCATCAGTAAGCTTGGGAGCTGTATCCTGTGTGAAGATGATACAGGGAGGGAAATAAACCTCACTGAAAAATGAGTTCATGTCCTTCAATCCCTGTGTATTAAGAGGTTGTTTTCAATAGGATTTAACTGAGGACAGATTTTACAGAAGGGTTACAGATCCAGTATCACACAGTATTGTCAGTAATCACATGAATGATGGAATATAAAATATGCTTATTAAATTTGCAGATAGGGCTGCAAGGATATTATATCGGGATTGAAGAACTGGTCCCACCTCGGACACCAGGAAGGACTTCTTGATAGCCATCTTCTAGTGGCATCTACCACCTCTGCAGCCATTCCACTTCATTACCCACAAAGGACTAGTGGAAAGATCTGGTACTTAAGCTAAGCTGCATTCTCTTACCAGCATTAAGGCCCTCAGGACTGAGGTTATACAAGTAAAGTATGAGCACTTACGGCGTCCTCTCCCTGGTGGAATGGCAGCACAGTGGTGTTTGATGTCTAGGGCACAGGCTGTGTGGAGCACTGGGTCAACAAATATATCTGCTTTGCTTTCTTTCAGCATGTTGAGCACTTCCTGGGGAGGGGGAAATTACAAGTACATCTCAAAAAAAGGAGAGAGAATGAAACTCCTACCACTTGATGTTTCTGAAAGGTGTGTCATCTTTTAAATCCAGGATCATGAGAAAACACCACTGTCCCTGAAGGAGGCTCTGAATACTGGTTCAAGATGGATTAAACATCCTGGTTCACATGGGTTACCATGGTTATGGTCATTATAATATGTTTATTAATCTAAAATACAAAGTCAATATGCCAGGGTTACTTCAGTTAGAATTGAAATCAGGTGCCAGAGCCATGAGGGCAACTCATACAACCCCTGATCACAGCCAGTGCCTAGGCCATACCCAGCACTCATGAAAGCCTGCAACGGAGACAGCAACAGAAATGGATTAGTAACAAGAAACTTGGGCAAGCAAAGCAAGAAAGTATCAAAGCCTGGAATTGCAAAGGAGGCATTGTTGGCACAATTTTCACTGGCAAATTGAAATGGAATTGAATCGCTACAGGCCAGAACTGAGATGTGTAAGGAAATTTGCAGAGCTCTGGCTTCCTACTAGCTAGGACACAGCCTGGGCTGTGATCTGGAAAACTGACTGACTTCTGCAGGGATGGGATGCCTTTTAGAGCACATTCCATTTATTTCCTTTACCTTCTTGCACATTTCATTTTTTATTTTCAGCAGATTCACTTTCAGACATTCTTCCACCTGCCCAGTCTGCTCCTGCGCTGCTGCTTCTTCCGCACACAAGTTGGAAATCTATTTTGAAAAAGGTACTTTAACGTAAGTAGTTCACAACAATTATTCTGCCTTTTAGCACATTTATATCTCAATACATTAGTTCATCACAGGGTGCAGCTAGAGAACAAACGATTAGATGCTTTCCTCGCCCCGAATCCCCAGAGCCAAGTGCAGCCTGGCTCATGCAATATGCATACCCTTTGAAACCCAACAGCAAGAAGTCAATATTACTGTATTGAGAGGGAAGGAGGGAGAACAGCATAGAAAAAATGTTGAGCTATGAAATAAGCTGGAGACATGGCTGATTCGGCTATCAAAAGGGAAGGCTCAAAATCTGACTGTATTCCAGTTAAGGCTGACAAGACCAGAGAACTAGTACACTTTTATTTGGGTTTTGGTTTTTTTTTTTTAACAACAGGAAAGCAGTGTTTTTCCATAGTCACAAGTACTGATGAAATCCCAGGTGAAAAAACTAACTTTGTATTAGCACTGCATAGGAAACTGCAATTCTTGCACACTGGACAAAAGTCACAAGCAGAGAACCTGACTAGCTAGAAGCAGTTCAAAGAGAGGTTTTTGTTTGTTTTAATTATCGGGATAGCTCGCATTTTAAGAAAACAAAATCTGTTTCATGAAGGGAGTTTTTATCCTGAAAAAAGTAGCTGCTGAGCTGCTTCTCGTACCTCTTCAGAACAGTGCATCTGAAGCTGGGGATCCAGCCGATAATCAAGAGCTGATTCCTGGATTATCACTCGAATTTGGTCCTCGCAGTCTGGAGAGAGACGCTATTAAGCGGAGAAAGTCATTAACCCACTCAATGACCTTTATTTTCATAAATCAATCACCTTGCATTTTAACCTGTAATACTTGTATAGCAGTGTAAAAAACTCACTTATGTACAGCCTGTCACATACATTGAAGGCACCACAAGTCCAAGTTTGATTTGTTATTCATTGACTGCTGCTCAGCACAATCCTGCACAGTTTCTCATTTGCATGGATCAGCTCTACTCACCTGGTCTGCATATTTCAACTTCAGGCATGAGATGACTTGTCCTTCCAACTCTGTATCATCCTTGGCCCTATTCAGGATATTTTGACAGAATTTTGGTATATCTGCTTTGCATGCCTTCCTGAGCACTGGATTTAAGCGGTAATCTAACCAGGAAAGATGACAACTTCATTAGAATACACATCTTCATATTACAGAACATAACATTCCAAAAGAAATTTGACAGTAGTTTACTGGATAACATTGTACCACCGATAAATTTAATTCTGGGGGGGGAAACAGTATTTTTTCACAACAGAATTTTAACTTGTGAGATAACAGCTTCAGGAATAAAGTGGATCCAATAACACACGTTGACTCACTTGACTGAAAAAAGTCAGCGTGTGCACTGACAACATGAAGGAGAACAAAACAAAGCAAATATTCTTTCAGCCATGCAGACCACTCCACAGCTCAAGCAGGCAAGTTATATGTTTTTTTCAGAAGAGGATACCTGTGTTCTGTGTAATCTGGCGCTTGGTAATCATTTGCTTGCACTTAGGATCCATCACTTCACTGTTCTTGTTTTGTTTCAAACACTGCAACATATTTTTTGAGTCTGCCTCTGGACAAAACCGCTACAAAAAAAAACCAGAAACAAAAAACAAAAAAACCCAACTTTCATCACAAAGCACTTGAAAAAACCAAACCACTATATTCATGAAAGAAAAACCACATATTAAACACGCCCTATTAAAAAGGAAATTGCTGCTCTCTAAATGGACTATGGGCACAAACATCTTTGCTTATGGACAGAGCACTAAGCCGTACCGTCTTGACTGGCTTCTAGGCACCAGCTTGGGCTGGCAGTATCAAAAGCAATTGGCCTTTATTTTCTACTCTTAAGTTACAGCACACCTTGCAAGAAATACACACCAAATTAGGTCTCATACCCAACTACTTTCACTCCCCTTTATTTCAGAAACTAAAAAAGGAATCCTTTAAGTCTATACACCTACTGCTGTTCTGCATAAATGCTGGCTGGACAAAGCAACAGGCAAAGACTTTGTTAGTAACGCTTGGAATAAAGTAAGACCATACAGAACAAGAAAGCAGAGAACAGCTCACTGATAGCAATTTTCCCATTCCCACCCTGAATTAGACAGTCAAAAGTGAAACAGCTTATCCAAAATTGAAACCAAGGTACCCATTTCTTTTGTTAAAACTAATTTTGGGGATGTAAAATAATCCTCACCATTTTTGTGAGATTACAGGTCTTTTTAAGAGCACGAGTCTGTACTGGAGAGCAGTAAATTCTCAAGATGTAGTGCTTTGGCCACAACATGCAGTCAGGGTACTACATGCAGACCACATGTAGTAGCGCTTCCCTGCAAGAGTGTCTTGTATTAACATTCACTGCTGCTTTCCAGATGGTACCACTTTAAGCCAGCACTTCTGATTTTAAGTTTTGCATGCTTTTGCCTGCTTTATCAGTTTGATGAAAGTCAGCAGTGAATGTAATGTTACTTCTCTCTGTAATCATAACTTCTGCACCTTTGCCAAAAGCAAATCCAAATCCAAACCGACTGGATGAAAACTGTATTAGAAGTCTCAGCACAGACTTCCTCCTCTGCTTGCAGTTAGGAAGAAATTTATTAGTGCACAGTCTTTGATCAGATATTTGGAGGAAGTAAATTTGAAGAGCCCTGAAGAAACCTCAGCCTGATTCAGAGTTAAGAAACTGATTACTTTGCAAAAAAAGCAATCATACCTCTGAAAGAAACACAGCAGTCTTGTAAACAAGCCTTTATGGGAAGCTCAAAACTGATAGAGCTCTTGCATCCCAACCTCATCCTCTTAAACCAGCACACTACCATTACCTTGATCATCTGCTTGCAGACTCTCATGAGTGTATAGTCCAGTTCTGGATCCATCATCTCTGTCTCCTGCAGTTTAAACACCTTCTGGTGGCACCGGGTACTCAACTGCTTCTTGATTTCTTTCAGGCATTCAATAATCTACAACACAGTATTACAACCGTAACACACTGCTGCTCAGAACACAGATCTCTGTGTTCCCCTAATGTCTATCTTCATCTGATTTATGTAGTTAAGTTCCCAATGCCTAGATCTTGTGAAAAGTCATTAACAATGCTGATTTCCAGGACTTGCTGTAAGCTCATCTTTTCACACAAAGATTTAGTAAGAGGGCCACCTGGACTTACTCCAAAACCACAAACCTCATCTTGCAGACATTACACCTAGGAAATCTTTAGCAAGATTTGCAATAACCAGCTGCCAATAGCCTAAACTAGCATTAACAGAGGAATGAACTGCTCACAGCATTGAATTCACCCAGTATTAGCTTGTGAACCAGTGGGGGAACAAAAAAAAATTATGCTCCAAAATAGTAATGAAATATTTCAGTGGTATCAAAATGAAAATCTAACACTGCACTCACAGGAGCAAAAGTATTCTTCAAAAGTTTTCTGAAATGGAAGTACAAATTAAATTGTAAATTATTAATAAGATCCATTACCTGAGCATTGCCATAGGGCACGTTTTGGCAGTAATTCTTGATGTCACTTTTACAAGCCTCATACAGTTCTGGTTCAAGTCTGATATCCTCCGTCTGCAGGACAAATTACAATATGAACTTTTAAGCAGGTCTCTCAAAACTATTTTACTTTGTGAATCTATTAACTAGAGCCCTCTACTCAAAACCAAGCAAGCAACTCTCACAACAGGCAGGTTCAGTTTCTTTGAATGTAAGGATCTTGGGTGTGAGAAGCAGTGTTAGCAGGAAATCGACTTTGCAAATCCATGCAGTGGATCAGCTGGCTTTTTACACTGAAGAAAGGGTTTACACTGAAGAAGGGGTTTAAACTCAATTTTAGAGCTGGCAAGTTGTTTCCACTGCTCCTCCTATAAGGGCATTGACACAAATATCCAAGACAGCCAAAATATTTTCATGTGAAAGCTAAAGGACATATTAATAACCACTCGTCTATTGGGTGATCTGGAGGATGTGAATGAAGGTTCCTGCTTTTAGCGATGCCCAGCATTTGAATTCCTCCATACAAAGGCAAGAGTGCTGCATCTTCTGATATGAGCCTACTTAAGGTAAAGCTTTAACACTCAAACAATATCTACTGGACAAAGACCTAATGAATTTATTGCTGCAAGCACTGCAGCAGGAAGTTGAGAGGCAGCCTTGCCTACCAGAACAAATACTATTCTTATTTATCCACTGAGCAACTTAGAGCAGCTGGAGTTGAGTTGTTACATCTGCACTTGTTCCCTCTGTCTGTAAAATGAATCTTTTATTTTCTCCTAGAGGACTTTAAGGACATCAGCATGTGTAGCACATTGCTATCTAACACTAAACGTAATCACTTCTAGCTGGAATTCCAATGACCATTTAGTTTGCCTTAGCCTTCATGAGGCTATATTTAAGCCATTAAAGTCGACAATCATTACTTTCACCGTGAAGGGCAATTGAGCCTTGTGTTGTACAAAGAGCGGAAAAAATAAATTAGATACATCTTACAAATGAGCTTCCTTTTTTTTTTTAGGATGGACAAACCAGGAAGCTTTAATTCAAGGACCTCGCTAGAAGAGCGGACAGATCGAGTTTCACACATTTACCATCTCTAGCTCCTCAACACGCAGCTGTTTGCGGCACTTCAGAGAGACCCTGTGCTCCTTGGCATCCTGCAAAGTATCATTGCGCACAGTCGTGCTCAGACAGATCACCACATCCACCCTACAGAAAATAAAACAGCTTTTTACTCATATACCCTTCACTTACACCAGCCAAGATTGGTGCTGGATCAGCACATCAGAGAAATTGACCCCAGGAATGCAAACACGACACAAAGTCCTTGTGCATCTATGCTTACTTGTAGCCTGGGTACAGCTCTATGTGGAATAACTGGATCACAGTTCAAACCTAAATCTGATGCTCTCCAGCTGAGGTCTAGATCAGCGGGCAGGAAGATATTCAAAATCCCACCACACCCTGCCCAGCAAGACCTCTGCTCTTCAGTCACGTGAGCACCTGAGAAAAGCTTTACTTAATCTCAGAAATAGATGAAGGTGAATACTTACATGGCATTGCAAACAATCCTTTTGCATTATCGGAAGGGCATTTATATCATAAAATGCAAATAGTCTTGCTATCCCTGAACAGGATTGACCTTGTGTGTAATTTAGCCTTACGTCATTGCAGTAGGCCATTAAAAAACTCTTATACTGAAATGAACAAACCAGCTAAAATATATGGATATTTTCCTTTCCCAGACCAGCAACTGGAACAACGGTAGCCTGCATCTTAAGAAGATGATGAATCTAGCAAGGGTATAAAAAAATCCTGGGACATGCAGTCCACTAATTGCGATCCTTAGCTATTTTCAGAGCAAGAAAAATAAAGAGGACAGGCTTGTATGCAAGAGTAAACCAAAAGTAATTTTAAAGAGGCAGGCAATGCCTCTACCTTAAGCATCTGCAGAACACAGTCACTAAGGGAAAAACCACAAAACAACCAGCCTTTAAAGGAAAGCCCAGCGTTTTCTGTCCTATCATGAATTATCCTGTAACTTCATTACATATTTATACAATCAGATCACTGTTTGGTCAGGTGCTACATACTTTTTTTTGATGTTGGGGCAAAGTTTCAGCACATCCTCCTTGCAAGCCATTTTAAACTTGTATGAGAATCTAAAATCTTTCATTTGAACCTGCAAGAGAAAAATGAGAAAAAACAACCCACTCTAGTCAGCTGGAGGGAAAAAAGAAGTGCTGCCCAGAGGAACACTCGTTGAATCATGCAGTCACCAAATGCTTTTGTCTACAACTTAGTAATGTGGAAGCAAGGGGGACGCTGCACTGCTGAAGAAGCTGGGACTCTATCTACCATTCCCAAGGAAGGAAGGAAGGTCTGAAAATAAATCATCCCCAGAAGTGACCCATTTATGACCAGGCACACAAGTACAACTGTCTGAATTCACAAGAGCATTTTAAATACAGTGGGAAATCAATCTCAAAGAAGGAGGTGTTTCATAATTAGCAAATTCCTGTCAACACCCTCAACGAACACAACAAGTTTCCATTGATAGCAGAGAAAAGCGCTGCTTACCAGCTGGAAATGAGTAACTCCAATTGCACATTTTTCATTCATTTCCTTCTGGTGTTTGTTCTGTATTAGACACTCCATCAGGTCCCCAGAATCAATCTGGTTATCTGCAACCTCCTGAAAAAAACAGATGAAAGGCTTAAAAATGAGCTGCTCTTACAAGTCATGATTTTTGTGCTCCTTTAGCCCACTGTGACCAGGAAATGGTGGAATTCGCAGTGCCACTCTCTAGTGTGAGCTTACACTCACCATTAACTGACCACCCCAGAGTTGTACCACACAAGGATCTACACCTGTAGTCCAGAAAAGGATCTACACCTGTAGTCCAGAAAAGGATCTACACCTGTAGTCCAGAAAAGGATCATCTCAGGCACATGCGCGCTTTAGACCCAGGAGAACATGCCACAGTGACTCAATGCTTACACGAAGTATTACAGCTAGGTGCCTTAGTTGCTATTTAACTACTCGATCCTAGAGCAACATACGAAGTTATTTCAGCAATGCTGAGCAGCTGTGCGGAGCGTAGTGGCTAGACACACTGCTTGCAGGCAAGGGGGAAGGAAAAAGTTTAGGTTTTAACCCACTGTAAAGAGTGATTTTTCCAATTACAGGGCAATTTTCATCTTCAAACTCTTGCTTTTATGCTAGGGCTCTGACAACACCAGAAGTACAAGACTGAACTAGATTGGCTTAGGGTGTTTTTTTAAAGACTTTCGTAACTGCTTACGTCTGATTTTACTTTTGAAGTGTAGCAAGAACAGAAAGAACTACTACTAAAAACCTCTAACCTTTCCGACATGGTGTTTTTTTTCCCCAAAGATATTCATGCTATCGCAGAGTACTCACATGACAGAACGTCTGGATAATGGGCTCACAGGCTCTCATCAGCAAGGCTTCAATTTGAATGTCCTGCAGAAAACATGCAATATTTCATTTTCACAGTGAACAGACAAGAAAAGAGGCTCTGATAAAAAAACCTGTGATAAGAAGTTAAGCTGAACCCAGTTTACAGGGTTTTGAAAGATGCAATCCAGACAGCTTTGCCCTTCAGGTCTGGAAATCCTAGGGTTCACTCTTGCCAACAATGTGGCAAATGCAAGACAGGCCTTCCAGCTTAAGGGAAGAGCCTAGTCTCCACAGGAACACATTGCTTGGATAATTCAGCCAATCTCCTCTGAAATCACCTTACACCTAGGCAGGATTTAAATACTAATGACAGTTCTGAGCAAACCATTCTGTAACCACTGGGAGAAAGCTTTCCTTAGGGCACAATGTACATTTTAAGAGATATAGGGAACCGTTTGGGGCAAGACAGTCAAATATACAGCTTCATAAAATAAGTAGAGCTGCTGACCTCACTTTGGAAAACCTCTATGATGCACCTGGCAGTTATTTCTTGCAAAATTTTCTGGGATGGGGTGGGGGAAGTTGCAATACAGTACTCAAAACTACTTGCAAGCAAGACCAAAAAATGAAATCCCATGATGTATCTTCACTTGTACCACAAGCAACTGGGCTACCTGTGCAAGAAATCTTAGCTTCAGTACCATAACTGATTTTAATTGGGAGAAATGTCATCACCAGCCTGAAATCCTGAACTACTGTTCAATTCTCTTCCTCAGGAACCCTACATGAAAACTTACATTGTACGGGGTAAAATGGATGGCCTCTGCTTGATCCCAGAGAGCTGCATTTCTGCAGAACTTTTTTCACCACTGTCAGAATGACATGCTTATGCTCAACTCTTCCTTTATCCCAGGCTGAAAACCACTCACCTCTGACTCCAGCTCAGTGAGGTTCCCCACTATGTCTCTGCAATCAGACACCAAGTCATCAAGATGGTCCTGAAGGCATTCCAGCTCCTATAAAAACAGACATTTTAGTACGTGACCCAAAAACCCAAGCTCAAAATTTGGACCCTTTGCATAACCTTAACAAGAGGTTAATTACCCAAACTACAACCTATGACAGACACTTCAAAAAGACAGTGGTGCATGCTCTACTGCATCTGCTACATACCCCCTACAGCTATGCTAGGGCACAACAATTTAACATGAAAGTATTCGTTGCAACTTTGTTAAGTAGCAGCAGATGTTAGTTCAGTTCTGTATAAACACAGGAAGCAGGTCAGTATTTGCCAAACGGAAATGGGATAAAGTTTATGTGGGAAATGCCAAGCTTGTAGTAGAGTATTACAAATAAGAGTCAGGGTGGGGTGGGATTGCTTCATCAAAGTCCTTCTTGTTAACTAGCCCCTTCCCCCTTCTCATTCCATTACACATTTGAACCTACCGAAGCCAAGCAGTAGGCGCAAAGCTTCTTCATGTCACCTGTCTCTCAAACTACAACATTTTTAATATATTTTCTACCAAGATGTCCCTTTATCCCCTTTTCTGCCCGTCCCACCCCTTCAGCTTTGCAAATGAAGTAGTAGTGTTACTGCGCACTGTACCTGCCCTGTCTCTGTTTTTTCACTGCACCACTTCCCTAAGTCAATCATGCACTTGTCCTGGAGGGCTGGGTCCAGCTTCACATCCATGGCACGCTGATGGAGGATTCTCTGGACCTCTGCTCTGCACTCTCGTGATAGCTGCAAAGAGGACAAAGAGCGTTTAGCATATGGGGTCTCTAAATCCATACAACGCAAACAAGATGCTGTCAGGTGAAGTACTGAGAGCAACCACAAATGCCATCAGCAATCCCAGAAAGTACAGAAGTCATCCTGTACTGTTCAGCATGAGCCTCCTGGGGCCCCCAGGAGCAATCCAGGCTCCGAAAGAGTTTGGAGCTTTTGTCCTTTAATTAGGAGGAAGGCTCCTTTTATTTCACTGAAATAAACCTTATACTCTTAAACCTTCACTTTGCTTTTCAAATGTGATGTCAAAGCAGGTCTCTAGATTATCAGCTGCACTGCCCCCTTCATTCAAAGCTCCAGACTGCTTCTGGTGAAGAAAGTCAAAATAGCTCATGCCCTCAATACCAAAAGGGAAGCCCAGAATGAGGCAATATAGGCCAGCTGTAATTTCTTCTCAGCAATCCCACTGCAGCACATCAGAGCCAGCATTTGCCAAGACAGGAAGAAACAAATTGTAGGAAATCGAGGGATACTGGCATGGTGCTTGTCAGACCTAAACCACACCAGTCAAAGCTTAAAACTTCATGCATTTAAAATCCAAACCACTGGAAGTTACCTAGCATTTTGTGGACAGCACCAGAAAAAAGTACAGGTCTAACTTCTGATGAGTTTGCTTTCAAACACTAAATTTCAAGATGATAGCTCCTCCCTTAGCCTACTTTCCACAAGAAAAATACATTTAAAAGCCTTTTCTCTCTTATAGACTATTTGCAGGCTGGCTATTGATTTCTTTGGTCAGCACTAATATAAAATGGAATTAAAAAGTCACACAACACAGCAGACAAAGAAACTGCATTAAAAAATTATTCCTAAAAGAGAGATGCTTTCAACCAATACTTGACCTCTACCATGAAAGACCTTTTAAATCAAGCTGTAGAAATTAATTTTTAAGCCAGGCCATCGTGTAAACCCACCAACTCCTAGGGGCTGTGTGCACTGCAGTGCCAAAAGAAATGGAACCAAGCACCCAGCTGCTTTCAAGGGAATGCCTGGATAAAGGCACGAGAGGGCAGCAAACTTGAAAAGTAGCTCTGAACCAAACAAATGTGATTATGGTGGATCTCCAGATTGCAGGGCAGCAGTCAGATCCCTACCGTCTTCTTTAAAGACAGCATAAGCACATTTACCAGTACAGCATGCTCCAAAGAATTGAAAGGATGGTTTATATCAATAGGAAGAATTTAATGGGGTATAATCTGAAGTTGTACTCAAATCAAAACTTAATTAGAAACAGCCTAGGAAAGCTGGACTTGAAACTCCTTTTTGCACAAAACCAAGTTTGCAACTATGTTAGCTATCTACAAGGAATCATATTCCTCTTCGGAAAGACAAGGGGGAGGACTTGCACTGTGTTTAAACAGATATAAGTAAGCTGTTGTTGGCATACAGTTTCCCCCCCTGCAGGCAATTGTCACATCTTGATGTGGCTATTTCACTTTACCAGAACAGCACCACAGACCTTCAAAGGCACACCTGAGGAGAAGCTGGGCATCTGAAGCAGTGCAAGTACCACCTACGGTAAATGCTTTTAAGTAACTTTTGCGAGTTCTTGCAATTTTAGCACTGAGTGTCCAGCTTCCAAATGTATGTACAACCTTCGTATCACAGATCAAAGAGCAGTAGTTGCACTCTAGCACTTACCCTCCTTCCTTGCTCCTCTGTGCGGTACGCATGCCTGTACAAGCAGGAGAAAACAGCCCCTGGAGGCATCAGCTCACTCGTCTCGTTCCAGCCATGGGTATGGCAGAGACGGGAGGCATCTCCCTGACACTTGCGGTAAAGGACTGTATCCAGTCTGCAAACAGAAAAGTTATCACTAGCATTTTATTCAAACCTTTAACGTTTTTCATATTCTGAAATGCTTTTGAGACAGAAAAATCTACTTCAAGTTTCATACACCACCACATCATTTAGCAGCGGTGTCTAACCAACTGAACCAACAGGTGGCAAAATGCCTGTCACTCAGTTTGGAATCAACTCCCTAATGTTGCAAAAATACACCAAGATCTTTAATTACAGATTAAAGTCTCAACACTTCTTGAAGCGCCTCCCATTCTCTTCTGCAGCATGCCAGCCAAATGCTGACATGCCAGAAAAAAAAACCCTATCTCCTTGATGTCCTAAAGCAGCAGAAAGGCAGGTACGCACCACATTTTGCTTGTTTAATATGTTACGTGTACTTCATACTGCTGCCATTTTAAAATGCCAGTTTCACAAAAAACTGAGTTAGATTAATTATTGTCTGCCCTGGATTTGAGCGAACTGAAGACTCAGCATCCCTTGCATGCAAGAAAACTGCAAGTGCAGATCGCTTAAGATGACGTCTAATTACATTCAATTAAGAGATATTGCCAACTTTCCAAAATTGAAACTTCAGAAATCTACAACACTTTAGCAGGCAAACATCAAGTGATATGAGTGGACACAATTATATAGATAATGACATAAGCAGTAAGGAAACCATTTCTACTCCATGCATCTGTGCTAGGCGCACAGGTAATACAACAGTTTTTATAAGCCAGTTCTAGGCAATGGTGGTTAAACAAGAATAATAAGCTAATGCTGCCCAGCCTGCAATATGAGTTAGAATTATCTTTATTCCCAGCAAAACGCAAATACTCAGTTTTCCTTCTTCCAATCACTTAAGTTTGGCTCAAGCAATGAATTACGTGCTGGAAACATGGCACAGGGAGGAGAATTAGCAATGAAAGGAAACAGGAAGAGGAGGAAAAAAAAATTAAGAGTATTCTCTTCTACCTATGGAGACAGTTATTGAGAGGACTAACTAAACAGCCATAAAAGCCCAGAACTTTCTGGTCCATGAAGCCCCACGTATTTAAAAGCAGAAGGTTCACAGAGCGTGTCAGCTCTTAACTGCTGACAATGCTGCCCACAGATACAGCTGAGACATACATTTTCTTCATGTTCGATTTTAATACCTTTGCTGTAATCGAAGCCCATCACTTCTTGCCTTACACTCCTTACGGTCACTGAGAACAATTATTCCATTTCTTGAAGTAACACTATTTGATGTACTCTACTTCCTCACCTCTCAGCCATCTCCAGAAGAAAAGCAAAACACTTTCCTCACTGGTCACATTTATCTCCTCACCTTAACCCACAAGGACACAAAGGGCTCTGTTTATATTTAAAACAAAGCGCTGACATCTTTGGATGATAAAGTGGGAAAAGCAGTGCTCCAAAGGGAATTACATCTGCTCTACAGGCTGTTATCACACCTAGAGAATTTGAAAAAAGGCAGAAATGGAAGCAGTGAGCCTCTCTCAGAGCATCTCTATTATAATTAGTAGTAGCTTCGTCTTCTTAACTCCCATATTGTAGCACTCAAAGCAGATAAAACTGTGCCACCTGCACAGAAACTGACCTTCAACTTCAGTATGGGCAGAGAGACTTCTTTAATTAAAGATGCATTGAATTTCAGAGCTCAAACTTGAGATGCTTTTTAGGGCTCCATCGTTTCTAAGTGAGTACCTGATTTAAGAGGGTGTCACACTTACTTTTTCTAAGCAGCTTTTGCTTCTACCATTCTAGACAGACATTAATGCCCTACAGACCTGGCATGCTTAAAAGTCCTCTTCTGAACAAGCATGAGCTATACTGTTTTATAAGGAACGACTAATGCATAAAAACACTAAATACAAGCATCAAGTGAGGATAAATCTTGTTTTACAGTACTCACTTCCAATCACGAGATATAAAATACTGGAGTTCCAGGAGTCTATGCTCACAATCCTCTACCATCTTCTCAGTATACAAGTGCTCCATCAGGCAAGACAGAATCCTGCAAAAGAGGAAAAAAAAAAGTTAGGCAACAGACTTATAATCATGCTGATCTTCCTTGTAACAGTTGGGTGTTGCCAAATCAGTCTTTCCCATAGATAAGATGTTCAAACACAGTGAAGATCTTTCTCATCCTTCAAAAAGATTGCATCTGAAACAACAGTATACCACATTTGTACCCTTTAAATTCCATTGGTTTAGTTATCTCAACAAGTCTGATCTATACGACAAAATCATAAGGAATATTTTATTTAAAATCTGGCTTGGGAGACAATATCAGACCAGAAGATAAAAATGACATTTGTCTCTCCAGTATGGGTTTGCTTAAACGGCCTTTCAAGGCTTGTTACTTTTCTTTGTGATATTGCTAAACACTTATGTAGTAAGAGAAATTAGCACATCAAATGTTGCAGATTTAGTCTAAGCATCTGAGATAGCTACGTCCTTCATGTAGGATGTTTTAGCCTGAAGAAGAGAAGGCTGAGAGGGGATCTCATCAACACGTACAAATACCTTAAGGGTGGATGTCACGAGGACGGAGCCAGACTTCTCAGTGGTGCCCAGCGCCAGGACAAGGGGCAATGGGCACAAACGGAAGCAGAAGAGGTTCCAGTTAACGGGAGGAAGAACTTCTTGACTTTGAGGGTGACCGAGCCCTGGCACAGGCTGCGCAAGGGGGTGTGGAGTCTCCTTCTCTGGAGATATTCAAAGCCTGCCTGGACAATGTCCTGTGCAACCTGCTCTGAGTGACCCTGCTTGAGCAGGGGGTTGGACTAGATGATCTCCCAAGGTCCCTTCCAATCCCTGCCATTCTGCGATTCTGGGATTCACCAGTGCTAAACCAGCCCTGTTATAAAAATACCAGCCTGCTTATACAGCAAGAACAAAGACAGAGCTTGGTTCACACATCCAATCCAGTATGAATTGCTAGTTTGGAGTCCATCACTTCTGGACAGGTTTTAGTATATACCGGTCACCCACACAACCTTCATGGATGCTCGACAAACAAAAACCAGTTGTAACAGAGAGGCACCTACATTGGGTCTCCAGACCGTATGTGCTTGCAGGCAGTCTGTATCACCGACTCGCAGGCCTCATTCAACGCTCGGTCAATGCGGTAATCTGCACCGGGGTCAGTTTCTTGAATCAGTGTTTGAAGCTGGAAGAAAGAAATTGTGGATAGGAAAACAAATTGTAACAATCAAAACAAGAGCACTTTGCAACCTCTCAGCGTGGCAATTCTACACCAGTAATACCACCACCAGGTATGACCTCTGCTCTACAGTTGATTTTTTTTTTTTTTTTTTTAGTGGTTCCCCTGCCGTACACTGAAGTTCAACTGTAAACGTGGACCAGTTATATACCGATTTACAAAACAGAAACTGTAAAATTTGAATATTGTATTTTTGATCCATCCTCATTCCATAAGGCTGATGCTACTAAACACGCACATTTGTCGCATTTCTGTGAAGACTCTCTACTGCTCTGAACTGAAAACCAAATCAATGTTTAAAGACCAGTTGCCTAACTACAAAGCTTAAAAACATTTTCAAATTGCCTGGAGAAGACACAAAAGCTTCATTGAAATACAGGATAAAATGTCCTGTTCTGCTGGCCCATGGAACATTATTTCCTCAAGTATGCCTGCTCAAGCTTTTGGAAGCCAGGGTAACCAATTTGGCCTATAGTACACAATTTATCATTTGTATTATGTTGTATTGTGTGCATGTATATATATATGAAGGGAATCTGGGTAAATCTCAATCTCACTTAATCCATGGTTTGGGGGAGAAGGGTAGCTTTCTGCACCATAATTCATCCCAGGATCCCCATGACCCACTTCATTTCCCACCAAGCTGTGAATTCCCAAAGACTGACACAGCGCAGACTGGTATCATCATTCAACATGCAAACATTTTTAGCTGACGAATTTGCAGGGGGAAAAAAAACCAAGAGAGCTTGCTTAGAAGGCAACTGCACACCAACATCAAACAGTCTACGCTGTTAATATCTTTACACTTAATGATTTTTGTCACTGGTCCCCAGCCCAAGTAAATCAAAAGCACAGTTACGATTTTATCCTCCATCTTTCAAAGTCTGCACCTAAACACCATGCAGGAAACTTTCAGGGGCAAAGCCTAACATCACAAAACACAGAGAAGAAAAAAGCATCAAAGAACTGGAGAAAATGCAAGCCAGCACTACTTATCCAATAGGAAACTTGTAAATCGGGAGGACCGACTGCAGACTGCCAGGGAAGAACACAGGATTTCCTGCGACTCGCTCTTAGCCAAGTTAATTAAACCCAGCCTCAGTTTCTAAGGGATGCAGACAGCTTAGAAGAGCACTGCCTAGCAGGCACAAACTGTTGATTCAAAAATTCTTGGGATGTTTTCACTAAAAAAATAATAGAAAAAGAAACATTTTTATGACACTGACAGTGGTCAAACAAAGCTAATACAGGATCCAGTTCATAACAGGGAGCTGCACCTTAATCAGCAGCAGAAGTGAGAAGTGGTATGTCCTTTACAAACTTGCTAAGAGTCAATGCAAGGAGGGGAAGGATATTGTCGTTCTGCTGGCATGTGCACACACACACAGCCTGCATGGACAGGCAATACTCTGCACGTAAAGTGCTGGGCTCACTTCATGTCAGATGTTTACATATCAGAAGTATGGTTACTGGAATTACTCTCTCAAGGACAAATGGGTGAATAAAACCTCAAACTTGACACTTCCTTACACACACACAGATTAAATAAGTTGGCCAGGGTATTATATAGCCAGGATTCTTCCGCAGGTCTCCATTTAAGTGGTATTTGTGTTGCTATCAAGTGGAAGAGGCCAAAGTGCACTGGGTGCAACAGCTCAGAAGCACCAGACCGCCTCTCTGCCCTGTTTTGGGCACTGCTGCAGGATTCCCAGTCCTGATTCTCAACCACGTGCAAGATGTGCAGCAGTGAGCCAGCTGCCCTGACTGCAGGGGCAAGGGAATAATTTGGCACCAGTAATAAAAGTGAAGGTTTTATAGCATTTTCCTCCCTCCCATAACAAACCCTTGCAGCTGAAAAGCAGCTGGATAACTTTTATAATCCTCTGAACCTTTATCCTGATGTGGAACTAAATTAACAATTAACTATAAACTTATTAGAAGTATTAGAAATTGAAAGCAGAAATATCTACCCTTTTAGCAAGGATTATTGTTTTATCTGCTCAAGGGACTGAACAGAAGAAAGAAAGATGAGACCAGAGCAACATAAAACTCACGCATTTGAGAAACAGTTTCCCAGCAGCTCTGGTACAAAATATTGCTTCCACTGAGCAACACCTCAGGTGCCAGACACTGCCAGTACAGCTGTGGATCTTTTAAGGGCTGATGCTCACAATTTAAGGGACATGTATATCTGCCGTCCAACGATCTACAGCATTGCAGACCCACCCTCCCTACACACAGGATCTCCATCTTTGAAGATTAACTTAACGATGATGTTTGCAGCAGACCACTGAATGACTGGAACATATCCAAGCTGTATATGCTTCCCTAAAGTGAAGAGCTTGTTTTACATGTGAAGACGTGCTCCTGAAGTAGCATCTCATTCTGATATTTTTTTTTCCTTAATAAAATGCATGCCCCTACAGAAGTACATCAGTAGCATAATAGGAGCCTTATCCTTTGCTTCAGAACAGCCAGAGTGGTCTCTGAGACAGCAAAGCCAAACTGCAAACAGCCCTTAAGAGGGCACATTGCTAGAGCGTGATATGCTGGGGTGAAGAAGGTACTCCAGCCTATAGTTAGGCAAGATAAGGCTGACCAAACACCCCAGAGTTTTTTTTTTTAAAACTTGGGCTGAACCATTCATGTTACACAGAAAGACATCGTTCCTCTACCATTTACAGAACTTGGGCATTTTGGCAAGTTCACCGATCAAAACTGAGACAAAAAGTCCCCACACAGCTCTTAGATGTTTGGGTCAAGGCATGCCTCTTGCACAACAGCACAGTTAGTCAGGAGCACAGGCTCTCGTATGCAAGATCATTCTGGTCAAGGTGTCTTACAAGAAGTGAAACCTCTTAGATCAAGGAATCGGGGTTTGAGAACACATTTCATTGACAGTCTTAAATACAAAGAATCATACTCCTGCAGGAAAGGGTATGAGCAGATGCTCCTGCGGAAAAAAAAATAATCATGGAGGTTCTTCGGTTACACTTCATTGCTTTGGGATTCTTTGTGTTGTTTATAGCAGATGGGCAAACATCTTCCTTTCATAAGGCAAGCAGCATCAGAGCAAACCTTGATAGACAGGACGGTAAGTAAAACCAGATCCAAATTAGATGTTTCCCATTCCAATTTCCTCAAGCAAACTGTCTAGGCAAGCGCATCTAAAGAATTTCAGGACTAGTCCTACTGCTTTGAGCCAAGAAAACTAAATGCTGTGTTAGCATTAGCTACTGATGCTACTAAAAGCTCGGGGACACAAGTTTTTGACTCCACATAGAAAAGACAACATCTGGAGCCCAAAGCTCTGCAGCCAGCTCTGTTCAGACACCCCCAAAGCAACCATGTTGTTTTTCTCTATTTCCACAGATGATAAGGTAGAGATGCCACAGACCAGCAGTTTCACCATCAACAGCCACATCAAAGTTCAATCTGAGAGCATCAGCAGCTTGTTCCCAAAATAAGAATTGCCCAAGAACATCAGAAAGCAAGGACCAACAGTCGGCCAGCTTTCGTCTAGCTGGACTTGGCCTGAAGCCACGTGCACCAAGCAGGAGATGACTGAAGCAGCCATCCTATCTGCAGATGAGGAGCCACTGGAGGTACAAAATGACAGGACATCTCACTGACATTATGTGGTAGACAAAAAAAAAACCACCCAAAAAACCCCCCACACAACCCCAAAATAAAATAGCCCATGCTCTTTGACGCAGTCTGCTTATTAGTTTTTGGAAACACCACAGGTCAATCTTTCCCCCATGAACAAATTTACCAATGCAGCACTTTGAGACCATCCGTGTGTCTCAAAGACCAAACTATATTGACACATGGCAATGGAGAAGCTGAGAAATCAGCTTCAGAAAAGCATCCGTGGCTCAGCAGAAGCATACGTCAAAGGTGCTCCCTACATATCCAAAAGGAAATTAAGTAGCTCCAGATACTATGAAGGGATGGATCTCTAACTTGCCTTCTTCAAGGCCTGTCATATGGGCCAATCTCATACGACAGGCGAGTTTGAGTCTCTTGCACAAGCCACACAGTATCTGGAAGGGTTTCAGACAATCTCCCATACCTGGAAACATTCAAGGACAGGTTGGATGGGGCTCTGAGCAACCTGATCTAGTAGCAGTGTCCCTGCTCACTGCAAGGGGGTTGGACTAGATGACCTCTAGGGATCCCTTCCAACCCAAAACATTCTATGATTCTATGATAATATTCTCTTCCTTACAAATATAATTTACCTTACCATAGAAGGTAAAAGCAAGAAGCTCATGCTAACGCAATAAATCAAAACAGAACAAAACCAGTGACAGCTGAGACAACCATTACTGTTCACATACAAAAATATCAACAATAAATGATTTAGTACCTCAGAAGTCATAGGCAGCTACATAATAGCACCATGCTGGTTCTCAGGAACCCAGAGCATTGGCATGTTTATCCTATTCTTGCAATCACCTATTTCCTCTTGCCCATAAAAATGTGGACAAACTAATCATATTTTATAAACCCAACACTTAAACACTTAATTTGCTCCTGCTGTCTCTTGCACAGAGAACAGAACACAGGTCATTCAAGTTGAAGGGGAGTCATGGACAAGGCCTGCTGTTGCATCAACGTAAAAAAAACAAAGCAGAAGTTTAAGTATAGGAGAACTGAAAAAAAAACCCTGTATATTTCTACAGACATTCTTTTTCCGCAAAAGTCTGAAAGCTTGTATCGCTTTTGGGGAACCCCTGCCTTGATTTATTACTTGTTCTGAACATGCACTTCCTGATCTGGAAGTTATTCCCAAGGTGAACTGATCTTCTGACAATTTGCAAATAACCAAGTTCTGAGGCAGCAAGTTCTATTCCATATTTAAACAGAAACAAGTATTCAGTTTTTCACACTAATGTTGCAAAGCATAAATCACGCACTATAGCTTACCGCAGAAATGACTCAAACTGTACAGCTGCTGCAACAATACACCTGGTATTTATGCTGAAATAAGCTTCATCACAAAAGCATCCTATCCCTTACAAAAATTTAACAGATACTCATTTATCTTTGATAACATACACAAACCAGCAACAGCTTGGGTTCAAGCTTTAAGCTACGTTTACATGGAAATCAGACTACAGTCGTTCCGTATATTGCAGGAGGTCAAGAGCACACATCTCCCCAAATTCCACATCAGCACTAACACTCCCTAGCCATTTTTAGCATTGATGTCACTTTTCCAGGCTCATGGGTCATTAAAAGCAAGTATAAAGTAAAAAAACGTAATATTACCATAAAAAGCACTAATGAGTTTGAACAAATATGAAACAATTGTTTTCGATTTAAAGAAATACAAACAGAACGCACCCAGGCCAAAATGGAGTTTTAAAAAGGCGAAAGAATCATCCTGTTTTAAAGAGGTATTTTGGAGAAGAACGACATTTCCTTCAGTGGCTGCAGCTACAATGGCGTGCAGCAGTATGTTGTACTTACCTGTCCCTGAAGTTCCACTTCCATCGTTTAAGCTGAATGAAATAGCAAAAATAAAACTGAGTGGAAAGGTGCTTTGAGGAGATTTAGTGCATTTCCAAAGACAGGGCAGAGGGGGAAAAGGAAAGGAGAGGGAATGTTTTAACACTTATAAAAAAGCAATCTTGCACCCAGGAGAGAATTCCATGACTTGAGAGCTGCTAGAGAAGAACTAGCGGAGATCCAGTACAAAATCCAGAGCAAAACAATCCAAAATTTATTTTTTGATGAAAAAAACCCCATTACTAATGTGCTGCTAGATACCAAGTTATACTTCATACCATGACAATTACACAAGTGCCTCCAGCATTCACTTGTACCCAGCAGAGCCGGACTGCCTTCAGAAGAATCTCCATCACAAGGCAAAACATTAACAGACAAATCAGCACTTCTACCAACTCAGCAAGCTAGAAGCGAAGCGATAGAAAAGCATCTTACTGCCTGCTGACAATTCAGCCCGACGTTTCCCTTTTCGCCCCGTACTACTTTCATCAGGCAATGGAGGGTGCGACCTTTCCGATGCAGGCCTGAGCAGTGGTGTTCGATCTCCCCTCGGCAGCTCAGGATGATTTCTGGGCTCAGCGAGAAGTCTTCCATTAGCATGCGCCGGTAATCCAACATTTCCCCCTGGCACTCGCTGCTCACTTGTCGACCTGAGCCAAGAGAAGACACCACGATTCAGTATTAATGCTTAGCAAAGCCCTTTTTGACCTATGCTACCATCACGTTGGAAGAACAGGGATGATGTCCATGCTCTGGACAACACCAGACCAGAACAAAGGTGCTCGAGCAGACGTGCTGGGGATTAAACCAGTTGTTACGGTAGCTCCCAGCATTTAATTGAACCTGTAAAATAGTAAATGGATTTGAAATGAGGGATTCCTGAAAGATTAGGAGAATCTTATTGTGGATTTCACGTTACAGAAGGTGCTTTTGAAGAACAGCTGAAAACGCTCAGTGGATCTATAGTTCTGTGGTACAGGTCAGCTCTTCCCTGTATGCTCAAGGGCTCATTTTTCCCCTGTAGAAACAGAAGTAACCTCTGGTAATTTACCAGCTTGATATGTAACGGGGGGAGAAATTTGCCAAGACTAAACATTTTCAGAGGAAAATGTTTTCTAGAGCAATAGCACATGGTTGCTCAGGAAGCCAGAACACAGAATAAAAAATGTTACCAAGAGCATATACGGAGTGTAAACCACTGCAGTTGCACAGAAATCTGACTTTAATCAACGCTTAGACCTTTCTTAGAGCTTTCCCACAGTTCCCATGTAGACAGTTGGGTTTTTTTAATCAAAGGGAACATATCTCTTTTGCTATGCCCCCCCCTTAGCCCCCGTCACAACCTATTCATACCTGTACAACACTCCACACAGAGGTCCTACACCCCAGAAGGGGCTCCCAAGCATTATAATACAGACACATGGAGGTGCGTGGAATAATTATTTCTCCTCCCGGGCTATGCTTCGCGCATGAGCCACGCGCTGCAGAACCTGTTCCACCGTGAAAGTGGAAGTTAATAACCAAACAGCAGTTTCCTGTGTGTAATTCAGGAAAGCACCTGCCCTACTGCAGGGAGAACAAAAAAAAAAAAAAAAACCACAACTTTTCCACAAACTGCACACATCATTTCCACATCAATCAGAAGCAACGAGTTATTCAAACTCACAAATGCACAGATTATTTATGGTGTTACGGCAGCCCTTCCCACCTGTGCCAGAGGCATTGCAGCCTGCAGCCCGGCTGCTGAAAAAGAAACCACTCAGCTGCATGCCAAGGGGGAAACCAAACAATTCTCCAGTGCAGATCTGGAGGATATAATGTGTCATTTTACATGTTATGTCAATGTCACAGAGAACCTTTAGCATGGTCCTGCTGCATAGGGCCTTTTAATGCCTTTGGGACAGCCGCTGGCCTTAGGACATCTCCAGCTTACATGAACTTAAAAGAACAAAAAGAATATTCTCACACTTACCTTCCATCTATATAGGAAAAACCTAGAGTTAGAGAAATTAGGGCGTTTACCCAAGCTACTGAACTGCAAGGAGAGAGCATTACTTAGAAGAGGCAGAGGACTGAGTATCCCTGGCTTTCCCCGAGCAATGATAAACAAGTTCTCTATTTTGTGTTTTAACCTAGTAGCATATACAATGCTTACTACACAAAGGGGGAAAAAAGCTGCTCAAATTCACATCGAATAGAAGGATTTGCAATTACACATCATCAGTCCAAGTGGGATTTGCTATTTTACATTTTAAACTTCTTGCCTACACAACATCAGTCAGCATCAGAGATCTACTCAGCTATTCTGATCTTCAAAACAATAGTGATGAAAGCATTATGATGAGGAAACTTGCCTCTGAACCAAAGTTTGGAAGAGGTTACTTGGAGAAGGGGACTGTAAATACATGTTGAAGGTTCCAGAGAAACTTAAAATCAAGGTCCCACCTCTTGATTCAACTCCACTTACCTCTGTGCACAGCAGACTCTAAGCACATCAACAGATAGGAAAGCCTGGCTTCCCGAGACCGGGGAAGGTTCTCCACATTACAGCGGTACTTCTTCAGATCACTTTTACAGGACTTGGCCAGCGAGTAACTAACTTTGTAGTCTTGGGCGATGAGCTTCTGGCGGGTTGTCAGCGCATCGCGACACTGCGGGAGACACATCGGGATGGCTGAATGAGCTTCCACATGCTGGCAGCAGAGCTAGACCTGCTGCTAGGTTTTCAGGTTGTGTTTCAAGAGATGACTGATGCTTTAAAATTCATGCATTTAAGCTGGACTGCAGTTTAATTTTGTTTGTCTCATAGAAACCACACAGTTAACAATGCACAGTGAGATCAACAGATCAAGGGTTTTAAAGGCAGCAGCTCCCTGCAGAGCACTTCTTAAAACTGCACATTCATCCAGCTCTTTGTGAAGAGCTATGGGTGAGAGCATGACTCATTCTTGGTAACTAGGATCAGTTGCTGACATTTATCCCAGCTGTGGTACACACTCACCCCATGCCCTCAAGAAACAACTTTTTCCAGTCACATTTACAAAACAGTGTGCTCTTTGGATTTGTTCTGCAACATGCCGAACAGATGACAGCAGATAAAGCAGCCCAACCATGAGAATTTCTAGCCATCTTCCACAACTGGCGAAGCTCACAAGGATGCACTGTGGCCAAACCCAGCAGCTGCAAGAACCACCCTTTAAATTTCATCCAAAAAAGGGCCTGAAAAAACACTGCTATGCTTTGTAACTTTTGGTTTAAATTATGTGAAAATTAAGTCTGAGGGTGGCAGATAATTCAGAATAGCTCAGGCAAATTTGTCCATTCTCCGCCTATTTGGAAGGAAGGAAAACTGCACGTGTCAGGTGGGGAGAACAGGGAGCAATCTTGGCAGGGGCAACAGAGAAGCCCTCTAGCCCTCTTCCATTCCTTACACAACAGGTTTTTGACTTTTCTCCCACTTTTTCCCATGCCTGCTCCAGGACCTGGAAAGCCCTACTCAAAGATATTCCCACCCCCTCCTTCACACTCCCATCTCCGTGCCATGACTGGGACCTTGGGACTGGGCAGGCTTAGAGCCCTGGACACAGGGAGATACAGGTTGGCAGATACCTCATCCCCCAAAGCAGGGGAAGGTCAGGTACAGCCAGGGAGCCCAGCCTGGCAAGCAGTTTTGGATTCCACAAAGCAAGCCACCCAGCAGGCAGCTCCTGTTGGCTACATGTGTATGAAGCAGCCGGTGTCGTTAGCAAGGAGGGACATTTTACCAGGTAACAGCTTCTACAAAACCAGTGACTTCGCAGATGGTCCAACCTTGGCAACCACAAGAGCAAGAACTAGATTGTGTGTTCCTCCTGCTCTGCACACTGCGCCCTCAGAGCATCTACTCCTCTCTCCCTACCAAGTCATCTGCTAGAGCTTTGTCTAACCTCTCAACATCTTCCATTCATCTCTTAAGACTGCTGATTGTGGAAAAGACCCCTCAAAAGCCACCACTGTCCCTGTACAACCAAGAACAGGTTAAGCAAAAATAGCAGTCCATTTCAGGAATGCGCCTGTGCAAAATGAAGCTTCGTTTCCATCCCTCAGGGATCACTCTCTCAGTTTGGAATTCATTAATTGGAACCAAGCTTACAGATAGCAAACGCATTTAAAGAAAAGAAAATCAGTCCGATCCCTCCAAGCCTCTGAATCGGGCTCCTTCAGCGGAGCTTCTCTGAGGAGGGCTTTACAGATATCCATCTTCGTATCCTTTCAGACAGATGATACAATTCCATATAACCCCAAACACTATGATGCTGCTTCCAAAATCACTGAAGGCATTGCTGCCTTCCTGAAACACCTACTCCAATACAAACTCTTTTCAGGACTGGCTTTGCAAAACAACTTTTTTGTTGTTGTTGAAACCAGCATCTTCAAGAAAAACATAAGGAAAATGTCAGTAACTGAACTGTGCCTCTTTCCCACAGAATTTGCTTCGTCAGAGCCAGACACTCATAGCCTTGAAAACAAAAGCGAAACGCACACCCAGCTTCCTGTGCTGAGGCATCTGGGCGTTTTGTTTCTAATCTGTACGTTATGACAGCATTTATCCAAGGCTTAGCCCAGCATGTTGTGATTTCTACTTTAAACACTCAATCACAGTGAGCTCTGTATCTACCTTCCCAAATTACCCACCCAAACCCTTTGATTTATTTAAATCCTTAACTTGAATTAATTGTACTCAAGTTACAGCCTTTAAAGTCATCAGCACATAGCTGGAAACACAAACATACCAAAGCAAATGCATCTGTTAAAGCAGTCGGTTATCCGACCACATAGATGATGGATTTTCCTCAAGACTGGAAAAGAATAATGTAGCCTGGACTGATGAATGATCCGATGATTTCTGCATTAAGGATTTGTCTCACTAAGACAGATACTTACCTTTTCACTCATTGATTCTTCAAACTTGTGATTAAAGAGGCACTTGTAGACTCGGCCTTCCCCAGCCTGAGTCTGTGGAACAGAAGAGTAACATTTACCATTAAAGATAAGACTTGTAATGCTTAACGAGCAGGCTAAACTACACCTAAAGAGATTTATTTTTTAAACTAGAAATATATTAAAGTTAGTATTCCAAATGACAGTGATAGCTTCTATACTATAAAAATCTTTTCAAATTTATTACATTAAAAAAAACCTGGTTGTGTTCATCATCCTTTTAGGGAGAAGATGCCTGGCTAACTCCGACTGAGTGATGCAGCTTTCCAGCTCATCACTCCAGGGGTAAGGAGTGATGTGAGTAGTTAGACCCGGCTTACCTCATGCAATAGCTTAGCGCTGCAGAAGGGAGCAGTCACTTACCTTTGCTGCCTCCTCCCCATTCGAGTCATTCCACTCACAGTCACACCACCTCTGATGCCCATTAAACCATTTATGCCAATTCAGTTTGTTAACCCACTGGAAATAATGCTTGTTTGTTGGGTAAGTGAATTTAATACCAGTTTTATTGCAAAATGACAGCTACAAAGTGTCTGTTTGCAGTATTACACAATCTCACTCAGGCTCCTCTCTACCGTGCCATTCCTTCTTCCAATGAGGTTTTGGGGTTTTTTTCAATGGATTACTGTAGAAGAGAAGGCAAGAGGAAACTACTCACATTTTCACAAAAGCGTTCCCTATCATCTCGGCATGCAAAGTAGAGATGCCGGTCCAAGTGGAAGTCATCTGAAGAGAGTTCAGCCACACGAAGAATTGCTTTCTTACACTGATCAGAAACCTGAATTCGAGGATCAGTCTCCTCTGCCTCTTTTACCAGGCCTTTTTCCAGGCATGCCACCACTTCTCCTTGTGAGTGGGCATCCTATACAAGAAGAACAAGACAACATCTGTAACCGAGCACTTATGGCATCAAGTGATCTGTGATCCTGGATAAACACCACACAAATTAAGCAACAAACGGTCTACATATAGACTTCCACAAGTTCAGCCTAAACTGCATTTACATTCAGATGGTACCTGTACTATCCCTACACTTTATACATCACCATCCTGCTGATGGTCACCACAAAATCTCACCCACCCACCCTTCCCACCCAGTGCTCTGGGTTTGTTTTAATGTGACTTAATGAGATTATCACTACTTAGTCACACTGCTCAGAGCAGTTTACCAAAACGGCCAAATTATCTTTAATCTGACATAGCTCCCTTCGCACCATGGCAACAGCATCACATTAAGAACATACTTGGGGGAGAGAAAAAACGTAGTTCCTCCACGCTGAGACAAGTCTTCAGTTTGCGTGGTGATAATTAGTGATGCTAAAAAGGCCACAAAGGAGCTGTGACCAATGTAGGCTTCTCAATGCTAATTCCTTCATTAAGAGAATTAAAAAAAAAAAATTCAAAGCATTCAAGAGTAGATGAAGTCTCGGACAAAGCCCAATACTGTATGCTACATCCATGGTCCTGAGAGCCTGAAGACAACTTTGGACTAAGACCAGTGACTGCCAACAAACGTAGGGAGCTTGTGCTTTGTATGAAAGCCCAGAAGAGGCAGGACGAAGCTGACCAAAGCTCCATTTAAGTTTCCTACATCCTTTTTACATGTTTAGAAAGGGAACCATATGCCCTCTCTATACCTCTGTAGAAGGTCTGATTCCTATAGTAAACAAGAACTCTTCTGGAACAGATCTCTCAAGCCTTCTGCAAGTTTCTCCTGTGAAGACCACCTTAATTTATGCTGCTCTGCTGTGAGAGGATATTGCTATTAAACTTAGAGCAGTCTATCTGGAATATACAGCAAGGCATGCATATTTGCATACACCTGAATCTCTCAGCTGGACACTTGCAGTAACCATTTAGGAGCCATCCCTTCAGCTCACACTGTCAAGTAGATTCATCCATTGCTGTCACAGCAGCATGAGGAAGAGACCAGCCTCCGTAAAACACGACCATGACTATTCAAAGCCAGGCAACTCTCCCAAATCTTTTTGTTCTGACACATCTCCTCAGGCAGGCAGCCTTTGATTCCTGTTTTAACTCTGCTACACTTGGAGCACAAGCAGAATTGACCAATTACAAAGTCATAAACACAACCCAGAAGTATAATCAGTTTAAAAGGGCTAAAAGTGGTTTTCCCCTTTAAAGAAGCAAAAAACCCCAAACCCGCACACCCCAAACCACCTTATTTTGGTTTGCTTTCTTCTTTGAGCAGGAACTGGCCAACTCCACATGCTGGCCAGATATCAGCATCTTTGAAGAAATATAATTATATATCAATAGTCCTTTTAGGACTGAACCCAAAAGGGATCTGAGGAATACTTGTTAGCAGTACGTTCGCCACATTACTTAAAACTGTCATTTATCCATAACCACCCCAAACACAAACACTGTTCTGCAAATCCTTGTGGTCAGTTATAGGTAGTAATTACAACTGAGGAACCAGCAAGCATAAATGATTGAAAACAACCATTTTAAGCTCCTCTGGCAGTGTTTTGCTCCAGCCTAGATGAGGTTGCAGCTGGGAGGCAAGGCAGACCAAGATTACTCTCACTCACCTGCAGCCTCCCTTGCAAGCCAGCAAGCAGGGCACAAGGCAAACTTTTCCTGATAGGAAAACCAGAAGTTTCCTGGTTTCTTGCAGCATGGGTCTAGATTCCCAGTCAGAGTCATTCTATACGTGAAGCTAAACCTATTTTTAATAGCCTAGTAAAAGGGGATTTCCATATGCTGGATGCTGAATGTTTGCTGCTGCATTTCAGGCACACAACATCAAATGACTAATTTATTGCATTACTTCACAAATACGATTTTTACATTTGGGTAGATCATCCTTCAATGCTGGCTACTCTGTTGCCCTGTATTAGAGCAATTTTAAAACATGACAGACTTAACAGAAACACACACAAGTCAACACAGCTGGCTCCTGAAAGATGCAGTCCTGCCCCTTCCTCCTACCTCCAAGCATCTGCATGCCTTCTTGTGGTGCCATCAGTGTTCCTCTCCCTACTTGATACTTTTTAGGATATCTACTCAGCTGATTGGAGGTTCATTTTCAGGCAGATCAGGTCCCAGAGTGCTAGTGCTGACTAGTTAAGCCAGCTTAAGGAGCTCCTAACTCTTCATTTCCTCAAAAGTCCATGAAGGCAGCCACACTACTGGCCAAACAGAATATGGATGGGACTTTATGAATGTGGTTTAGAGAAATATGACCTCAAGCTTTAATTATAGACTAACACCTACTGTATTTAAGATTGTATAATCTCTGATTGCAGACTGGAGGGGAAAACAAAGGCATGTACGGCTGCACTCAACCATCTTTTTCTAAAGCAGATGGCAATCAAAAGTTTCACAGGCTCGTCCTAAGGATGACAGGATAGCTTTGACACAGGTATGTGGTACATGCATCACTTTGCAGCCACACAGAGCTGCCTGTTCCCACCCGCACTCCACATGCTACCAGTCCTGCGGGGCCAGCTCAGCTTCTGAGGCACCGAAGCCGAGGGTTGGAATCCCACCATGTGAGCTTGCCCGGTCCTGCTCCAGCACTGGCTGCCTGGTGCATATAAGGGTATAAACGCCTGTTGCACCTCTGCTGTGGAATGAATCCCAACAAAGCTTTTCCTCCATCCAGCACCCTCTTGTCAGAAAATCTCCAGCTTAGAAGACCTCCAAGTTCACTCCACAAGTCAGGAACCCCCAAAATCGCTGCAGGGGCTGACAGTCTAGGCCTCATTTCTCCAATGCAATACTGTAAAATAAATCTAAAAATCACATGCATTTCTCAGAACTGTTGCCTCACCACGATTCTTAAATGGAGAATTTTAACTGAAAGTTGCAAAGATCTGTTAAATATACTAGATAATTATCTAGTCTGGAGTGCCTTCAAACTCTGCATAGATTTATGAAAGGATATGTTTAGATCCACAAAGGATACAAGCAGCTTTCCCATACTGTCCTATGGCACTTTGAGCCACAGGGAAGTAGAACTAAGTTCTAAATGTACCCAAACCCCTGCCTCAGCACAATGCTTTGGGAGATTTTAATTCCTATGACCAAAATTCAAACTCCAGGGACATCGCTTTAGGCCAAGACAGAATTCTAAAAACCTTGTTCTAACAATTCATTTTCCATCAGAGATTCCCACACCACACACACACCCAGTATAGTTTAGGCTTTGCAATTCTTGTTTATTTTTTTGTCATTTTTCAGAAGCTCCCCAGAAAAGACTTTATTCTATCTGAAACCTGACATGCCTCGAGTTCATGACTGTTCTAGCTGCAGACTAGCATAGAGAAGCTAGAAAAGTGACCAGAGAGTCAAGAGTAGAAAGGAGCAGCAGGCAGGAGGGTAAAACATAACCTGTCTTATCAGCACAGCACCTTGCATTGAACGGCCATGCCAACTTGCTGGAGCCAGAGCAATCCGGCTATGGAAAACCACCCAGCAAGATCTATCTTGGCAACTCGACCTGGCTAAGCCAGACACCAGGGTTACAGGGATGGCTCTTAGCTTAGCTAATTCCCAGTACTTCAGCTGATAGCACACTGCTGTAATACTACACTAAGTCAACAACGACTGAGCTGAATGTTACCATCTCTCCCCATTTAAACTTGTTTCCCGTGTCCAGTACTTCTATGAAACCAGGGAAGGAGTGAAAGCAACTGTACTCAAACCACTCAGTGGTGAAAAAAAAAAGCAAGAAAACAATGATCTCCTATGGTGTCTTTTTTTTAGGACTCTGAAAAATACTATTATGTGATAAAGTACTACAACAGATGTGCAACTGACACTTACATAACCTTCATTATGTCAAATAATCAACTGCAGCTTGGACAGCATGGCTAAATCCAGCACCCGAGCAACTATTCACTACCCATTAGTTTGATACAAGCCTGGACATTACTGGGATTGGGAAAGCAGCTCATTCTGATAGGCAGCCCAAGAAGAAAAGCTCCATTGCAATTACAATTTCAATTTCAAATTAGATCCCTGTTGCATGAAAACATAGCAAGCTTTAAATATCAGGAGACCAAATTCACTATAAAGCACAACAGCCAACTAGAAAGGTGATTGAAACTACTATTAAATATTTCTCCATTAACTGGAAGAACCCCCCCCCCCCCCCCAAAACCACAACACAGGCATATTAGAAAAGTTAATGCTTTCCAATGACACATCTACAGCCTTCTCAGCTGCACAGCAAAATGAAGCCTACAGTCAGATCAAGACTTCTAAGCTGAACTTTATTGCTCTTACAGAGCAGAAAACCAACAAGAAATGTGGAAAAGAAAGCACAGAAAACACCACATCAGAAGCAACAAACCTAGCAGGAACAGAATTCAATTAGGAAGTAGAAAGCACGCTAGAACAAAAAAAAGGGAGTATAGAAAAGGAAGACAGTTTGCTAGCAGAGGGGCTTTAAGAGGCAGGGTAATTCCAGAATACCTACTAAAGTGCCTTTTACAGTTAAAAAGGCCAGTTCATCCCAGTTACTATGATGAAGCTATCATCCTGCAATCTACCTAGCTGCCTGATGTGGATGGCATTAGTGGTCTAGCAGTGCTTATTTCCATGGAAAAAAAAAAAAAAAAAAAGTATGAATCTTTTCTCCCATCTTCCTCCTCAGGTGTCCAGGTCCTATTTATTAAATTCACAGTTACATTCAGTCACACAAAAGGATAATGACTGTTTCTCTACAGGCAACTCTCAGAAGCTACAGCATGGAATTAAAACTTGAACCAGCATCTGATGGGAGTAAATTAGATGAGATTTCTCCAAAGCAGAAAAGGGATAGAACAGAACACCAACAACAGAAATGCTTGCATAGCCATTTATAGCTGTTTCCATAGCAGTATAGAATACTTCAGTTGCTCTAAGTGCCAAGGATGACAGCATAACAAAAGACATCATATGACAGTCTGCGACACTTTCACAAACCAAGGCAAAATATTCTGGGTTGGGTACCCAGAAAGTGAGGAATATGCATAAAAGGCACTAATCCCCATAAAAGTTTGGTTAGTGACTCACTTCGCTACCCCACAGAAGCTTGGTGACCCCAAGTTTGCACAGATGTCTTGTGCCCCGAGCCACCCCAGTCACCCTCACCCATCTGAACTCTGGCAACCAACGCAGTGGGTTATGCACAGTAATGCACACAGGCCTGCCAGCACTGATTTCACTTCTACTACATATTTGTCTTACACTCACAAAATCCACTCTACTGTACCCTTCAGAGCTACCCTAAGTATTTTATTTTAATTTGGTCAAGCCACAGGTAATACGCAGACCTGACACCCAGGACTCCCATATTACACTTCTGATTCTATACTGATTGTTAAAAGCAATTTCTCACTTCATGAGGTCCTTTGGCCCAGCATCAAAAGATAGCCTTTACTTTACAGAGAAAGCAAGTTACTCAGCTGCTACCAGTGTGAACCTGTGGTGCCTGCACGTTCCTCCCTCCTGGTTGCTTTTGTTCTTTAAAACAAGTCCTTATTTTTGTGCTCTCTCTTGTTCAGCTAAGTCTCCTGGAATACACTAGCACTTCAATTTAACACACTATGGATGTGAAGCTGCTTACAGCAGCTAACATCTCAACCAGGATTTTTTTTTTTAACCAAAAAAGTGTGTATTTTTTGTTAGATACCTCCTCATTAACAGCTGATTTAAAAGACTAATTCTTAAAAGCGTAAGAGCTGTAATTTAAAAAGCACGGTAAAAGTTGATAGGCTAATTTCAACTTTATCCCTAAACGTAAAAACTTGCCATAAAAGCAGCCACTCATTCCTGCAGCACTACATAATTGCTGCCTGCATGAGCTATGCGGAAGTAGACAGGGGAAGACAGTGCCTTGAAAATAACCCCACATCTCATCACCACAAACTGTTCTCTGCATCAACCTCTGCTCAAGTCTCATATGGCAAAAGAACATTCATTTAGTAAAACCAGATACAGAGAAGATTAGCATGGCACAACACGCAATTTCAGTACAGTATGAGTAAGGCTGTACTACTAAAATGTGACACTAGGTACTACCTGCCCTTCAACCGTTTTCAGGTGGGCAGGGGAAAGGGGAAGCAAACAGATAAAAGCTCTTGATCCAGTCTATAAACTACAGCCTGAGAAAGCAGAAAGGGTTCTAGCAGAGGCCACATCACCTTGATAACCTTCCTGCATCAGACCCGACCAGACTGTGAAATAAGCCTAGCAATAGGTCTGCTTAAATCTATTGTTTGGAGTCATCGTATCGAGTCAAGCCTGACAGAGCGTGATCAAAAAGACAACTACCTACCAGATCACCTGTAGTGCAGTAAGGAAAGACAAACAAAAGTCGTCCCTGAATAGCAGTCCCTCATGGAGGAACAAATGCATATTTATTACGAAGGAACTATACAGAATAAGGACTTCACCCTTTTCAGACAGATGAGATATGCCATGTATTTTCTCAGTTGCAAGTAAGACAGACAATAACACTATGCAGAGCCTCCGCATAAGTTCCCCTAAGTGAATGACTTTTACAACCCTATTGACAATCTACATGTTCTCTGCATACCTTTTCTCCAGGTCGAATGCTGCCACATTTCAGGAGATTGATGTCAGCCTTGCAGTCATCCATGAAGCCACAGATCAACCGATAATCGCTGAAGATAATAGCTGTCATTTTAGTGATGTACTGATGGCACTGGTATTCAGTGATGTTGCCTCTGTGATCCACCAAACATGACACCAAAAAGCCTTTACCAACTGGTTCATCTGCACACTCCTTGATCTGTTAAAAAAACCAAAAGAATAAAAATACAGTGGCTGCAGCTACTTAATTTAACCTTTTAAAAAAAAAAAAAACATCCTCAAAGAAACTTGCATCTGTAGCTTCAAAATCTGCTGGCGAAGAAACCCTCTAGGCTTTAGTTTGATTTTCAGTAGGTCAGAATACTTGAAAATATTTCAGAAATGAGAAATCCCTCGTGTGTGCCTATCTGAAGAAAGCAAATGCAGCACCCTTGAGGATTAAACCCCCTCTTTGCTCAATAATCATCTTTCATAATGATCACATTCAAACCCTGCAATCAAGTGGATTTGTAGGAAAAATGCTAGTTTGACAAACCTTTATTTAGAAAACTGAGCGTATTACAACATCCCTAAATCATACTTGGACCCCCCATTAGCCACCTGACCTCATACAATATAACATTTTGGCTAGAAGTGAGACTGATTCAAAAGTCAACACAATATTTATTGAACTGTTTATAACTTGCTAGAAGCTGAAAATTACTATGAAGGAAAATCCTCATCAAATTCATTTTTATCAGGCTGTTATAGGAACGGATTGTTGATACTAAACCATTTTACTCAGCAGTCTGAAAAAAAATAAAAGCCACAGCTAACAAAAGCTGAAAGCTGTACAGGGATTGGAAAAGCAGTGTACAGGAACAGACAGGTCCCTAATATAAATCACAGCCTGCACTGCTCAGGGAAGCAGACAGGAAGGCCAAAACCGTCACCTTTGGAAGTAAAAGATGCAGGCAGCTTTGACAGCGTCTTTCCAAAGGAAGTGGAAAACATGGTTACTTATCAGTTAAGGATGCTCCCCAAGGAATCCTGCAACAGGAGCAGTGCAACGCCTTGCTCCAAGGAGTACAGAGATTACACAGACTCTTCTCAGCCCTGGGAAGCCCATGTTGAAATACTTGCCCCGTTCCAAAATACTTGTCCCCTGTTCATGAGTATGCTGAAAACTGCAGCTATAAGGACACAGATAGCATGCTCGGCAGCCAGACACTAAATTTCAGTGGTGACAGTTTTTTTGAGCAATAGATACACGGGTTGACGTGATTACATCAAAGATTTGTTCCTGTACAAATACTGAAGGGCTCATCAGTCTCAAGGGAGATCCATGGCAATCAATAAACCAGGTGGGTTCAGATACCAAGCAAGGGCAGCGCTAAGGGAACAGGCAGGGAACCATTTTATCTGTTCTCAAATACCAAGTTGGAACCTTTATGCTGGAAATTTAAAAAAATGGAGAGCCATCTCTAGGAAGATATATTCTAATTCAAACAAGAATCAACTCGGGGCATCCTGTGAAAGACTCATACAGGTCAGACTAGCTGAATAAAACAGAACTCTCTCCTCCTCAGCTTATGAGGCCATTAGTTTCTATATAACAAATAAAGCACGTAACATTTCAAACATCATTATTTGAAGGCAGATGTAGACTGGTAGAATATTTTATATTTAATCTACACAGCTATTAAAAAATACATAGTTACTAAGGTCAACATAATTGTTATAGATAAGGCATAAAATCCATTTTGATGTGAAAACACATATGATTCATTGCAGGGTGAAAGGGAGAGAGCTGAACAAGCTTTCTCTGACAAAGCTGCATCTTCGGTTTGGCCTTACTTCAGCTCAAGTAGCACGAGCCAAACCAGCACAGAACGGCAACATGCTGTTTTTGGAAGAGCCTGGCTTTGGAAACAGCCCCAGAGCTCCATGGCCTGAGCCAGCGAACTGTGTGAAAGACCAAGCAATCATGTTATTGCCTGGCCACTTCTGAAACAACCACCATTATCTGGTAGCTGACTATAATTCTAGATTAAAATTATTGCCAGAACTTGTCACGATAGTTGAGAAAAAAGTTGGTATTTAAATCTATATTTAGCTGATAAAATTAAAGGTGGACTTTTCAGAATGTACTTTGTTGGGACAGCGAGCAATTCCCAAATGACTTTTACTAGAAATTGCTCTTCCAGTTTTATTTTTTTCTTAATAGAAAGCAAGAACACACTTACCTGTTAGTGTGAATTAAAGAAAAACATAAATAGGATAACGTTCTATGTTAGCACTACGTATGTTACATTTTAAAAAGTGTTTTAAAAATACTTTTAAAAATCAGTGGAATAGTTTATGCAACTGCCTCAGTATTAAGTATCAGAAGATCAAACGTATGAGATTGTTACTTAGGCAATTTTTTTTCTTTAAATAAAAACCAGTCACCAAATGGCAAAATACCAGCAGTTCATGTTATCATTCAATGCAATTATAAGAGGAACACTGATGGTTAACATACAGCTAAAATGGTACGTTCTTCCCACTGCTTTTAGGCATCGTATCCCAGATTTAGAGGGCACCGTTTACAACGATGCCAGACTGTCACTGTACAAAAGCGGTAATTAAACAGACTGTTAAAAGAGCATTTTCAAGAATGCCTTGGTTGTAAAAATTCTGCAGCAACTATATGACATAAACCAGAAAAATACAACCTTCCCTGTGATTGCAAAAAGTGAGATTTGACAGATTTCTCAGCGTTTGCTTTTGGGACTTACTGAACTCCAAACACAACATAACCCTTCCATGCAAGCTGTTTTCCTTCCACCGTTTAATATTCTAGCCTTCTTGTATGAACTATTTTCTTGATCTCTTGTAATACCAAATAAAGGCTTCCCACTAGTGCTGTTATTACCACAACTCAGACAGTGCTGAAAAGGGGAAGCAGAACCTTAGAATACAAAAAAAACCAAACAAACAAAAAAAAAGCAATCGAGCCCCCCTCAACTACACTACTAATTCCCAAACTTTTGGAGCCAGGCTCCTGTTGACATCCTCAATTTTTCAGATCTTTGTGTGTTCCTCTCAAATGAAAACTTTGTAAAGAACAGGGAACCACGCAGGTGGTTCCATTAAAATGTGAGAACTTAGGGAACCGCTCACCTTAAGCCTGCTCTGAGCACTGACTTCTTCCTCTTGCCTAATAAAGCAAGTCTGCACCACTGAAAGCTAGACCTATGGAAAATAAACTGCCAACACATAACCGGTGTCGGAGAGACAACGTGCTACTCATGCAACTGAGTGTCTTTCAAGAAAACCTACTTTTAAAGCCACAAAGGGGCCATCATCTAGAACAAACTAATTTTTTTTTTTTTAGGGCAAGTTTATGGGTAGGTGAAGTTACTCTTCTAGTTGTATTTTGTTCTTAATGCAAAGCAATACTTAAAGTCCGAGCTCAGTCATCAGCAAGAAAACACCTACCTGTTAGTACCAATTAAAGAAAAATATTTATAGGCTAATGCTGAATGGGCCCTTTTGCCTGGCACCACAAAGGTAACTGGCTTTTTCCACAAGGAGAAATTACGCGTCGTAATTTGGCATACAAGACTAGAGCTTCCCCAAACCCAAAACATTACTCACATACTACTTCACCACCACAAAGAAATGAAAAAACCTTAGTGCCACGATAGCAGCTGTGTTTTTCTTCTGGCTTACCTCTGCAATAGTGGACTTGCAGACTTCTCTGGCCACGGATTCAAACTTTGGATCTGTAGTCAGGTTCAGCTTGTAGTTCCACAAGAGCTGTAGAGAGAGCATTTGTAGAAAGAGGGTTTAAGAGCTTCCCATGGAGAATGACAAACATTTTGCTTCAGAAAAGAATGAAATATCATTTATTCCCAACCTGTGTCATCATCCTTCTACAGTGCGACAATCAATACAAAGCCTCATTGACAACAACTTTGTCCCTTCATTTCTGCAATAATTTTCTCATCTTGAACAAATTCAGACTGTTAAAAATCTCTCCATAAGGTCACGAGCTGACTCATTAGAAGGAAATATATCTAATTAAGACAATTTCATAACTGAAAGGATAAAACAATGAAAGATATAACTTGCTACCTACTGCGTATTTAGCAACGACTTTAGCCCACCACACCTTTCTGTGCCATGGCTTGTCTGCCTGATACAAATGATTTAACAAAATTGAAGGCCTCAATACGAACAGATTTCATGCTGAAAACCTAATGAAAGCCTAGCAAAAAAGGGAGGAGGACAATGCAGCTGGTGCCTTACTGACTTCCTTCTGTGAGGGGCTGCAACTAGACAACTTTTTAGATGCAGATGTGTTTCAGACCTGTAGCAAGTTCTCCCTCTTGCTAAGCAGAATGATACGTTAGAGGTTAGACTGCAAAACGCCTCAGTACAGATGACTGTTCTCTGAGGAGCCAGAGATTAGCTCACATAGGACCCTAGATGCATTTGGTCATTCTGTATGAATCGATCTTGGGGAAGTCACACTTGGCAGATACACACACATCCCAGATGTCCTCCTGAGGCACCATAAAGTAAAAAAAACAAAAACAAAACAGGGTAAGATAGCGAAGCCTCAACAAATTAATAGCCAAGATGTTGCCAGAGAAAAGCTCTATTAAGTTCATCTGTTTTTCTCTAGGAATTTAAGTTGCATTTAAACATTTTATGTATGTTAACTTGAAGACAAAATAGTTTTTAAAAATAATTTCAAATACCCTGCCTTTGTGACAAAATCAAATTAGTATCAGAGATAAACAGTTTGGTCAAGCTTTATTTTGAAGTTTCAGTTGTACAGAAAACACCAAGAAAACACAAAAACATGCTCGCACACAGGGAAAACAGTTTTACATCATCTCCAAGAGGGTGGAAGCACGCACAGAAAACTAAAAATGGAATCAGCACAGCTGCACTGTCTTCTACACCTCGTATCGCGGAGTTATGAAAAGTTAAAAAAGGAGACAATGGTATCCTAGGGCATTTCAGAGGGAGTAACAAGTTATAAATATACCGGTTTAACAGATGAAAGTGAATAAACAGGGAACCTGTCATCATGAAGAGTGCTACAGACCTCTCCCAGCCAGGATGGGAAGAACAAGAATGAGGTCCAACACCACAAGAATACACCTCTGCATCTGTCATCTCAGTCTTTGGAGAGCCTCGAAATGAGATGCTCTCCAAAGCAACCTTCTCACAGACAGAAGGAAGGTTAAAATTTGCAGCTTTAAAAAAAAAAAAAAAAAAATCCAGATTTTAGCACTAGGTAGCATTTTCCCAGGAGATGATGAGCAGTTGTACGGCCAAAGACTGCAGAGAGAGCAAAGAAACATTTGGACACGAGATGCCTCTCTGTGGTCTAGCTTTTGATCCCTCCCCTTCAATTTCCAACTGGGAAAATGAGACTTTGCCCACACTTCCTATTCCTGAACAGCTTCTATAACCCACAGCAGCCTGACATCTGCCTTGTGGCAGAGACGCCATCATTTAATCCAGCAGAGGAAAGGTCCAATTTTGCTTTCTAGAGTTCTCAATTTCTCCTTCATTCAGGTAATTTCTGTTGGCACATTTAAATGTCAGGCAGATACATTTTAATTACTGAAGCTTTAATTTTTTCAGGAAAAGGACTTAAACAGAAACATGATGTGCCCTTCAGCTGATCCAACCCTGCACAACCGAGAATTGCAGCTGCCATGAAGTCAGACAGCACAGGGCTAAAGGTTAATTTATAAACGCAGTTGGAAATTACTAGTTGTACAGCATGGCTGGGTTTCATTCTGGAATATATCTTCCAATAATAAACCAAAATACAGCTTCTCAAGCATCTGAAACCAAGACCACCACTGAGGCATGCACTTGTCTGTCTGTGCCCAGGGCTAACCAAACAATTAAAGATCTTGATACGGTGTATTCTAACAGAATGCAAATGAGCAAAGCCAAAGGAAACCCAATACCAACCTTAGTTCTGATGATTTTTTTTTTTTTTTTTTTTAGAGTCTTGGGATTTGAAGAGTCAGCTTGACAGCCTGAAAACTGGCTAACAGTTTGCTCACTGTTAAACACAGTGATAAGAGGAAATCTGTTCTAAAACCAGCCAAGTGGTTCAAACTGCCTCGAAATATCACACCCCCACAGCATTTTCCAAGCAAGTCTAAGAATTTAGCAGCTGTGAAAGTAATACAGAAGGCTTCAACAGCTGAAATTAAAGAGTTTAAATTCAGTACTGCTCACATCTTTCCCAAAAGGAGCACATCATATTGCTCCCAGTAACTCACGGGAACCACCCCCCAAGTATAAAATAGGAAAGACGTCTGCTATCCTCCTCTGATACAGAAGTACAGTTTATAAAGCTCTCGGATCTGTTCTACTCCGAAGTCTCCAGTAAGACCACAGTGGACATACTGGGTTAAAGAAGTCACCTTGTGTTCTTCCTCCGCGGGCCAGTACAGAAACCCCAATGTGTCCTAATTAATGCCTTTTGCAAACTTCCCAACTATGAAGAATACTTAAGGTTGATAAGGGATATGAGGTGCAAAGGCCATAGCTAGAGACTGAATAAAACAAAGTAATACTTACATGATTGCAGTCTGAAGAGATTTCATTATCTGGCTGAAAGGAGAAAAAAGAAGCGTCAGTTCACTACCAATGTGATGCATTTAACACACAGAAGAGTATGAACTTATAGAAACTAACATACTGTCAACTCGTTTTCACTGTAAGAAACAATCTGACATAAGCAATAGGAAATCTTAAACACTGCATAAAGAGTGATGATATCCAAGTACCAAAAAGATCAAAGTAACAGGTACTTAGACACAATGCTGCCTTAACTCTACAGAACATAAATGGCACAGGAGTAGCAGCATTTATGTAGATGCTGCAAAAACATAATGAATGTGCTTGTGTTTGGCCCAATTGCCCAAACCAAGGAAGCAAAAAAGCATCTGTGGGAAAGCAAAGATGTGGTAGTAGAGTTTTAAAGAAAAATAAGTTTCACACATACAACTGAAGGAGAAAGGTAGGACTCTCTTCCCTCCCCCAGATCATATTCCCCACCTGAGGAGCAATGTCTTTGCTTTCAGCTGTACATAAGGGGCCGGTTCAAAGCAGCCCTGAGATTTATGCCTTCAATCTCGAGAAACTGGTAACATCCAATATTCATATACCATTTCAAAACATTTGCTGTATTCTTTATTTTGTAGTAATGAAGGTACTGCTATATCCTCGTGACAATCCAACTGACAATCCCCAATACACAGCCTCCACTAGACCAGTCAGTGCATTCAAGAGAAACACCCACACTCCATGGGGAGCCGCTGTGGAAAGCACTCCGGCTGCAAACCGGCCTGTCTTCCTTCTAGCCCGAGTAGCTCTCGCAATGGAAAACTGCTGGGAAAAAAGTTAATCGTACAAATCCGTACCTCATCTCCACAGCAAAGCAGCGCAAAACCAGGACAAAATCACCCGCCCATCCAACCCAGAGAAAAATCAACCCTGACTCTCAAAATCTCTGCTTCCACTGATACATAAAATGCCAGGCATGCTCCAAGTGCCACAGACACACAAAACCGCTCAAAGCTTAAACACATCATTGACACCAACACGTTAGACCTCAGATACTTAAGATACATATGAGAACTAGTGTTTCATCAGTTTTGGAAGCAAGCAGCCTACATCCCAAAGAGTTTTTCAGTGCAA
>NW_009260400.1:1448177-1486065 GCF_000687185.1 Egretta garzetta | reverse complement strand
TCAAAAAGCCCAAACACAAGCTAATGGGAAAGAGAGAGCATGGGAAACATTTCCAAGTCCTTAATTACAGCCATTATTAACTAAAGCACTTCTATTTTGTGTAGCAGGAAGCAGCAGAAATTACCTCTCCTCTTAGAATATAAAAGACAAAACAGTACCTGAAGGATCATAGTAATTAATTGCAGTTTGGTCAGACTGCCACCATCTAAAACCGTATCTCCCAAAGTAATCATAAATCTGAAAATTAGGATATCAACTTTTTTTAAAAGGCTAGCAGATGCCTGCTCCTTGTCCTCAGACTGCAGAACTGATTCCCACAACTGAAAACTAAGATGACATCCAAGCAGCCTCTAAGACCAACAAGATGTTTTTTCCTTAATTTTCCGCATCCATTCTAATAATTCAGCCACAGATGGAAGTTTTAGACTAAGCTAATTTCAAGAAGCTGAAAGTCAGAATGCCCTCCACTGAAGTTGCTATCTCAGTCTTTTAGTCAAGGATAGTTTCTTCACAAAAATATATAGGCTAGCACTGTAATTCCCCTCTAGAGGACCAGACTTACTAAAGCACCTGCAAGCGGAAGAATTTGTAAGGGCCAGGGAGCACTCTCCCAAAACCCCTCTTGGACCTTCAGTTATTTTTGCATCCTCCAACCTAGTAACCTTTGCTTCAGATCCACCAAGGATTAAAGCTCAGTTTTTCGGGAAAGATGAGCCCAACAAGATAACAGACTGGTTCTTGCTGACTTGGGAAGCTTAAACAAGCTTTTCTTGAAATACACAACATTAAAATACTGCACACTGAAACACCAGCCTTCCCTGTGCTCTGCAGCAAACCTCAGCTCTGAGAAATCAAGCCTTATTCTTCTCAGAAGAGTAAATGAAGTTAAATAGGACCTTCATCAAGCTCTAGTACTGCGTACATTCACAGTTCAGTCCTTAACTACACAAAAGCATAATATCTAGTCAATAATCCTTTAAATGTGGAACAAGATGACCACCTGTGATCCTTCTTCACTCTTACTATAGGAGATGTGGGTTCAGTGGCAATGCTGACCCACTTCTTCCAATTTAAGTGAAGCAAAAGGAGAAAAAATAATCCTTATCTTGTGTCTGATAAACTGAAGGCCGAGTTTGAGGAAAGGGAAGAAAAATCCACAAAGTGCAACCCACACCAGTTCCGCTTTTCTAAGGAGACAGCCTGTGGCCCTCTAGCCACTACATCCACCCAAGAAACCTCCCAAACAAGAGCAGTTTCAGAACAACATGCCTGTGTGGTAAAAGTCATGACAAAAAGGTAAGTTTCAAATTGTCACTAAGAGAAGTTGAGGAGCAAGAAAAGCTGCACTGCATCATTCCCACACGGTGAGCTTGAGGAACATGGGTGCTCAGAGACCCCTGGGGCAGGGGGAAGGAGGAGAGCAGCCCAGACCAACACCACATGCTCACTGAGGTATTTTAGGAGAGGAAGCTGACAGCAAGGACGACGTTCCACCGATTAGCGAGGGAGAAGGACTCCTCTTACATCTTCTAATTGAAGGATTAAAAACAGACTTTACAGAAAGTACGTGTGCCTCTGGGCTCACACAAGCTTTTGCTGTTTAGCAGCTTCAGTGGAAATATATTGCCTCCCTTTGCAGTTCTCTAAAAAGCTCTCCAAACTCCTTCGCGCACTAACACTCACATTCCAGAGTAGGAACACCACTTCCTACCTCCCAGGAAAAGCAGAGTTTGGAACAAGTACCAGCTACAAGAAAACCAGAACAGAAGAAGCATTTCCTTCCATCCAACCACATACAACAGACACAAATCATGCCACATTAGTACTGTGAACTCTACAGAGAAATTCAAAGGTTTGTATGAAGTCGTATCACCACCAGACTATGTAGTCATCAACACTATTGTGTTTAAAAGTGCCTTTTCTAATCCACCATATCTCAACTCACTGGAACGCGCCATGACAGCCATCCCTTTCTAAAGGTCTCTGCTTCAGCAGCAGTATAAAACTGGGTCAAAACTATACCGCGGATGAGCAGCCCACCACCACAGCTCAAGGAGGCACAAAGTGGTGGTTTAGCTTCAGAAACCACCACCATGCTGGTTCCCAGCAATACTTACCTAGTTGTAACTACATCATCAACCAGTGACATCCATCACCATCCAGTGAAGAGTACACTGCCTGGGGTGCAACTGCTATCACCCTACCAGCTTGAGTCAGAGCCCCTTTCACCTGTGTATACAAAACAGACTTGATCTGGTCTTATATTTCATTGCATCCCCCCAAAAAATTATTCACACCATTTGAAAAGGAACATAAGAATACTAATCAATTACTGTGGATGGAACTCAAGGTCTTGGGAGAACTCCACAGGGATTATTTTAATCACCAGCAGCTGCTTGACCTTCCTTTCCTTTGCTCCCTTGCAAACATCACGCAAACAGAAGAGTCTGAACTCAACCGCACGAGTGCCTTTATTCCCAGATTTTAATCCCTCCTTCGACAGAACAGGATGACAGCAGATGTTTCCACTATTTTAAGGCAAGAGTAGCAGCACACTTGCTGAAAAGGACCGGGCATATCTCAAATGCTAACTACAGATAATCTTCAGGCACTGAGGACAGACTTTGGGCCCGCTCAAGCAAAAACTACCAAGAAGTAGCATGGAGCAAACCAGCAAAATAAAAAAGCTTGTGGATGGGGGGAATCCAGTAGATTTCTCTCTCAAAGCTAAGAAACAGACTGCGAAAAGCTCGAAGTCAATTAGGAAAGGATGTTAACTAAAGCGGCTACCTTCCCATGAAGGAGAGGGTAGGCAGAAGTCCAGCCAGGCTGCAGGTGTTCCCCAGTTTATCGCACCATCACACGTATGATACACTACAGAGCACAGTGCATACAGATACACGCAGTAAAGGCAGCTCACAGTTTCTAGCCACAGTGTTGGAGTTTTCACTCTGACCTAAACACATTTATCACTAATATCTGTAGAGATAGGGCAGAGCAGGCCTGCTGACCCAGGAGCTTCTAACAAGGAGGCTATCAGGCTGATAAAGGGAAAATGACTTCTTTGCTGTTATCTGCAGGAAGGACACAGGTATCTCCTTCACCCTGAGCACACCCGGCCAGGACAGGAAATTCACAGCAAGGCGATTCAATCCACAGGTATTAGGCTAGCTAGACTTACGATGCCAGGAAAACAGCACTAGCACAGAAGCAAAGCAGGGATCAAGGAGAGATCTGGGGGAGCCACCCTCCTGCAAACCTGAACCTTTCCCAAGGCAGCCACTAGAAATGATTTTGCAGAACGGTCTGTGGAAACAAGAGCAGATACAGTAGTCTAGGCAATAATCAACACAGCTTTTGTAAAAGAAAAACCACACATCACACAACCACCCATGCTTCGAACCTACTGAAACATCCCGGAGTCCTGTGCCAGCAAGCATATGGCCACAGTAAACCATTTTCACACATGCTGCAATCCTGAAAGAGTCGTGTGTGATAAAAAAGTTAAAACCAGTGATAATTTAAGTTCAAAACAGATGAGAAGACTTCGTAGTTTAATTACACATTTAGTGAGCAACAGAAGTTAAACTTAAGCTGAGCTTGAAATATTCTCTAATGCCAGGGAACTGTTAGTACTAAAAACAAACCCAGTGTTGTCGTATCAGCAAAAAAACTCTACACTTATCATTCATGCCTTGAAAAAAAGCTAGTTTGAAGCATGGTACTGTGCATATATCATGCACCAAAGTTATCAAGCTCCCAGCTTCCATATACTTTGCTTATTTCACATAAATAATTTTTTCCCCCACTTAGAGAGCACTGAAGTCTGCAATGCTGCAAATCATTTGACCAAATAATTATTTCCGCATTGGTTACGCACTCCTAGTTTATGCAAACTTAACATACAAGTTATACACAAATACCTAACAACCACCTCCTACTTTACGCAAACTTAAGCATACAATTTATACAGAAATACCTAACAACCACATCCAAAACATACACAGAACTCTGCATATGAAAGTCAAATTATCAGGACCAGCAGCAATTTCTTTAGCCACCCCCCACACACAAAGCCCAAGTAGCAAATCATCCCAAACACCAAATTCTGCAACTGTGTTTTTCACCATTTTCACTGAATTCTAAATGCCATAAACTTTTCCACCTACGCTAACATTTTATATCCTCCATGGGTATGACACCATTAAGACAAGTACGCTCATTCAGAAAAGGTATCACAAAGCAAGATCAAAAAACCCCAGCACAACGTGTTGGGTGTCCTTTTGGCCCAGCAGCCAGGGAAAAAGGAGCTAAGGATGAAGCGGGCCCTGTCCATTCACACTTTGAGGACCCAGTGTTCAGTATCTGCTTCAAACACCAAGAAAGTTCAGCAAGTCTTACCCTTTCCCATGTAGCTTTGATAAGAAGACCATAGAATTTTAGTAATTGTCATGTTTTGCTTGTTTCACATTTGCTTGACACAAACCAAATTCTTTAGGCAGGCTGCGTGCATTCCCTCTCCGTGCAAATACCATAGGCAGTAAAACAAAATGCTCAAGTTTTATTTCTGACACATCAGAAGTGACCACAGATCACAGTACAATTAAAGGAAACGCACCAATTCCATTCACCTAACAAGCTGAATATCTTTGCTGGTTATTTGTTACCAGCAGATCACTTTCTCCCAGCTGGCTCCTCCCGTGCAAAGCTGCAAGGCAGGAGCTTGGAGGCTGCAGAGCTGCTCCGTGCTGGAAGCGCCATGCTCTGTGTGAAAGAGCCCACTTGCACAAGCTGTTCTTGTCCCTGCTGCTTCTGTCTTCCCTGCACAGGGGACTCTCAAGCCCTTACACCCTCTTAGCAGGGACCTTTCAACCCTGATCTACGCATCAGAGCACGTTCTAACACTTACCACGAGCAAAGCAAATTTGCCCCAGATGTTTCTGTTTGTTCTTCCCTTAGTCCCCTCTCTTCCTCCTCTTGGAGGCTTTTTCAGCCAAACCCAAGGCATTGTGGAGCGAGGCAGGTCCTGAAATTATGCGTTTGCCACAGAAGTTTGGCAGCAGTGCTACCAGATATAATGTTTCCCACAACACTCCTCCACAACAGAGCTCTGCTACTAAGCATAGCACCGACACCGTGCTGCAGATCCAGTCAGGAGGTTTTGGGATTTGCTCCTGGAAAGCTCTCTCACAACACTGGGGAAAAAAAATTTAGGAGACCGAAAGGCGTGCAGGGGTGCTGGTAGTGTCACAAGAGAGGAGGAAAGGAGAAGTTAGAAGCAAGCTGTTAGAAAGAGCCGGGTGAAACCACAGCAGACTCCTTCACCGACTTGATATCCCACCGATCAAAGTGACGGGGAGTCTGCTGTCTTCTTCACCCCTGCCACTGGCTCCAGCTCATGGCAGAGTTCAAAACTCAGCAAATCAATACAAAAGCTGTTTGCCATTTTAGAGTTTTCTGCCAGGTTAGTACGGAGGAGTGCCACCAGCACCAGTCAGGTTACTGGGAAAGCACAGTGGCATCTCCACCTGCAGTGTCAGCCAGCTCATGCATCTATTTAAGCTACGCTGAGACAGCCTAACTCTCAAAGCACCTTCTGGACGAGTCTCTGCCTTAACCCCAACCAGAAACATCCCAGAATAACTGAAGAGTATTCCAGTAGAGAGGCAAAAAACGGACAGCATGGGTTTCCGCAGCACTGCACAGCATCTGCTGGGGGATGCAGAGGAGAAATGAGTGAAGAAAGGAATGGAGGCCCCAACAAATAATTCCACTGCAACAGCTAATGAAGAAGCTTTTATCAAATATGTTCATAATCTCTTAATAAGTCAAATGTCATCACATTCTCAATACAGAGACTTTGCATCTTTTTACTGTACGTACTCTATAATACCCCAGGTTGCGCTTGACTTTACAGAAAGCTTCCAAAAAGCCATGAAGAGTTCACAAGCAAGAGTCAGATTTACAGAAAATAAAAGGTTGTTCTACCCGGTGCGGTAGAGCCCCTGCCTCCCAAGAGGAGCACGCTATCCTAACCACGCTTTGCTCCTCAGAGTAATGTTTTGGACGCACATGGCCTGGAACTAGGGAAATCCCCTCTCCATTAGCTTTGTTCAGAAGCTAAGAAAAAAGTTCATACCAAAAGCTCTGCGTCCCAAGGCACACGAGAAGCGCAGCACTCAAGCGCAGGTTTCAGAGCAAACACTGCTTACTCATCTCCCCACTCCCGCAACTTAATGAAGTGTTATGCTGCAAAGAAAAGCAATCAAGCTCCAACATTCCCCGCTTGCCGACATTCCCCTCTTGCCAGCAGCTTCATTACACTGCTGTCGCTCATGTGCTGGAGGAGCAGCTCTAATCATTACCAGGCTCCCCCACCAAGGGCTCTTGCTTCATTCAGCATAAACAGAGAACAATGCTCTAAATACTCAACCAGCCAATATTCATGTTTGTCTTTGTTATTCAACGTGTGAGCTCATGACTCCCATTTTCCACACTCAGTGCCATACAGTGCTCCCAAAGATCCTTGCCCAGGAGCATTTTCCTCCCGCTCTTTTGACAAGGCACATCAACCTACACCTGTCCTCACCAAGGCACAATAAGCATCTCGTGCTCTGTCGTCCAGGGGCACGAGCAGCACTGCTTTAATCCAGATGATTTACATTCACACATTCCACCTCTGAACCAAAGTAACATGAGCATCCAAGCAGGTGGGAAGCAGACTCAGCTATTTTTAACTCCTGCCAGCTATTCTATTTGGAGGCAGTAAAATTAAAATACCTCAAAGAAGCCACTTCAGCCTTAACCACAAACCACAAAGAACAGTTTTATTTTGAAGTCTTCCCTCCTTCCTTCAGGACACTGGTGTGAGCCCTACTCTTCCCTCCCAACCTGCCCCAACTTTTTAAGGATAAAAGCAAAATAAACCTCGAGCTACCTCTACCTCAGCTGTCAGCATTTCAGATCAGAGCCATGGAGGCACAATTGCATTTAACATCAGTACTTCCAAAAAGTGCTGGACCTTATGCATGGGTAAACAGGCCTGCAAAAGTTCTTGCACAACACTCTGCACTAGTCCCTCACTTGTTACAAGAAAAGGACTATTTTAGCTTTCCATGTGGCTTACATCCTCCTGAACTCCCACACAATATTCAGCATCTCCTCTGTTACCCTGCAACACCAAAGTGGGGGGCACGATGTACCAAGTGAAGGGAGGCTAAAGGGTTAGCAAAAGGACCTTTGTGAAGCCAACTGTAGATCCATCTTAAATTGCTAGCATTGTGTTTTAGATTAACTTACTAATCATATGAAGTAAACTATAGATAAGAAACTAACACTGTAGGGAATGTGGAAGAGGAGAGATTAGTAGGAGATGGCCCATCTTTGTTACAGGCCTTGGAAGGCCTGTAGGAGAACAAAGCGTCTGGCACTTTGTCGATATGGGGATAGCCAAGGATGGGGAGCTGGTTGGTACTGGCTGTGTTGTTCTGACAGTGGAATAAGGGGGGTAGAAGCTGGAGTTCACCAAAAGGATAAGGTGAAGAAGAGGAGTGGATGAAGTAAACGACCCCTGAAGACCACTGACTGAAGTCACTGAGCATGTGCAGTCGGGAGGGACTTATGGAAACGACCTCTTGAAACTAATTTTAATACTAAGTGGGGACAGGTTATGCCTATGTATAGGTGTATTGGGAAACTTCGTGTATATGTAACACTTTGCCACATATAAACGGGGCAAGCTGCCGCGTTGCGGTGCACACGACTTTGGTGGGACTACCCCCTGTGCTGCCCAGCGCTGAATAAACATACCTACTTTACAATCTTACAGATTGTGGAGTCTGCTTTCCGCACATCACAAGGGAATCTGCATGGCAACTTTTATCCTGCAAGAGAATTCCTGAAAGCACGAAGTCTCCTGGACCTCGGCTGTCAGTTGAGCTGTTCTCCTGAGAGACAAAGCGCGATGGGGAAGTCTCCCTCAAAAGCAAGAGCAGCCTTAGCACAGGCAGCATTCAGCCACTTCTAACAACTGGATTTGAAATAAAACACTGGAATTTTCTTCAGAAGACACACAGAGCCCCAACACTTCATCACTCACTTCTTCTCCGCAGTAAGCAGCAAGTGAAGAGCAAGAGCCCTGAGCCGGGCAACTCCCTGCTGTTAAAATAAACCATTTCAGTTCTCACGCTTCAGCATTAACCACAGTCACCGACTTTATCATCCCCTGTATGTGTCAATTTTATCCCAGTATTATTCAAAACATGAAAAAACCCTAGGACAAATGCTCAACAACCGTGCCCAGCCACCACCCTCTCCTTGGCTGTGTCCATCCTCTCTTCATTACAACACTCACAAGCTCACTGAAAAAGTTGTAGGTACCACACAGCTGCTGGGAAAACACCGATGGCGACCTGAGGCTGCCCAATGTTAGGGTGACAGCAATTAAAACACTGTTAAGAGATGTTCCCATGTAAGTTCGTTATGTCTAACGTAACACTGAGAAGAGCCATGCCACACACAAGCGCTTGATTTGACACCACTCAGACGGGCCAGAAGTCTGGATTTTAAAATCCTGCAAGAGATCAGCCTATGTCAGAAAAAAGCTGGACTTGCTATGTTATTCATTCTCCAGTTCTCCCAAAGAAACCTCTCTGTTGAAACTTTCAGGCTATTCCAAATAGCAAGCCTTGTTACACTTGAGAGGCAAAAGTCAGAGAGAGGCTATTATAAATTCACTTAAGGAACAGCATTGCCTTTGTACTCAGGAGGAATACGTGCAAATAAGCACCAAGCGTTAATGCACATTCAGGTCTATGGCACAGCCCACAGCAGCGGCTTGCAAGCAGCATCACTCCGCGACAGAGAATTAGGATGCTGTCTCAGCAGGCCAGAGGACTTCTCCAGCCCTGTATGAGTTTCTCCCCAGAGATCCGTTTTGCTGGATTCTCACCATCACTCGCTGAACTCAGCAGAGGGAGGGAGTTCTAGAAACAGCACGGTGCCCTGCTTCCATTTCGAGTCCCTCTCGTAGGGGAAGGGCTGCCCATGAGATGCATGTCCTGCTCCCTACACTACCCTGTGCTTTAAAAAGCAGCATTGAGCCATGCTTCCCAAATAACAGCTAACAACAACCTACCACCAATTTTATGTCCTTTATAAAAAGGAATTAGAAGGCACTCAACGATAAGCTTCAAAACTTCCTTTAAGGTGGCCGGGTAGGGCACCCATACTGTTACAGTCACAGTTAAACAGCTCTACTTATCTGTTTTGAATTTCTCAGAAACATGAATTGTGGTTAAATTCAGCCTGGGTCAGCCAAAAAACACCAGTCAGGATAAGCCAACCGAAGCCTCAGTCACAGAGAGGCACCCACCACCAGCCTCTCTGACCAAGAAACTGAAGAAATTCAAGAGAGCGCAAGCAGCCACAAGCCAAGTCCTCTCCCCTCACACACTGGAGAACTGAAACAACCACTGAGTCCATCTGATGGATGGTACTGTCGAGCAACAAGACTGGGCAAGACACACTGAATTCAAAATTCACAAGGATGGTGATGAAGTCGCATCACAGGACTGCTGTGTGACAGGAGACCCACAGTGAGTGCTTCTGCTCTTGAAGCCATCAATAGACAGCTCAGGAACCTGCTAACACACCACCATGGCAAGTCTTTGCTTTCCTCCTGCATCACTGTCTTCTGACAAATGAGCCTTTTCTGCACGTGTGGACAAAACAGGTTCTCAACTACAACTGCATTCACTTCAATACATTGAAGCCAAGGCACTGAATAGGAACTGGGAGAAAAAAAATATTTTTTTCTAATTATTAGAAAGAAAAAAAAAAAATCATCTATTCTCAAGTGTCAAAGGTCATAAGGACCAGAAAAGCCAGACTGATGTATTAAGAATCTTTCCATGTAGAACAACCGTTCTGATCCAATATTTAAGTTGGGTACTTCAGTTCTACTTTAACAATACTCATCTTCTGCATTTTAATTAAGCTTCCATTTCTATCCAAAAGCAGCTTGATGCATGGAAAAGTAATTCAGTTCATAATGTCTTGCCATTTTTAAATATTATTAAAAAAGATAGAAACATTAAGATGCAAGCAGTTAAATAATTACAGATCATATCAATTTAGTCAGGAGACATACCAAGCTTAGCAATAAAAGCTAAAATTAGCTGCAAAATAGTGTCACCAGACTAGAAAGCTCTAGAAGGTTTATAGCATGTTCAAGCAAGACCGAAATTATTCAAATCTAAGCTTCTTGCTTATTTAAATCAATCTGCCTGGGAGCCACGCAAACCATTGTGGTAAACTGATTTCCCTAGCGTCTGGTCCTCCTTTTTAAGAGCCACAAGAAGAAAAAGGAAAAGACCAGAAAGACAAGATGAAATCAGCTGATTCACAACATCATTAGGCACTCCACATTCAGACAGATTATACATCACAACATTAAACCAAGTTATAAATGTCTTGGCAAGTAAAGGCAGCTGGGCACAGTGACTCACGCCGGAGCTGCTAGGTACAGCGCTCAGTCACAGACCTCAGCACCAGCATCAAAATCAGAAATGCCATTTTTCTTCTCGGAGACTCATGCAATGCAGGATGGCTAACGCACTTGATTTTACTTGACTACCTGATCTCTGCTATACTTCAGCAACGCACACCTAGATTTGACACGTGCAAGCTTACAAAACAGATTTGCGGCAAACCTACAGTGTTGATGCCTTTACTGATGTGAAAAATATAGTAGAGCTTCATTCCTGCTTGGCCAAAAGGTAGGGCATGCCATTCAAAAGAAGTCTTACTGAAAAGCATGACATACTTGATTAAATGAATGCTTAGAGCATTTACCTAAAGGATTGCACTGGTATAAATGGCAGCTTGTTTTTAAGCTTGACAGAGAAGCAAGATAAAAGTAAGTAAATAAATAAATAGAAAAGCCCTAAAGCAGCATCACACAGCAGTTTCTAAGACTTACCCTTTGCTACAAGATAACCACACAGTCTTCAGCAAGAAAAGCCATTTGAGCTTTTCTTCAGGACCAGGTTTTTGTGCACACCAAATGAAAGTGATTGCTGTCTGTTCATTTCTCACAGGGGAGCTGCATTTCATATGAAAAAGAGTTATCCAGAAACATTTACTATACACATCTGCACCAATAAGGAAATGAGTCATCAACCCGCTGGCAGGCCTGATTCACAGCACACTGCGCACTTGGGCTATTTAGGAATCTGCGTACAGAATACAGGGGAAAGGCAAATGCAAGCCGCAAGTCATTTTAAGACTACTAGATATAAAACACAAACTAATTTAAATGCATTTTTTTTCCTCCTTTGCTTAGGCATAATTTCTTCAAAAGCGCAGGTCCAGCACGGTATTGTACACAGCCGCAGAACTTTTCACCTGGATGAATCATAATGTTTTCTTTATATAACTGGAAGAAAAGCAAACTCTAATGTTTATTTTAACCCTGAATAAAATCGCTTGGATTTTGTTCAACAGAAAAATCAACATGAATAAGTCTTTACAGTCACTGCTAAGGCAAGGTTTCCATGGGATTAGTAACAAACTACCAAATAAAAATTCTGCCTGCCTTCAGAAAATGCAAACAAAAGCCCTATTACAGGACCAAACCAAGTACCTTTCTTCAGTTCACCACAATGATTAAAGGATTAAACCAAAGAAAACTAAACATACATAATTTTACTTAAACTCTGCACTTCCTCACAAGGTTAGACATGGGTTTAACCTTGTTCCCAGGAGAAGCCTGGGGCACTGAGCTGCAGCACACTTTGCCATAAGTACTAGTCTTCCCTGCCATAGAAACTTGGCTTTTAGTATGTTTTGTATTTTTGAGAGCTCCTTTCCAAAAAGCACTAAGGTTTTTCAGCTTGAACTGCTCAGCTCAATAGCTATATAGAGCTGTTAAGCCAAGCATTTTGTTCAAAAATTCGGAGCGTAATGGTAATTCCGAGGATTTAAAATGATACCATGGTAAGCAGCCAGATCAGTAAGAGTTTCCCTTAAGTCAAACTAAGAAATTGTAGCTGACTAATTTTACACAGATGAGCAACTCAAAAAAAGAGACATGACATGTTTGGTGCTGGATTTTAAAAGTGAGCTTGAATAGCTTTCTGGAAAGCAACGTTAGGAGAAAGATGTCTTACTGGTATGCAGGAGAGCCAGACACCTGCCTGCAAATTCTTCCAATTTCTGTTTCCATAACTCCTACTTAAAAAGCTATGAATAAAGACAAGCTGCAATTAAAAAGACTGAGCACACCTACAGCTTCTCTCCTAATAACGAGACAGAGAAAATAACAGGGGAGGGAGGGAGAGCTCTGGAAGAAAAGCAGTAAGCCACACTACACCGCTGCTGCAGACAACTCTGTACCAACACACAGCACACTGCTCCGCGCAGTACGACCACCAGTATCACTGCTGAACAATTTTCACCTGTCAAAACATGAGAATTTAATCAACAATTCGATCGCTCTAGAAACGGCTGGTTATTTTTCCTCCTGATTATTTCTGACAAACAGCAAAATCAGTTACAAGGCTCAGAAATACAGACCTGAAAGTCTGACACCTGCACCAGTCAGGGCAGGCTGGAAGGGCCACAGGCAAGTTCACGGGCAGCACTGCACCTTCTTCTTGCTATTACTTGAATTTTCGATTATCTCTAAAAGAGAAACTTCAGAGTTTTTAGTAGGCAACAATTGCCACTCGATAGAAGATACTTTATTCTAGTCTCTGGGCTATGGTGGTGGTCTGTATATAGTTATGCACTATTAACCTCTTTGAAGCTACACACTAAAGCAAAATTTTCCTGCCATCTGAAACCCAGCTGTGACTGAAGAAATAATAAACATGAAGTTATAAATCTCTGGTCTCTGCAGGCACGAAAACGGGCAACAGACAATACCCAGTTTTCAGGATTACTTTTGGTATGTTGATGGGAAAGCCCAGTCAGTCACAGAACCATAGAATTGTTTAGGTTGGAAAAGCCCTTTAAGCTCACCAAGCCCAACCATTACCCTAACCCTGCCATCCCACCACTAAACCCTGGCCCTAAGTCCTCGCTGCAGAACCTGGTAGTACAGGGAGATTGTTTTGTCCCACCCCCTAAGCAGAATAAACGTATTTCCCCCAGCAGATAACACTTAAAAATAGAACTTTAAGAGTCTGATCTGTTCTTATCCAAGTGGCACAGGTACGTGATGTGGTTTGTGTGTCCATCAAAAGGCAGTGGCACACTTCTGGGGATATTCAGAGGAAAAGCTGACAGCAGTACCCTCAGGTAAGCAGCTTTCCGCCCGGTGCAAGCATTTAAATCCTTTGCATGCAGATTTCTATCTGAACAATTAAAAAAAAAAAAAATGTCGGGTAGTGCAACTTTTGCAAGAACAAGGTGAGATCTGGATGCTTTAAGGCCAGGTCAACATTGCAACCAAAACCACCTATTTTGGTCTCCCACAACGTCTTTTTTGACTAGCCTTGAAGAGTTCTCGCTCAGGGTGAGAATTAACTCTGCTAGGTGAAAAAACTTGTCAATCTCCATACAAAAGGAAAAGAAAACTTAAAAATTTACTCAACATGTTACCAAATAATTTATCTGTGCATTTTAGGATTACCATACAATACAGAGTAGAGAAGAGGCTGGAGATATGATTGTCCCATGAATTTTCAGTGAAAGATAAACCCCAAAATGTCAGAGGGATCACACAGATCTCCAGAAAGAAGTCAGATATTTCCATATCTGAGAGGTAGGAGCATCCCTGGCAGGTGCAGGCAATACCTGGCACAGTAGCAAGTGATACTACCTCTCACAAGGCACTATTTTTTTTATTTTTTTTTTAAGTGAAAATTAAACCTTAGCAAAACATACACTGAAAATGAGCATTCAAAGCTCCAGTGGTATCGTTTGGGTAAAAGCCCAAATGTGACATAGCAAGAGTTTGAGGCATCTGAAAAATGAGAGCAGATGGAGAAGGAACTCAAGAGCAAATTCTTCTCCAGCAACTATTCAGCATTCAGCTGCAATCCTTCGGGGTTTTCCAACCCCCTAATAAATGCGACATTATTGTACACAGTTTTCTATAAACTATATTTGAACTCAGATGGTGCAATAAGGAAGAGACTTGACTCCACACAGCAAGAGCAAGAATTTATGTGTGTGTGCATTGCCATGAGCTGCATTTTGAAAATATGTAGCTCATGGTGAGTGCCAGGCTTGGCACCACTGCTCTTTGCCCAGATAATCTATACTACCACCATCCCCACTGCCCTCAAAAACAAGAACCAAGGACAGAAAAGCCTTAGAGCAAGTTAAGAACTGCCACGTTCAGACAATTTTCATTTAATCACAGTCAGGCATTCCAAAAGCAACATTTTCAGGCTTCCTGAAGCCTGCAAAATTGCATTTAGTAAATTCAGGTTTACATTTCTAGCTATAACATAGTGTCTACCAGATTACCTGAGGCAACCAGATTAACAAGGATATTTTTATAATGGATAATCTAGCAAATTACCAAACTAGCCTTAACGTCGAGGTCAAGAAGAGAAGATAGTGTGGAGTAACTTTAATTTTAGCCTGTTTCTGCACAAGAAAACTTCTCCTGGTTTAGGGTTTGTCTTGGAAAAAGGATGAGCTAAGACAATTAACTCCAAAAATAAAGCACTCATGAAGTATTACACACAACTACAGAGGTGTAACTGTAACTTCTATAAGGAGTTTTCTGCTAGTTTCTTGCTTTCCACTGAGCTGAAGCCTCTCGCAACAGCCTCAAGGGTCAGTGCTGCTGGGGGGAAAGGATGACACAGGATAAGTGCAAGATTAATTTAGATCAACCTGAGCTATTATGGACCTGTGCTCCCTCAAAACCAATCTCCAGAGACAGCTCATTCTGAGAGCAGGCCAGAAACTAGCAAAACCTGCTATATATTCTCTGCTCTACAGGACCAGTGAGATTGATAATCCGAAGTCCTGGGAGCAGCTCTTACCATAAGAAACCAAAGCAGGGCACAAACCTGCAAGGAAGTTATGCTGTGGGCTAATGGAACAGCTTGGCTGTCTCTCAAAAGAGTAATTTTTATAAATAAAAAAAAAATCCCACTGTGCTAGAACACCTGCCAATTCTTCAGGCAAATCGGATGAGAAGTGAGAGTGAATTATAGATTAGTATCAGGAAATCTCAGGACTTATTCTGAAGTCTTCACCATACTGCACACACCTTCCTGTGCTAGATGCACTATGTTTCTCTAAAAAAACCGCACAGGCAAAAAAGCTAATTTTTTTTTTTTTTTTTTACTTATCAGTAAAAAATTTATCAGAATCATATTGTGATTACATTTTAGAGCCCAAGATTTGCAAACATAGCATTTTGCAGGCAACCACCAAGTTGTTAGAGATACACAACAACCAACCACAGGGAGCCCCTACAGCAAACCCAACTCAAACTGCTGCGAGAAAGGCTGCTTGCTCCGACTAAGTTCCCAGGCTTGTTGCCACAAGCGCTAGCGCTGTAGTTTCCCACAGATTCACACCTTGCAAGTAATTTAAGACATATAAGGCTTCGGCCCATTTGAACTTGCAAAGCTGCTTCTCAGAGTACAAGTGATGCTACCCTGTTTCAACGACGGTCCTACGTCCTCAAGTAACCAATTGCTACTACACAGGAAGAAAACAGCCTTCAGAAAACTAAGTTGTTCCACTTGTTTTTGCAAAACGAGGAAGAAAACATTATTAAAGCATATATTCTTCTCTTGTGCTTCCCAGTGAACTGTCCTTGAGGATGAGAGCTCCGCAGCTACATAAATAAAAATTGCTTCTGCAAACCGAGACTAATTGTGGCTTGCATTTAGTGAAGGGGGAGGTGGGTGCAACACGATTTGTCCGGTCTAAGGGGACACACACTAACTCTGCTATTTTCAGCTTAGGAAGTTATCACAAGTGCTCAGTTCGACTTCAGAACTGGAGGAAGAGATTCTGCACGAAAGTACCAAACATCTGGAACAGCAAATTTCCCTATGCATCGCTGCAAAACCAGAGCATGAAATTGCACAGACTTGGCACCAAGTTTGCTGACTTTTTGCACTAAACACCCAGGTAGTTTCCCACACATTTCTGGAAGACTGCCTCCTTCAACGACTCTGCTGTGCAGCGGGAAACCTTGTCAGAACAAGCGAGATCATACTAATGCAGGTGGGGCTCACTGCTAGAAGCCACTTCTCACTGCCCTTCGAGATAAGCAAATCGGAGTTAATCCATCCATTATTTGAACTGAAGGCTTGATCCTTCTTCCTCATCTTCTATTTAAAGTTTCAGTGGAAGTAGGATTAGCAGAGTGAGGCTTTACACTGTAAAGACAGGGAAGGCAGGAGGGGTGCGCAGCATTCAGGCTTTACACAGCAGCACCGTAAGGTAAGGTGCCGATAGGGGGTCTGCTGAAATGCTGTAATTCTTGTAAGCACAGTATCTTCTGAAAAAAAATGAAGTACAGTCAATGCAAGAACACCCCTGAATTTGAGTAATTCATGCTGTTTTTTTCAGAAGTTCTTCCTTTTAATTAGGCTCATTAACAACCTCCACGCTAATCTGAGCTACCATTTTTTTACAAAACTAATTTTGTTACTACACTGCCCCAACCTAGTTAGCAGATTTCGGGCAGATTCACTTCCAGCCCCCTTTACTGGTGCAGCTTAGTGCCATTTCGGACGGAGCAGTTCAGGACTCCCACTGTCTTTGCCAGAGCCAGCTCGCAGGAGACTGGGTGATGAGCTTCTTCAGGAAGCCAACCGAGGAGAGAGCTGACTCCGTCTGCAACCAAACCATTTGGTTATTAACTCTTTGAACTGACTTACACAACTAACAGTCATTTTTCCTCCACTTTAAAGTAGACCCAATTTTGTTGACAGTTCCATGTTTCAACATAATTCTCTTACAAAGCTTAGTAAGTCTTAGTTGCATTTTGGAGAAGAAAAGGGCTTTTGAGCATTTATTTGCTTCATTTTTTCCATTTCAAGTTTGCTCAGTTTGCACAAAAGATCTTTCTCTTAATTGCCAGCACTAGAACCAAGCTGAGATCTGAAAATCAAGTGGGGTTTTATTGTACCTTATACAGCTTGTGCCAAAATGTGTTACTAAATCAGCTGTTACAATCACTGGTAATAGCGAATGTTGGCACAAAAATGCTGAAGAGGAAAGATAAGATGTTTTGTGACCTCAAAATAAGCAGATGCCTCAAGGACAAAGGTACAACCTCACTTTTTGACCAGACTTTTACTAAATTAATCATCTCTACCTGTTAGATCAAAGCCACTTTCTAATTATAAATTGTACAGCAGCATTTAATGAAAAACTAAATTTTAAGTGATGACAAGCATTAATAAATATGCTAATTTCTTCATTTAGTTGGCATTTGTAACAGTAGTATGAAGAAATATGTTACTTCATGGAACGCTGCAACTCCTCCAGGGAAGTATTTGAAGTAGCTCATCTTGCCCATTTCCAAGACAGCCAGTTTTGGTGAACCAGGGCTGTAAAGGTACTCCAGTAACTCCCTACGAGGGGCAACAAGCATCAACATCACAAAATTAAAACCTGTTCTCTTTAAGGAGAAACAAAGGAGCCGTTTGATAGCAGGTTGCAGTAGCTCTCTTCCTCCAGAGGGAACCACTCTGCAAGCAGAAGCAAAGGTAAGGTAGACAGTGCCAGAGCTTTAACAGATGCTGGGATTTCCCAGCCTAACACATATTAGCACTTTGCAATCCTGATCTCCAGCACCAAGCAGTTAATTTGCATGTTGATTAGAAACAGGTCACCAGAAAATTGCACCAGACAACCTTTCTGTATTGACTAGAAAGGACAACGAAGCATTTCCATAAAGCCTATATCCCTTTCAAGCATTTCCATCTCTCTGTGAGCCACCCAAAAGTTCACTGTAAATCAAGGTGCTCCTTTTGTTGACCAAGAGCATCCATTTCAATACATCCATGTCTCAGATCACTAAAACTGTTTTAAGATCAGGCATCTTTTGAGACTTGCAAAACAAATAAGCAAGCCTCAGCAATGCTAAAGAAAATAGTGGTAAGTGAGTCTAACCAGAAAGTCTCCTTTTACCACAGTACAAAATTAAACAATTAAGTCTGAAAGGAAAGCATAGGTAAACTATGCCAGAGAGAAAGCTTAGCGACAGCTTAAATTTGTGCAGCTCTCAAGTCTGCATGTTCATCCAGTTCTGCTTGCTAGTCACATTCACTGGCAATGGCAGGATTAAGAATAGAGGAGCTGGTGGGGAAAGGTGGTGTTATGGACATTTTAACTACCTAGACATGCACTCTGTAGCATCCTTTCTCTCTGAACCTTCTTTTATACACTAATACTTACAGTATTATGCTTAAATCAAATGCCTCTTCAGCTTAGTTTTAGGGGTCTTAGGTTGCCAAGTCTAATAAAACTGAATTATTGCTGCTGTTTCTCATAGATGAGACTCACAGGCACCTCAACTTTTGAAAACTCATTACGTTTTCTCCAGAACCTCCAAGACCGATCACGAAGTTATTAGACAATAACCGCATGGTTTGAAAATAGAGGCTATACCTCAGTTTAACACTACATTGTATTTTCATTTTTCTGTTGTTATTGCAAAGTCATAGGCAATGGACTTGATTTAAGACTTCCAGATGTTAAGTTTCACATACATCCTTCTTGCTTTAACAGGTGCTCTGAAGCGAGAGACTTGTTTAAGAAGTCTGGCCCAGCTCCTTGCCCACATTTACCATTTTGCCTGTGGGACTTGCTAGATTTTGCCTGCCACTCCAGAGACCAAACAAGCTGAAGCGTGGCAGTTTAAACTGGGCTTAAGGAGCCACCCTGCTCCACTCTTTACGCATCTCCTATCCATGTCCAGCTCTTTGTTCATGCTGGCACCCTGAAAGCCATCGAAAAACGAAACTGTTTGAGGAGCTGCACTGCTCAAGTTAATGGTTGATCAAAGGTTTGGGTCTGCCCCGAAACCTCCAGCTCAATCGGTAATTCAGTTCAAAGCTCAGTCCTGCAAGCAACTCAACTGGCATAACTAAGCACACAGCAACAAGCTGTGGCACAGGAGGCTGCTCATAAACCAGCAACAGGAAGAAAGAAAAGCATTTCACATACACACATTAGTTGAATGAACTAAAGCTCCAAAGATGGGGTCCAGGATACCCTTGCAGGAGAATGTAAAGCTTCTGTGAGATCAAGAAAAGGATTTTATATCAGCTCAGCTGGCTGCACGGTTCTCTTTGATTTTTAAGAAGCAACAGCTTTTGAATTACTTGCAGACAGCCTGCAAAAGGACTCCATGTACAGCACATCCAGGCATCCAATTTTAACACAGAATTAAGCAGATTTCTGAACACAACCATCAATATACCAAGCTGTGGACCACCAGCTGTGTTGCCTCTTTAATAATACTTACATCAATGAATACAATTGCCAGTAGTTGACCTATTAAAAAAAAAAGCATTTGTTTCAAATACCTAAGAGGTTGAGGAAAACATTAAATTCAATTATGTTATTAGGCAGGGAACTACAGAAAATTAGACAGTAAAGCATGAAAACTCAGTACTATTACTGTGTTAACTCATCACTTTTGCTCCTAGGAAGTCTGAACGGCTACGGCCTTTTCTACGTATTTCTTAGGAGGACATGAAGCAGACACATGATTTTTCACCAGCACAGCTGTGCTGTTAGAAATCCAAGCAGACACCAAATTACCCAGGGAGAAAATCCTTCAGCCAGTGCATGGGATCTGCACTAGGAATTCACTGCAGTAAAACTACAGAATACCTTTGCCTATTCTCAACAGATTTGCCCATATATTTTAAGTCTTTGATGTGATCCACAACCATACAGCAGTTTCTTTTCCTTTAGCGCAGCCAGAAGAATGTAGGTGAAAAGGGTATTAACAAAAAAAAAAAAGAAAAAAAAAGAAAAAGAAAAATCAGTAAGCCCAGCGGTTAGAAACCCGGTCCATATTTGATCCCCACCTTTTTGCCAGAGACTACAAGACTGCAGGAAAGAATCACTGTGATTACAGTCATTTACTGACGCTGCTCAGCAAAGGCTCTGTAAAGGCCACAAGCCGGGTCAGCTATGCCCTATATGAGCACAGAAAGCACTGAAGAGTGATAATTGTCAAATAATTATTTGTTAGACCTCTGCATATAAAAAAAAAAGCTGTCTTCCACTGTCCCGCTGTTAAGGTTATATCCTGTCCTTTTATATCCACCACTGGATGAAAAGTTTCACTCCAGCTGATATCAGTTGCCCACCCCTGTCTTTTTATATCACTGCCTAAGGTCATTTTTAGTATGGGAATGTAAGCCATCACCTGAAGCCACTCCTCAAGAGCACACTTGTTAGTTAATTTTATCTCTAGTCATGCTTGAGCAAGGTCTCAATAACAGGAATTTTTTCCTTTTTTAAACAAGACCTGTATCAAGAATGAAACAAAGCAGACAAGAGTTAGGCACAGAAGCAACAGCATTAAATGGAAGTTAAGAGAACATGGAAAGCAAACTCTACAATTACACTGAAGCATAAAATTCCAACTTTCCCACTCATTCGTGAAGGAATATGGAGAACAAAGTTTGCTAGCTATTTTTCAATCTTGCAATCTTTTACAAAACTTCAACGGAACAGTATGGTAACGAAACCTTAAACAACTGTTGCTTTCAGATAGCACAGGATGGAGGATCTCAAATTTATGGAAACTAGTGTGCTTGGTTTTCTCTAAGAGGGGGAAGAGCTGAATTCCGTCTCAAAGTCCCATGATTTTCACGTTATCTCTTAATCCTGTTTGCTAACTGCCTGCTCCAGGGACTTCTCTCTTACAAAGTTCATGACCGAGCGGGGCTCTGGTTTCTCTGGCTGCGAGTGACAACATCCCTCTCAAGGCTTCGACCAAGTTAATAAATTTTTGGGGTCTAATAAAAAAACCCCAACTTTTAAGCAGACTGCTCATACCTCAGGAACCAGCTCCTTGAGCTGCCTGCCAGTTTCAACTCTGAAAAGCTCCTGGGCAAAGGATCTTTTCAGTCGGCCCATTAACCACTAAATCATTTCAGTGGGAGTTAGCGAGGGTTTATAATCTTCAGCAAGACCTACAACTTGGGGTTTGTCGGTGCTTTTATGTTAGCACCACCCGATATTCATTTATGCAGAGAATGCTCTACTTGGGATTCCCTTAACGAGACCACTAGGCTCCTTTCTTTTTACAGGGCGCGTGCTTCTTCTCATACCCCTTTGCCACCAAATATAGGAAGAGGGCAAGCCTTCAAATGGCCCAGCATTAACACATCCGACAGCCAGCCTAAAGCCACTGTGTGCAAGTCGAAGCAGGCTGCACTGATCCTTTTCCATTGATACAATCAGTGCTGCTACCAACGGAGACCAGAAGCTGCAATGGGGTTGAATATACACAAGAATAAAAGCCATCTGTCTGACAGACTTGGCATTTCTCACTGAATACTGCAAAGAATTCATGAAACAAAACTCAAAGAGGCAGCATTTGCAGGCTGTTTGCTGAAGCGGTTACCTTTCCTAATCTTGGTTATGGATTCATTATCCATTTGCACACACAGAGAGTGATGAACTATGAACACGCAACACAGTTTTGCTAATTAGCTCAATAAGAAAAGCCTACACATATTCCAGCTTCCTTAATATGAACCAATTCAAAGACAGTACTTTATCATTTAACAGTAAGGCTGCCTTCCCAACATGTTTATTTAATATTAATGTTGAGTCTGCTGAAATTCATACACAATATTCTGGAGAAAACGTAAGAGGTGGTCACTTCAGGAACACATGTACACACCAGCAAGTATTTACAAGAACTCTTCCCCGTTTTAGAAATCCACATACATCTGCCTTGTCGGATCTATACCAAGCAAATGAAACAGGTTCCAACCCAAAAGCAAAATACAGACATTAAAGCAACACAAGTAATCGTCCCAGACATTTCAATACTCTATAGCAAAGATTATTCCCAAAACTCATGTTCTCTCCTGCTATCTGCTCTCTCAAGCCCATTTATTCATCTGCACTTCCCATCAAAAATTCACAATTAATACTTTTGGAAGTGCTTAAGTTTTCAGCTTTTATTTACAGATGGCCTCCAAATATATAAAGCTCTGGTGAACCAGAACTCTACAAACTAAGTGCCTCTAGTTGTTTTGATTACATGCAGTAGATTTAAAATATATATAGAGCAGGGTTTTTAAAAAACAATCTGCAAGCCGTTTGAGGTCTCCTGGGTATTGATCAAGAACTTAACAGAGTAATTAGCCAGGGTTCATTAAAATATGCTTCCATTAGCCTTCCTAGATATCTGAATTCATTTACACTGCCATGTGCTACAGGTGCAAAATTTTAACCCCCTTAAACCCAGTTTCCCATAATATGGACATCTTTTCCCATCAAGGCCTCACCAAGCCTTTGCCCTATTTCTATTACAAGGAACTGAAATATTTTCTACTCCCAACTCTGGTATCAAGCTCCTCCAAAGGGTCTTGACTCACGACTTCAGCCACCAAGGTTTTACCTGGATGAACTGACACTGTCCAAGTCTCTCCAAGGATGAGAATACCTGGAGCAGGGACTGCTGAAACACACAAAGCTACTCCTAAGCACCACCATTCGCAGCCAAACACACCAAAACCAGCTCCCATTTTCCCTGTACAAGAACTGCTTCATGTTTTGTTCAGTGCCCTGGCCACAGGAGGAACAGCCTTTAGCAGTGAAACAGACAACTGTTAGAAACTTATTACTCCCGGATTTAATTTGCTTCTGTGAGTCAAATCAGTGCTCTCTTCATCAATTGCCTAGACCTCCAACTACTACCCATCACTGTGACTTATGTTAATAATATGCAGTGCATAACACGCAGTGCATAATCATAAGATCGTGCCTCAGTTTTACCTCCCTACGTAAGGATGCTCACACGAAAATGCTCTTTTAGAGCATCTTCCTCCATCCCATCAGCTCCGAGGCTGTTAACCAGAGCACTGAGCACCTGAAGCAGCCTCACCTGGCCAGCAAGCCATCACACTTCAGCCTCTCCCAAAAAGCACTCTTCCTAGAAGTATCACAAAGCATGACAGAATGAAGCAAGACATGGCTTTTCAGAAAATGCTCTCCCTTGCTCTTCCCTTCTCAGAACTCTGCTGATATTTTAATGCATCGCAAGGACAGCATAAAAACTGGGACAAGAGGTAGGTATTGCGGGTTAGCCGAGGTATGCGAGCCTCCAGGGAACGCTGACCTTATGAACAAGGCATCTATAAAAGCACAAAAAACCTCCAGGAAAGGTTCATTAGAACCTTCTAATCATCTTCCTCTGACACATGAGAAACAAAATGCTTCGTTCAGAGCAGAAAAACATAAATGTACGTATAATTAGTCCATACTATTACTGTCATTATTGAGTGCCATGGTGTGCAGTGTTATAGAGGACAAATTAAATTTTTTATCAGTTGAAACACATGCTATCCACTCCTCCCCCAAACGAAGCCAAATACATCCCCTGAGACAATCCCTTCTTCAAAAATGAGCATTAAAACAGAAAAAAGCTCTGTAACCAAACAGCTTGGGAAAAAATGAGGCAAATCAACTGCAGCAGATCTGAGAGTGCCAGAGTTGCATCCAGTACTTGAAAGCTATACTGAACACACACCATTTTATGCAGAGAATTCACTCCCAGGAGAAGAGCTGACCACCTCATCCAGAAACTGTTATGTTGGAACATTCTGAATGAGTGACCAGAGAGGCCAGAACAGACTTAATAAAGAAATCCAAGCTAGAGCTGTTTCCCCACATAGGAAAAGGGAAACCACGAATCCTCACGCAGCGACTCAGCTATAGCTGTTTACATGCCTTCAGCATATATTCCCCACTTGCTGTAGACCTTGCTATTCAGTCGGATGGCTAACACACCCCTTCACACCAATTCCACAGATAGACCCACTGCCTCTCTTATCTGCTATAGCATTGTCCAAATTTGCAGCATAAACTATTTGAAACACCCACTAAAAATCACCATTTGGGACATGGGTACCTCAACACTAAGTAAATGGTCAAACAGTCTAAAAGAAGTCAACCGGGGAGTCTTTTTTTTTAAAAAAAAACAAAACAAAAACAACAGATTACTCACAGTTTGGTAAACGTTTCAGAGATAAAATTTCAGCTTAGGTTCATTAGGACTTTCCGTAAAAATTCAAACACGTTATAAAAAAATCGGTAACAAGTAGTCAACTATGACACATCCATGTAAGAGATGTGCATCATTTTAGTTCTGCACTCAATTCAGTTAAACTTGGACAAGCCTGACACATGCCAAGATTTAAAGCTATTAAACTTAATTTTACATCTTGATCCCACACACCCTACCCAAGCAACCAAGCTCTGAACACAAAGGAAGCCTGAGGGGCTGGAAGCACAGTCCCCCTGCTCCCTTCATCCAAAACCGCTTTGTATTATGTTATATCATGTTATTCAAATGCAAGCGTGACGGACAGGCCTTCCTCTCCACTCCACCGGCAGCTCTCCAGGGAGCAAGGGTTATTTTGATAACTTTTATCTGTTGTTTTCCTCAATTAGCTCTTCCTTCTCAACAGCAAGTGGCGAGTTTCATTGATAAAACTACCCGATTGTGTCCACAGTCTTACAGCCTTACAGGGTAAGATGGAGCACTGCAATATTCCCAAAGTCTCAAGCGATATTCATCACAGACGTACCTCAGGCTCTTACGCTCTCAAGCAGATCCACAGCTTGGTGCAGATTACATGCGACTTCATAGACACATGCAAGAAACTTCACAGGACACATCATCTAGAGAATTCAAGGACAAGCCACCTGGGCCCCTTCCCTCCTCCACAGCTGCTCCCAGGGTCTTCATCACATTAAAAACAGGAGTTCTAGTTCTTGTGAAGGATGAATGCCTACAGCAATCAAATCCTGCATATTTACCAGGCACATGAATATCAAATCTAAGAACAAATAAGCTCTTCAGGGCAGTAATATCCTACTCCGGACCGCACTTCTCTTCGATGAGAGCCTCATGCATTTTGGTACAGAAATAGCATATTGCTGTTCGTGTAGTCCTAGAATTCCTTTTGGACTAAAACAAGTTGCAGATTTGCTCCAGAAGAAGAATGAAACAACATTTCAATCCCACACAGCGTTTTTAAGACTGAGATGCTACAAGCAAAAGAAACTCTTCCATATTTTTCACAAAGCACTTTCCATGGATTAGAACTAGCAACAAGACAGTAAGAAAGGATGCGAAACGCGAAACACCAGGTAACCCAGATCTACGCCCAGCGTGTGGTTATCTTTTGATAAAGCAAGTCTTGCCAGTAAATGTTAAACTTAGGGGTTTTTTTTGTAAGGAAGAGCAAACATAGCTATGTCTCATTCAGGTGAGAGACTGATTTTAAAAAATAGGCCATTTGCTCACCATTAAGAGATACTACTCACTTCCAAGATTTTACAGGCAAAGCTCAACTGTTATGGAACATGTAATACTGAAAAGCAAAAAAACCAAAATAACCACCTCACCTCTGTTCACTGCACCAAGACAGATTCGCTGTTTTGCCCACGCTTTCAGCCTGTACGCTGTACACTATTCTACTATCACCAAGTACTGCAGCTGAGGAAACCAAAGCAGAGGTATTTTAGCCAGCAGCTCTCAAAGTGATGCAGGATCATAACACAGGTTCTCATCCAGGTCCAGCCCAAGATGTCATCAACCTCAGATACCTGTCAGATTTACAGGATACCTGTCAGATTTACAGGACCTTTTTCAGCTTGGACAGCCAGACCCAGAAAAGAATAAATGTGAGCAACCCAGTAAGACAAAAACCAGACAAGGCTGCAAATTAAGAGTGTGTCTGTGGAAGTAACTCCAGGAATGGCAACTGATGTGGAAGAAGTTCTTCTCCCCCTTGTACCAGGGCTGTAGCAATCCTCAGAACAAGACGCCAAGATGTGCTTTCCTAAGGTGGCCACTAACAACTACCTCCACCCGGAACACCAGGATAGAAAGGATTTCTATACCGTCCAAGTCCCTGTTCTTCTGGAAGGTTCACCTGATCACATACCTCTTCCAGGGAAAGGCAGCATCTTTCTATTGTTATCGCATCCAGCCAAAACCTTCGGAACTTCAAGACAAATAATTCCATGGTCAAAACCTCAGCAATATGCCATGCAATCCAAGAAGAGATTCTAATAGAAACCTTTTACTTGTTTCCCTATGAAATCAATCATTCTTTCCAGCTAGTGTATTCATTGTCATCAGGCCAATTCTGTGATTTTATCAGTATTATGGATTATTACAGTCTATTTCTAGGAAAATACGCACTTTCTACACAAGAGCAAGTTAGAATAATAGTTCCTGTACCTTGCCCTGGAAGGACTTAATTAAGATTATTTGGCTAGCACAGCATTGACATTTGAACAATAAACGGATATGAAAACTTAAAAAAAATTAAAATTAAAAAAAATTAAATTAAAAGAAAACCAAATGAGAAGAGTGTCCACCTTGACCATTAATGATGGCTACGTGCCCAGATGCTCAACACAAGCCCACTGCTCTAGTAACCCACAAGAAGTAAAATTCCCAGCTGGGAAATAGTGGCGAAGAGCACTGCCTGCCCAATACTGGATGCCTTCAGCTTCTGCACATCAGCTTCTAGAAGCAGAGAATAACCCCAACATTATCATCCTTCCCTTCATTTCCAGGCAACTTCAGGACTGGGGAAAGTGGCTGTACTGTTCCATTCTCCATCTTCCCTAATCTCTTCCCATAAAGATGCCAATCCACTGACAACCCACGTGCCTCACCTGTCCGCATGGTTTCAGATTCACCAGTGTACACAGAAGGAATCTCACTACTGAATTCCTGGATTCACGTCTGATAGCATAGTAAAACATACCCAAAATAATGCTACCAAGGGATAGGACCCAAACTGATGAACATATTATAGAGAGCAAACCAAAAATAAGCTCCATAAATCTGGAAGCAAACAGCACTGTACTCACACTGCCCAAATTTTACTCATATGCAATGTTTTGACAGCTCTGAGGCATTAGTTTAGATACCTTTCAAAGACAATCTCTTGATTCACTTCATTTTATGGCTTTTAATGCTACGAAAAGCAAGCAACGTACAAACAAAGAACTTCCAGAAATCCATGCCAAACCCCAAAAGGGCTGTTCAGAAGTGCTTTCAGCAACATGGCTCCCAAGGTAATGAACTGTAATATCAGCCAGCCTCAAGTTTATTTTAAATGGCTCCCAAAACCAAAAGTTCAGTTGGGAAAGACTCTTCTGGCCCAATTTAAGATCAGAACAATCAAGGTATATGAAATAAAACTCTGCCTTAAACTTCAGGCAATAAAGTTAAGATATACAGATGTTTTCAAATATTTTAGTATCTAACAGGCTGTAAGCTACTCTGCTACCTTGTTCTTAACATCTTCCTTTTTTACCATTCTGCTTGAACAGCTCAATCTTAGGTTCACAGAGAGGCTTTTTTTTTCTTCCCCCAAGCCAAAACTTAGATCTTCAAAACAGAATCCCAATTCCAAATTACTGGCCCTACTAAGTAATGCAGAAGCAATTACAGTCAGAGATCAAACTCTGTCTCCCAACAGATGAAAGGTCACTTTCAGATGGCAACAACATGCTGCCATGTTATTTAAAGTTATTCATGATGTACAATTCTAAGCTCTAGGAAGGTTTTTGCCTATTTCCATTGGGCCTAAGCCACTTCAGACAACACACTGGATAATACATCTGTGGCGAGGTAAAGTGACTGGAGCACTGATTCTCACCTTCTCTTTTAACTACACAATAGAGAAATCCAGGTTCAATACTCCTCCCAACTGTATTCCAACACCACACAGCCTACCTGAACTCTCCAGTATTCTTAGAAATTTTTCAGAAAATGCCTTTTGCAAGCCTTCTAAGTTTAAGACACTGTGAACCTTAGTGAGTAAAACAGACATTAGAAGACAACGTTTATTAAATAATCTTTGAGGGCATTGCAAAGTCATGACAGATTTCACCGGACTGTCTCAAGGGAGGAAAGTATTTGGGGAAATTACTTTGGGAAAAGCTGACATACAAAGGGAAGAATTTAAATTCCTCAGCACTTCCCCTAGCAGAACAAGTTTAGACTATGTATGGTTTTATACAACTGGAGGCTGGAAGAGTTCACAAATGCCTGGAGGAGGGGAGGGAAACAAAAAACCCTGTAGTTTGTGGTTTATTGTATGCTTTTCCCCTTTGTGTAGGCCTTACCAGTGAGCTGCCTGTAGAAAGGAAACTGATGTAGCCTCAGAGCACGTGAAACGAGTTTGATGTGGACAAGCTCAAGCCACATTGCCGAGCACCTGAGCTAGAACAAACTCTGCGTTATTCCAGGGAAGTCTGCTCTGTACACTGCTGCTATGTCTGCAGTCAGAGATGAGAGTATTTATCAGTGATGGTTCACTGTGTATTTTGTACCTGCTAAAGCACAGGTTGTGAAGCAAAAATGCAAAACGCAGCCAAGGCTTGCTTTGTGTTCTGTGAGGAAAGTGCAGAATCACATCCCTCCTACAACTACTTCTAGTTAAGGCTATTAACAATAACATTAGAATGAACATACATCTTCAGAGCTGTGATTCAGTCAAGGGAAAAGTATGTTCCCTAGTACCACACCTTCCCAGGTGGTCTGTTACCATTGGGATTCCTAGAGACAGGACAAGCATTTGCCACAGGAGTCCCACTGCAGTACTCAGTTTAATAAAAATGAAGGGAAGACTTACACCATAAACTAGTGTTTCAGCTTTTTCTTTTTCAGCTTTAAAATATAGTATTGCTTCATACAACTGATCAGAATAGTGATTCATACAACTAATCAAAGTAAGTGAAGATGGCTGTTGATCGCTACCTGGAAACTTTCTGTTAAAAAAGTTATGTTGCTACATTCACAAGATCTTTGACTTCTGCTGCAGGCAGTGACTCAAACAGCTCCATGTTTTCCAGCAGTGACCACCGTTAAGTACTTTCTAACCTGTACTTCCCTCCAGTAAGCATTGACCTGGCATGTCTGCTTTTCAGGCGGGGATTGATCAGGAGTTGCAGAAACTTCATCTCACCATTCTAAGCAGAAAAAAAAGGATCACTAAGGTTGCCGTAAGAAATCTCCCACTCAAACCACACTTTACAGTGCGCTGACTTTCTCCAGTTCCATGCTGAGTAAAAAGATTTTCCTGTATGTTGTTCTACACTGCTCATTAAGAACACAGTTCCGGTTGCCAACTATAACACGCAGACTTTTCCACGCTTCTTTAATGACGCCACCTGCACATATGTACATTACCAAAAAGCATATAGAACCTGTTATCTGAAGACTGGCAGGAAGAAAGTCTACATCAGCGGACTTGTTGCTTAGGCAGAGTCAACTCTACAGACATCAGTAAAGACAGACAGACATCACTGTGCATTTGAATAGCTGTGTTATGGTGAGAGACCCAGCATCTCACCCCTCACATGCCTCAAATATCGAGGCACTCAAAAATACAGCGCTCGTAGCATCAGTTCAAAAGTAGCAATCAAAAAAAAAGCAGCAAGGTCAACACAACATCATATGTGAATAGCAATATAAAATGCTTGACAAATAAAACTCATGGTCAACTATTCTCTCCACCTGCATTTACTCAGAACCTTGTATCAGTGGAGACCAGATTTTCGCTACCTGAATTCAACAGTAAGAGGATCACACTAATACAGATTTGTTTAAATCACCATTAGCATGGTGAAAAAATTGCAGTCTCATGAAAAATTCATGTTGTAAATTATGACAGCTGTGGTCTAGCAGTGATCTTAGTTGCAGGCAGCTAGTTTTTCTGATTTTATGACATATGTGGATAGGCCACACAGACACTGACATAAGCAAAAAATCAATTTGATAATAAAAGAGCTTACTGTAAGCTTCTTCCAGATCTTATTTCAACTCAACTGAGAACAACGTAACAAAAGTTGACTCAGCTCAAATCAAGCCTGGACTGTAACAGGAAGTCTACAAGCCAAGCAAGGGTTTTTTCTGTTGTTTTTTTCGGTTTGTTTTTTTTTTTTAATTCTATCAAAACTTTTTGTAGGGCAATTACTTCAACACTTAAAAGAATGCATGCTTGCTGAGCTTGTTTTGCAGTTCACTTGGTGGAAAGTATTTTACGCTGCACTAACAGGACACTCTAGAAAAGAAAGTCTCAATTAGCAAACTACTGAGCATGATGAAGGCTGGTGAGCCTCATATTAAGATTTAAGAGATCTAGACAGCAAACTTGCCACCAGATTAAGCTAGGCATTATTTTTTAAACAAAAGACAGCACATTTGCCTGAATGATTTTGCATAGCAGGGCTGGAATAGCTATTTGTTATTAACCTACCCTGTTACATACAAGTACTTAATTATATCAACATAGCCAGCTGTGTTCTCTAGGAGAGACTTAAAACTCCTGAGAATCAAACAAGGAAAGTACAATAAGTTTTTCACAGAAGAGCACACAGTTCTATCACTAACTGCAGAAGAGTAAAATACTTCAGGAGTGTAGAGAAACCATGAGTACTTACTACATTAAATACTACCTTTTCATCACCTCAGCCGTTCTTATGCATTGTTCCAGGCAAAGATGCAAATAGTAACAAATGCAGCAAATAAACATTCCTGTCCTGCATGATTAATATTCATTTGTCCCCATGTTGTTACCTGGCAAAAGAGATGTTAGATTCTAACCATTAGTCTTAACCTTCAGCACTGACAATAACAAAGTCATGAAATGCATAGTTTGAGTTAAGGCAAAATTTTAGACATTGCAACCAAGTAACGCATTCTAGTGCAAACCCATGAAATCTAAGCTCACAAAGCTGTGAGCTACACATCTTTTAAGTGTATCTTGTGAGAACTACAAGATACACTTACCCAAAGGTAAGTGTGCCAGCTTTTTTTGAATGCCACGTCTGCTCCGGAGTAGAACAGGGTTTTCACCTGCGGTCTTGATGAAGAGAAGCTGCAATTATGCTACAAGCTGGTACCTGGGGAAGGGAGGATCCCTGCTCCTCACACACAATGCTATGGATACTGAGCAACTGAACATCCAGAAACTGCAAGTATCCCATGATGGCACAAAACAATCAACAGAACTGAAATTTTTTAGTGCCATAGCAACCAACTTCACAGACCTTAAACTAAATTTAGTCAGAAGATCAAAAAAACTGTTTTGAGGCAAGGTTTCAAATAAAAAGGCAATTACCTTGACCTTTTATTCATCCAATTCTTTGGGGTTTATTATTAAGAATAATAACTGCAAAGCTTTTTCAAAAGTAAGCATATATTTTCTGAAGACCACAACAAGCAGAGTCCACCAAGAAAGTGGTGCTGGCATGCAGGAAAGCTACACTATGAAGAACATCTAGACATTATCTCTATACTAGAAAATAAAGACAGCACATAATTTGCCTAGAATAATCTTTCCTCAAATCATTCCATTCCAACCATGACAACCCAAATCAGGACCAGAGCTAGAAAGATCTCTGTTCCTCCAGTATGAGGGAGGAGAGGATGCGAGCGGAGAAAACACAATCTGCTGTACCTGTCCACTGTCACAGCCAACCCAGTCTTTGCTTTTCAATATATTCAGCTATTTGGCTCAGTAAATCACCTCCCCATAGCTGGACGTCTCCATAACACCACTTTCTCAGTCCATCCTGAGCCAAGCTCAGGCTGCACCAAACTTTACTTCTCCCCTTGTATTTCCATTCATTCTCTCCTTGGTATTCAGAGCTGCAGCGGGCCAGCAGCGCCAGCTCACTAGAGGAAGCAGACTTGTAAAGATAATCCCTTTGATTAAGCCAAACATCCCAGGCCAAACTGATGCATAACCAGCCACCACAAGTATCAGCCTGCCAAGAAGATCACAAAACAAAACAAAAACACCCCCCCCAGCCCCCAAAAAACTCACCCGCCAAAAAACCCCATACAAATAACTCTCAGATAAGCAGAAGATCACTAAGGATATGGAGAACTAAGAACCCATGCTTAATGCTCTGTTTGCAGGACAGGACCTAGGAGGAGAGGGACCATCTTACCCTCTGGTCAGCTCACATGTGGCTTCAGTAAGATGAAAAGGGCACTTTTAAATATTGCTACACCCCAAGATGATGCCAAAGTAAGTAACCCAAGCACAAATCAGACTTTTAGAGTATATTTAGAGTTTTACTTTAAGACTTAACTACAAAAGCCAGGGGGAAATTGTACTTACACTATCTGAACACAAGGAAAACCAAGAATGTTTGAACAAAAAGTAGCTAATCTCAGTTAAAGAGCCAAGCCTCAGGAAAAAAAAAAGCTTCAGAGAGTGTTCCAGCCTTGCCTCCACCATTTCCTTTTATTATTGCTCATACGTTTTTTCCAAAACTTAATCGTCTCAATTCCTTCCTCCTAGGTCCAACCATTCCCTTCCATTGACTTTGATAGATCCACCTTCCATTTTATAAATTTTAGAAGCAGGAGGGACCAGTCTTGACCATTCAAATTAATTTGCATCTGCCACAAACCACAGTGAATTCTTCATTAAATTTCGTTTGAGACAGAATGGTATCTGGAAAGTTCTAATGCAGGTGCACAGGCGTAAGCTCATACAGAGTCTAGCATCCAGTTACAGCCCAATTATTAAGTCTCTCAAAATCGCAACACATTTTTACTGTAAGTTAGCTCAACTTCAACTACAGGTAAGAATTCTTTTTTTTCTCCTTTTTTTCTTAAACTCCTGTGGCCTGTACAAGTGGCTTTGAATCGTCACCAGGTCAATATGTCTTAGAAATAAGGGATAGTGTAAGGCTTAAGGTACATTTTTCCAGGTTTCTGATCATTGCCTTAAAAAAAAAATCCCTTTGTGTGTTAATATCTGAACCAGATGATAACGCTGTAGGCACTGTAAGAGCATCGCCAGAATACTAACTGCCTCCCCCTTTGCAATAGTAATGATTAGAGAACCAGAACAGCCTCCATCCCACAACTACACTTACCACTCTGAGAAACAGGCAGTTCCCATTCCAAACAGCTCACCTGAAAGCCAGGAGAATGCCTGGAGGTTTTGTGGGATAAAAACAAACTATAAGCATTGAAGAAGATGGCCAAGTCAGTAAACAGTGTCTTCACTATTTGCATTTCCTAAAAAACTAGCACACCCCTGTGCTATGTTTAATCCACAGCCCTCAATTATTTACAGCTCCGGACAGGTAAACAGTCATTTGCTGCCACAGCCCAGACATCTCAAAAAAGGTACTTTAAATGCCAGCCTCCACTTGTGTATGGGAAAGCTCTGAGAGACAGAAATAACATGAGTATGTGCTCAAATATGAGATAATGTCGCATGTTGAGTCAAAACAAAACCTTCATCCTTCAACGCAATAAATTACAGAGATAAAAGGGGGGAAAAATTAAAATAAATCAAGCTACCATGACAGATCACACTTATCCACCTCAATGCAACCAAGAAGCTTCAGGGAAGCCTTCACATTTCCAATCCTGTTACCAAGGAAGTAGAAAACCTAGAGAACAAGCACAGGGACTGAGCACACACGACTTCTCCTACAACTACAGTAATTCCAAAAGAGAAGACAACTCCAAGCATGCATTACCATCTTTTTTCCATCTATAATTTTAAAACTTAGGCGATTTCACTGGCTCTGTTTTATCAGACTGCTTAAGGAGCTCGGGTGCATACAGAGTGAGAAATAAAACATTTATAAGGAAGAAATGTGCCAGTTCCCAACCCGCCAAGTGTTACAGGCTTCCTGGTCTGTAAGTCACATCAAATGAATTTTCTGGCCTTCTACACTGATTATGCATCTGAAATAAGAGGAAAAATAATATTCTTAAAATACATGGCTTTAAGATTAACGTGCTTTGTTCTTAACCCAATCCTCACCATTAAGAGCGCTTCCTCCCCCACCCCCGAAAGCATGCTCTGGTCTCTGCCATAAAGGTGCTACTGAAGAAACAGAACCATTCAGGATGAAGAAAGTAGCGGAAGGCCAAACCTTTGATCTCTAACCCCAACTTAACCATGACCATTTGATCTTCAAAAAATTCTCTAGCCTATAATGCATTAGCTTTATATAGATGAGTATCATGCTTCAAATATTACATAATCTTTACAAGCGCAATGCAAGTAAAGCTCAACAATTATGACATCAAGTTAATTCACTGATTAATCAGACCTAAGGCATGTTTTAACAGTAAAATTATGCTCCACTAATAAGCCAGACAAGAGAGCTGCACTGGCCAAGATATTTTCATACCTGCTAACATTTCCTACCTCAAATTCAACAACTCAGTCATGCTTTAAATGCAAATCATCATTAATCATGCAAAATTTTTTACCTAGCAAATATATTAATATTTCATGGGTTTATTTATACTAAAAGTACCATGAAAATTAGTTTAATAGACAGCCCATAAAAAAGGGCTTAAAGGCTGCACCCTATGCAAGCTCTGAAGTCTCTCTAGAAGCAGGCGAGCAACCGGAACTGTTTCAGGAAAAAAGCACTTTAAAATACATTCTTGAAAACCAGAAGTATACACCACCCCCTTCTACTCTTTTTGCATCTTGGCATAAAGTTATTTGGATAACAATTAAAATGTTGATGACAAAATTTAAGTGACTCAAAACAGTAATGTATCCAGTGCACAAATAATTTTAAGCAGAAGAAAATTAATTCATCTGGAAAATGCAGCAAGACACACACTTAGTTCTATTTTCTGATTATAGTCAGATGTTTAAGCTGACGAGCTCTGACCACTGCCTCCTCCAACTGAGGAGCACCCTTCCCTGTTCTTCTACTACAAAAGGAAAGCAGAAAAGCATGCGTGTCCCTTGATTTCTAGTTTTCGAACAGTCAAACAACCTGAAACGCAGGTTCTGCACCTGCAGAAGCAAACTCTGCTTAGGTCGATTAAGCATTTCATTGACTTGGTGGAAAATCAGTGGTAAAGTATTTGCTATCAGTCTGGGGGTCTGACTTTTTTTAAAAAAGAATTCTACAAATACACAGTGCTTAGATATCTATGTTGATAATACTTTATATTGACAGTCTACAAGTAATCTCTCAAAACCGACACTTTAAAAATTATGATTTTGGGGTTCTTTTCCAGGTTTTTACTGTTTTCTGTTGTTTCAAACTATTTTTTACTGAGTATTTGTGTTAAACAGCTTCTATCAATATTTGCCCTACATCAACACTCCTGCTCCTTTAGATTCAGGAGAAGTACCCAGCAAAAGCAAGGGAGGACTGACTTTAAAGACAGCCACACTAACAGATCAGCAGATACTGAAATAACATGATCTCATTCAGCTGGCTAACAAAACAAGCACATCTTTTCTTTTCTCTATAATTTGTGGACTCAAAAGAAAGGTTACAAGTAGTTGTTTCCCCTGGTTATTCAAATTTAAAAGAGTCCTAGCTGTTCCCTAGCACACTAAGAAGAAAAAAAAACAATGGGTAATCTTAACAATAACGCTCCCACTTTCAAACTGAAAGTCCCTCCACTTTAGAGGAACATTTCTTATGAGAGAAGTAAGATCATCTTAAACACCTATGGAAGAAGAGGCTGCTTCTGTGGTCTAATTGCATCTAAAAAATCTTACCTGCTCCTTGTAGTGAAGCAGTGTCCAAGCACTGTCCTTGCTGATGCCATCAGATGCACAGCAACTCCCCCAAATCTTCCCTTCACTATAGCCCAACTTTTTCTTACAGGGGCTTGCATGACTTAGACTAGCTCCCCACCCATTTTAAAATGTAATCATCACCTTTCTGGTATTGTCCAAACAAGCTCTAGGGTCAAAATTAAGTTGTATCAACAACAGTAACAACTAATACATCACTTATTTCCTCTGCTGTCACTTCCAATGCAAAGGAAATGTCTGAGACAACATCTGACTCCGTTCCTTCATTCCTTATCACCCAATGTGCCACCCCATGTTTACAACTCATGGCTTTTACTTAGAGTCAAAATAGCAAGAGTTAAACAGTAGGGATACACAGAAGTCAGTTATTTTAATTAATTTCTCAGAGCAGCACTCTGGGAACTCATTTTTTCGTCAGGATAGAGCCCATCACATCTGTGTGAGACCAGCTGACTGTGCTCTTTACAGGCACACAAGTAAGGACAAGGCTACAGACGGGCATATTCTGAGAGAAAACTCAATCCAAACAACACCCAGATGTCCTATCAATGCCTGAGATGTCACCCCAGGAAAAGATTCACCTTCAGCACTGGGTATCAGACAGCATTACAGCTAGACAAGACCGACAGTCAGAAAACTACATACATCAAGGCAGGCTTTGAAGGGGGGGAAAGGAAAACCACAAGCAAGACATAACGTTCAAAAGGCAGTGGAGTTCTCATGAGATATGCAGAACCAACATAAGGTCTTGTACTTGCTGCAAATAAAGTGTGAAGCGAAGCATCCCTTCATCTTTTGCTTCTCCCCACACACCCCTGTGCCCTGGCCCTGCACTCACCCCCCTCCTCTGTGTTTAACTCAGTAAAATGACACAACTATTCCAGCAGAAAGCTGATAAACTAGATGATAAAAAGGTCCACCTCCCTAAAATGGCAGAAAACCAATAAGCACTGGAACTATGAAGAGAGAAGGGAGGGGCCACACGACTGCAAAGAAAGGAACAACAAGAGCTTGCCTTTTTGGCAGGCTAGTACCTTGCGAGCCACCGCCTGTGAGCACAGCTTCTGAGGTCGTCTCAGAGATGCTGCCTCCTTAAAAGGGGGATCCAAAAGGTCCCAAACAGGTGGAAGAAACCATAAGGGACACATTATTCATAAAGCAAATATTAGAGTGTTTTATAACTGTGACAGATGTTTACACCAGGACTCATTTAAAAAAATCTGCCAAGAGTGTCTCACTAAACTGCCTGTCCAAAATTAAAACATCAAGTTAGATTAAAAAAAAAAATCGAAATTATTTTTGGATTTTAAGCCAGGAAGTAATAACTGACAGTTACTGGTTCAAGACTCCCCTTGATGAGAGTAACCATTAAGTCACTGCCATCTGCTGTCTCTACAATAAAGGATGAGAAATGAGCACAGGTTTTTCCCGACAGCATTTCCACTAAAACACCATTAAAACTGACCCAGCCTGACATTCCTGGACTTCACAGCAGAGAAGCCAAGAACAGACCTCAACACCAAAGCTGCTCACCAAAGACACCTCCCCAAAGGCTTCTTCAAACTGAGCAAGAACCACCGAGGAATGAATGAAAGATGGGGCTAGAAAAGACTCTTGAGGTAGCAACTCAGTTTTTTCTTGAGCTGGACTTACACCACTCACGACAGATGTTTGGGAACACCACAGATAGCCCAGCCAACCTCCCTGCATAAACTAAGCCAGGTCTAAACGTTGTGTATGTAGTTTTGTGCGTGCACAAGCAAGTGCTGGAAACCAAGCACCTCTGCAGCTGAGGTCTATGCAAAGGTGGGAACCTGAACCTGAGAAAAAACCAAAAAAACCAAAACCCAAACCCTTCTCAGGTCACTGCTGCTACCAGCGAGGCACCTGTCCTCAGCACTACGTAGGCAGGACTCTCCCCAGACTCTGAAAGCGAATAACCCCGCAGTAAGGCACCGAAGCCAAAAGAAAGCCATCCCACGGAGACCTCTCCCTCCCAGGAGGACGCTGCGAGGGGGGCAGCGCAGAGCCCAGAGGCGCGAAGAATCAGGGGTGCCGGCAGGAGAGCGGCTTCTCTCCCGCGCCCGCCGGCCCTCGCCGCC
>NW_009260400.1:1442392-1447482 GCF_000687185.1 Egretta garzetta | reverse complement strand
CCGGCCCCCAGCCGCCCCCACAGCCCCACGGCGGCCCCCACAGCCCGCCAGCCACGCAGGACGGCACTTGCCAAAGTGCTGAGCCAGCCACGGTGGCAGGGGACATGAGGAGCCATGCCCCAGGGCACGCTCATGCCTCTGGGAAGTCAGCCCAGCCTTGCATCTCCCACAAAGCGTATCCAGAAGCTGTGGCCAGTTTTTGCACTAAATCGCCCAGTTTCCACCTGTGAAACGGAGCTTGTGGTGCCATCCTCCTCAGCGGGACACTGGGGAGAGACATTAAAAGCCTGGGAAGCTCTGGGCTACGCCGGTGATGGAGGACGTGAAAGACCATGAGGAAGCGGTGCTCCGAGCAGGGGTGGACTAGCAGTAAAGAAAACTTGGGGCCATGTAGGGAACAATGAAGACATAATACTGAATAGCTGCTCAAAAAACTAAAAATTTGGATAAAATACTGGGAAAAAGAACACAAAATACTGAATAGTGACTGCCAGCCAGCCAGGTTGCTCATGGGCAAGGCCTCACATTGACAAAACAGCAGGGGCTCGTGTAATTAAGGGTTGCATCGTCCCAGAGCGGGGCAGCAAACCCCACCAACACAGGCAGCCTTCATGCTGGTGTTTCCCCATGACGAGTACCGGACGATCAGCTGGGGTGGTCTTGGATCACAGATGCACCCACAGCCCCCTTGTGGGGCTGGGATGCCAGGGTTGGCAGGAGGGGATGGGATAAATCCCACTGCCTGCCCTGGGATATCCCAGCCATGGGTTACGCTCTAGGGAGCAGGCAGCCAAACAAGGGCAGGAAAAAAAAACCCAAAAGTCACGTTTTGGGAGTGCCACAAGGCTGCTCGTTTTAGGGTTTGGTGGGTTGGCCGCACCTCCTGCCCTTTCAGTGCAGGGCCCACTGTTTTAAGGCGGGGATTTGGCATGTCATGCTCAATTATGGCTCCATATGGGGTTTATTCACAGGGATGGAGAGAAACAGGTGCTCCCCTAAGAGTGATCTTGTCCGCAAAGCAGGATCTACAATGGCTGATCCCAGAGAGGTAGTGGAAGCCCCATCCCTGGAAACATTCAAGACCAGGCTGGACAAGGCTCTGAGCAAACTGATCTAGGTACAGTGTCCCTCTGCTCACTGCAGGGGGGTTGGACTAGATGATCTCTAGGTGTCTCTTCCAACCCAAAACATTCTATGATTCTAGATAGGATCTACAAGTTCCTCCTAGGGCAATAAGGGGGAGTTGGATGCTGAATTTGGTGATAGATCATCTAAAAGCAGTATCTGCAACTGCTCAGCCTCCATCGGAACAGCATTTTGGTAATGCTGCGGCCCCCTTTGTCTAGGAAAAAACCTTTTTTTGGGGATGCCACCAGACTTCTCACCCATGCTGGGAGCTACTGGAGCACCGTGAGCAAGCTGAAGCCTACAGCGGCCCCCAGCCTGCAGCCACCTCCATCCAGGTGGAGACAAGGGCAGGAGAGGGAGGGGGGAATTGGCTGGCAAAGTCCCCACGCTTCTTGCATTGGAGTGTCACACTGGGACACGGGTGCTTGGAGAAGTGGCTTTGTGCTGGCACCCAGGGACCGTGCAGCTGGGGACACTTAAAAAGAAAAGCCAGCAAAATCCAGCCGCTGCTTGGCAGCCCATTTTGGCTTAGTGGAAGTTATTTGAAGAGCTCGCCCAGCATGAGAGCTGGCTCCGCTCCTCCATCCGTGCCAGGATGAGGACAGAGAGGAGCAGAGGAGCTCCCTTCTCCTTCCCACGCCCTTGGGAGCTCTCCGGAGACGTGTTTTTTGATGAGCAAAACCCCGTCCTTCTGCCGAGCATCCTGTGCTCAAGCAAAACCTCCTCCCAACCTTGGATTTACGTACCATCCTGTGCAATCCACCATTAAAGCAGCATTTCATAAAGAGAGCCCTACGCTCACCGTGTCCACGCAGCAAGTTAAACAAGTATTTCTTGGTGCGTAGAGACATCTCTGCCCACACAATAACCCCAGTGGCTCATTGCAGCTGCAGCCCCTCTCCCTCGGCACAGGCTCAGTGGAAATTCCCTTATTGCCACATTTTAACCATTTTTACCAGCAAGGCTCTCAGACTCCGGGTGCTGCATTAAGGGGATGCAGTCACCTGCTTTTGTAGCGGCCAACACATTTAAGTCTTGACGCTTCAAGGAATAAAATGCATTTATACAGCCCCTAGCCTTGCAGGCTGAGGCAAGGGTGAGCTGAGCTGCTGGGATGCCTCACACTCCTTCCCAGGGGCAGCCTCGCCCTCCAGCTTGCCGCTTCAGGGAGGAGAAAAGCTCTTCCTCGGTCCATGCAGCAGAGCTGCTCCAATTTTTAATTGGATACAGACCCCCTTGGCTCCCATGAGGCCACAGGCACCACTCCCAATCTCGGCTCAGCCTCCAGGCAGTGCACTCAGGCCCTTTCCCTTGCACACAGACTGGCTCGGCCACCTCCCTCCAACACTGTGGGTCCCCCAAAACTTCAGCACTGCCTTTCCCACCTGATGAGCATCTCCACCAACAAATGCTGTCACAGAGAACTGAGTCAGGGCGCTTCGTTACTGCTACCATTCAGCGCTTTTTCTTGATGGCCAAGGCAGCAACACTAGCCTGGTATTTTGCATTTTATTTGCACACCATGCAGAGGTTTGGTCCCACTTTGTTTCAGCTCTTCTTGTAGGTCAGCATCCTGCAACATCATTAGGAAGTAACCAGGTGGCCATGGCAGTATTTAGCTTTGAGGACGCTATGGACAAAGAGGAGGCGACATTCCAGCTATAACCTTGTGAGCATCAAGCACAAGGGGAGCTTCGTGCCTCTTACACACAGCTCTTCATCCAGCCTGATATGACATTTGTGTTTTTCACAAGAGAGCGATGCTGTTGACGCGTCTTTGCTTTCCCAAAGCATCGGAAAACCCAGGTCATTACTGCAGAGCCTGTTGCTCCCCCTGGATTTACGTGACTCCATGTTGTGGTTAGAACCTACCTTTAAAAAAAAATAAATATAATTACAGGCAATTTTCCAACCCTTCTTTCAACCTGCCACAATCCTGTGGCTTGACGCCAGCTGAAGCGCGGGGCACTCGCTCCCCTTTCCACGACCTCTGGCACTAGCAGAAGCACCAAATTGGACTTGATTGGACTTTAGCAAGGCTAAACTCCCTGGACCCTCAAATTAATTACGCTTCATGGGATGGGATAATCATCAAAATTATTTCAAAGCTTCCCCCCTACCTTGAACTGGACAGGGCCTGTTACCTGCTAAGTTTGTCCCAAGGATTAGATGACCATTTTAGGGTGTAGCTCCCCAAGCCCCTCTATTTTTTTTTTCTACTCAGAGGCACTATTTTGCAAGAGCGACATCCCACATCCCCTTGATGCTCTCAAGATGCTGCTGCAGCTCCAGGACTTTACCAGTGAACTCCCCTGTGCCAGAGCAGGAGTTTCCTACGGGCACCCGCAGCTCTGGCTGCCAGCCGAGCGCAGCCCATCTTTGAGCACCAGGCATTTCTGCCTTCTCAGCAGAATCTCTAAATATCTGTAACTATCTCAAATGCAAGCAAATGACAATAAATATTGTTATCTTAAGCCACAATGGCTGTTTGCACCAAGATGCTTGACCTTGCAGGCTGAGAGTGCTGGCAGGGGATGACAGTGGCTTGGCAGAGGGGCAGTCCCTGCTGCCAAGGTGCTGTGACACCCCCCCTCCCTTCTGCTTGATTTCACAGGCAACTCCACAACATTTAAGGATGCACGTCAACCGAAAGGATGTCCGAGTACTCATCTAATCCACATTTTAGCTGGGGAAAAAGCCTCTACTGCAGATTTGCTAAGAGAAAGCTGAAGGTGCATCCCAGGGGGGCAGACCTTGCCCCTTCCTCCCTACCTATCTCTCAGCAGCGAAACCTGCTCTTTCACATTTAGTAATCTGGTATTCGATGCAAACCAAACCCAACAGAAAACCAGTTTTTGCTTGCTTGTACCTTTGTTTCCCCCCTTGCCTCTTCCTTCTCCCTGAACTCCTTTTCCTCATATTCTCTCTCTTTCATAAACCAGCAGCCACAGCCAGGTCTGTTAAGGATTTTACTGCCTCAGTAGAAAAATCTGCTTATCTACATTACATTAGCAGAAGATCTTGCCGTGCCTCCTTGCAAGCCGAAAAGACCGAAATGAAATCCCACGAGGATGCTCTGGCTACCTCAGTGAAACAAGGTGCAGATGAAGCTGCTTGTTTCACTTGCTGCATTGCCTGGTTTTAATGCAAGTTGATTCAGGACACATAAAAGAGCCAGTTTTCTGCCCTCCAGGAAGCGGCGGGCACAGCCAGAGCCAAGGGAAGTGCTGGCAGCTCCCGTCTTGTGTGCACGCAGGCCAAGCTGTGCTTGCTGCTTTGCTCACGTTTTTTTTAGCGCTACCTTTATGTCATCTGCAACATTTTTGATTGTATTTGTAGAAGTCTCACCCCTGAATAGCTACAAACCAATGGCTAAAAAGCAAAGGGAGCTGCTACACCAGTGAAGTCCCCGTGGTGCGGAGGTCCAGCACAGGCAGGGGGCTGGGTCCCTCCTCACCCTCCCTGACCCAGGCTTTTGCTCGCTCTGCAGATCACCGCAGCCCAATGCTGGATTGGGACACGGGGAAAAGAGGCTGGCACATGCTTAGCACCAGTGCAGGGTTTCCTGCCAAGCTGCCACCACAGCCAGCTCTGCCCAACACTGTGCTGGCCCTCAGGCTTGTTTGTTTGGTGTTGGGGTTTTTTTTTTTTTTTAAAAACAAGAATTAAAATTAGGAAAGTGCTCCCCTGCAACAGCCTGGAGAAAAAAATTATATTAAAAAAAATGCCAGTGCACTGCTAAGAGCACGGCCCCAGCTGCAGGAGCCACTGCGCTGCCGAGCTTTACCTATCACCTCACATCAGATTTACTACAAGAATTGCCAAGGGGCCGCCCCGCTCCACGATAACAAAATCTTCCCAGAGACAGAGGCAGAAATAGCCACGTAGCAGCTTATTGCCTAACACGCGAGTGAAACAGCTCAGCCTCCGACAACGGCTGGGCCGCCGCCCCGCGGGCGCCC
>NW_009260400.1:1421956-1442096 GCF_000687185.1 Egretta garzetta | reverse complement strand
TGCTCTGCACCCTGCAGAGCCACCAATGTTTCCCTTTTTTCCATCTGAAAATCTGCCCCTTTGACTCCAGGCAGAAATGAGCAAATGTTTAATTAACACATTTGACCTCTTATCAGTCCTCTGCACACAATTTAGGCACTCTTTTCCTGGAGCCTGCTGCAAACCTGTGACCAGGACAGCGTTACAGGGTTCTTCACATCTCGAGTCTTTGAAAATTTTCTTAAACTCTGGATTTGAAAACTGAGAGAACCTGAAACTGTCATCTTCCATTATTATTTTAATACCATTTAAGTTTGTACCTCTTATGCCTGTAGAGTGGTATAAAGTAGAAAACAAGTGCTACCTAGAAAATCAAGAGCTGAGAGGCCTTTAAATTCCTTTTCCTGTCTGTGTTTAAGATTTTCTTTTGTATTTCGTTGTGGGAAGAAAGGGGTTGGAGTTGCCTGAGCATAAATGACGCCTGAAAACGGCTGAGAACAAGCAGCTCATTGCACTAAGTCGCAAAGAGCAGCCTGCTCCTTCTGGTTTTAGCTGGCATTACCCGGTCCCTTCTCACGACATTATTCCTTCTACCAACCCTTTGTTCCATACCATTGTTAAAATGCCAACACATCTCATGTCAGGAAGTTCATTCCCAGTTTAAAAGGATGTCCCAGGTGCACAGCCCGGACTTTGCTCAACCCTTTCCCTTCCCCTCACCTGGTCAGAGCAGTGTGGGTCAGCAAGGACTTGTCGGTCGCTCAAAGCCTCCATTATTTCCATCTGAAGCTCAGCGTGATATGGAAGCAACACCAAGCACGAGAATCCTTACCTGCATGTGGGGATGTATGTTGATGCTCATGACATACACAGTGCATATCACTGAGGCACATTTTTAAAGTGAAGCAGCACCAGTTATATTTGATTATAAACACTTTATTTTTACAGTATATAAAAATATAGGAACAAAATACTGTACAGAAAAATATAAAGTTAAGCAGAGATCTTCTCAATCTCACTTTTAAGAGGGAAGATAAACAGGATCATACTGTGCAAGCCCCAGACTTCAGAAAATAAAACTGTTCTGGCAGTTTAAGCAGCGACACACTCAATCCCAACAGGACTGATGCTGTTACCACGGCCAGAGGCAGAGGCATGCCGAGGGATATGTTTCCAGCACAGGGAACTTGTCCCATGGCTTCCAACATCCTTGCAAGTTGGCTTTCGGTAAATATAAAATGAAACCCAAGTCCTCTTTCATGATCTGGCCTGGAGGTAAACGTTCTCACACCCCTCAGCGTATTTATGGTGAGGGTGCTAAGGGCCCACCCAGCCAGCACATGCCGCCCAACCGATGGGCTCAGGTTTACATGAGCCAGTGACTCTGCAGCATGCTCACACACAAATACAGCCAGAAGCTCGCTGTGACCGGCTGCTGACCTGGCATCTATGATTGAAGGAAGGCAAAGGGTCAGTGAAAGCAAGATGACGAAATCCCAGAGTTTGCACCAGTTCCTCAAAAGGGGGGAGGAAAGAAACCAAAACCACCAAGCCAACAACAAAAAAGCAGCCAGCATTCTTTTTCAAGGTACTGTCCATTTTAGTACATTGCTGTCTGTAAGGAAGACACGGATTTCAGCAGCCAACAGTACAAGAATCATCCTCCTCTTTACCTGTACTTCTCTAGTTTCATTTTCCACAACCAAACTGTTCAAGTTTGCTTGCAGGTGAAGCAGGGAAGAGAGAAGGGGAAGAAAATGGGGGCATTAAGGAATTACAGTGCAAATTATATGCTCATTGGGAAAAAGAACACAAAAGAAAAAAAGGTTCTCTGGAGGTTTTCCAAGCTTGTTCCCTCCACGGCCACAAACCAGGGTCTGTCCTCATCAGGGACTAAATGCCAACTGACCCCAGACCTTCAAAAGAACATGGGAGTATGTTCCCTAAGGCAGCGAACTTGCTTTTACGCTGAGTATCAGCAATGCTAGCGAGATGCTAATATCGCCACCTTTTCAATCACAGCAGGACTCCAGGAGAAAGTGCAGCAGGAGTTCAGGGGGGGGGGGAAAAAAAAAAAAAAAAAAAGCAGCAACACACGCTGGAGACAGTCCAAGAATTACTGCTGTGCTGAGGCAGCTTGCGGAGTTTGACCGACAAAAATTGACCAAAGAGGAAATAAGGGCAGACCTAAAAAGGAACGTGGAGTAAGAAAGGAATTGTTCCAGGCACCAGCACACCCCAGTTCCCAGCTACTGCCAGAAAGGTGCTGTAATGGTTCCCGTCTCCTGTAAGCAGCACATGCAGGACAGCAGCGTCGGGGACTGAGTGCTTGGGTAGGGTTAATCAGCAGCATATTTGGAAAGTTTCTCTGCAGCAGGCATTGGGACCGCTCTCACTGCCACTTGTAGATCTTCACAGTCTTCTCAGTCAGAGTAGCCAGGAGGTGGGTTTGGTTCACTTCCACGGGGCAGATATCCAGCACAGGCAGGTCAGCCTGCAGCTTCTGCAGCAGGGAGCCACTTCCAGCATCCCACAGCTGTGGGACAGAGAAGGTCAAAGACCGCAGGGTTCTCCCCCCACTTCCCATCCAATCCAGAGCTTCCTCTCTCTAGAGAAAAGACTTTGCTCAAGTTGCTTACCTTTCTCTAGAAGAAAAGAAGCAGAAAGACCCTTTCTCCACTTTCACACCCTGCACACACAGGTTTTTAACAGACTCACAGCACGACCTCACCCTGGCTGCCCTCTCCTCTGACCCTGACTCATGAGCTCTCATGCAGCCCATTGTCCAACCTCTGCATCCAAGCTGCTTTTTCATAAAGGGCAACCCTCCTCATCATCTTCCCCATCATTCCTAAAGAGCCTGTGTCCAGCCCTCACAGCGCCTACCGTATTAGCTAGCCCACCAAGTCCCCATTACACCAGTTACAGTGCCCAGTTGTGCCAGCATGCCCAACTATATTCCTCTAGTAGACAACAGGGGCTTGCTACCCACATTCCTTTTGATGGGCACAGACCATGGGCCGTGGCTAATACTGAGTGTCCCACACTATCGGAAAGTTACTCCCACTACAGCAAGCACAACGGACCAACCCGAGTGGGGTAACGTGCATAAGCCAATTCCCACCAAAAGAGACGTATACTGCGACTGCTAAGGCTTCTCTCCCCCCAGAATTGCAACAAACCCCTCCCCCACACTAAAAGGAAGGAGAGATACCAGAGCAGAATTAGAGGCCTCATCACCAGCACACACAAAGATGCTGCCATCCTCCTCCGGGCTCTGAAAAATGGCATTCTTGGTCAGCAACTTGCAGGTGGGCCCAGCGCTGAAAGTCTGAACCGGGTTAGAAGAACACACCACATCGTCAGAGGCCTCCGTCAGCGGGCTGCAACTCAGCTCCATCATCACACAACGCACGCATGGGTGATTTTTACCTGTGTGGCAGAAATAAAAAGGTAATCTTTGGAAAATTTAATTGCGGACAAGGTTTAACAGTAGGAATACAAGCAACACCACCCTGCCACTGCCTCCTTTTGCCCTCACCCTGCTTTTATCTACATACAGACAAACACAGCGTTTTTTAGGGACCACATCCCTGCTGTGGCCTCGGCACCAAAGCCGCTGTTGAACTCGACAAACAGCGGGCCAGAGCTGCAACAAAAGGCAGATTGCAGATGCACGCCATTACGTACTAGGCCTGTACGTCGCGAGGCAGTGCCGTGTGCTGATCTCCGTTTGAATATCGATGCACCCTCCAGGTTCCAGTGGCAAGTGATGAGGCCGGTAGGAATTGCCAGCTTTCTGTTCCCAAAAGCAGGCTCCTTCCAAGGTCCCAGCTAATATTCCACCATAAGGCAGTGACGCTGAGGCCATCCGGGGCAGATAGGACAGCGATACCATGGGGCACCTGAAAGCACAAGCAGCAGGAGTCAGTGCTGCCAGCCACAGCCACGCTGACATTCCGCCTCACCGCTTCAGAGCTCCACCGAAGCTCCAATCACATTGCAAAGCAAGGGCCTAAAGAGGCTACAAAATGGTCCTTTGAAAGCAAGGAACCCCAATGGGTTTGTCAAGGATACGTGAAATTCAACTTAACTGCTGAGCTTTATGTTTTAAAGAAGCATCAGACAGCACACATCAGATGCATGTAAATCAGCATTTGATTCCCCGAGTAGGGAAGTACCAGCATCTCATGCCTCTTTGTAATTTGTCCTTTCCAAATTAAATACTAAACCCAGCTCCAAAACAAATTCAGTTCTTCTGCTTAGGCTGCACCAGTGGACCAGGGGTCCATTTCTGACCACTGTGTGCAAAGCACTTGTCCTAAGTTACACATATACCACGCAACCTTATGAGAGACTTCTCACATCTGTGCTAAATTTGAATTTTCATAGAATCATTTGGTTGGAAAAGACCTTTAAGATCATCGAGTCCAACCGTACCTTTTTGAAAGGGAGATTCACATAAACCAATTTAAACTATTACAAATGCTGTATGATTTATGGAAGCAGCTATGGTTAGCTTAATGTATATTAGTGAAGTTGAGAGGAATGAAAAATCTTTCTGCCATACCTAGACTTCTGAGGGACTAGTTCCTGGACATGAGAGTTCGTGTCTCTCAAATCATATATCATGATCGAGCCATTGACCAAGCCAGCATAGACGTAGTTCGTATCATCGAGACACCAGCAGCAGCTCCAGACAGGCCGGCCGGTGTTGTACGTCTGCACCACTGTATTTGTTGCCAAGCTGCAGAAGAAAAGCACAGCGTTGGTCCATTGCACAAGCATCTACTGATGAGATAACAGCATAATTAAGGTAAGCAAATCCAGCTTTTTAAAGTCTGTAGACAGAAGCATCTCTCTCAGCTGAATTCTGAGTTAACAACTGCTTTACTCCAGACATGAATCTGGAAAATCTAGACAGAATAATCCCTTGGATATTGTCAAGTGATTTATAATTCTTCCAAGCCAATGCTTCTTTTTCCAGATTGATCTTTGGAGACTGGGAAAGGAAATCTCAGAGCAGGGTCTCAGTTGCCTTACTGGAAAGAGAAAGCTAAGTTACTTTTCTGGAAACAATTAGGAGAAGTGACTCTAGCGCAATCCCATAATATCTCATATTCCTAAAATCACAGGGCTCATCTCTTTGGATTACATCTCTCATTAATTATTTCCCTCTTTCTACATGAGAGGAACAGTACTTATGCCTCAAAAGAATCCAATTTAAGCAGGAGCGAGACAGTGAGTGGGGTAAAGACAGTTAAAAGCACATTTATACCGCTATTTCCTTAGAAACTCAATTTGTGGAAGGAAGAGGGGAGTACGCAGAGGGGTGCAGCCCACAACAGCAGATGAAGTTGGTGTCAGAACATATTTGCAAAGGGCAGCAAAGGCTCAGCACACTGAGAACAGTGCGAGGCAGAGGACAGCGCATATCAGAGTAACTCTGAGTATCCTTTACAAGACATGGGGCTCCTCCGTGCGGAAGGTGATTATGCTCCGAACACCAGAGAAGCAAGTAATTGCTTCCAGGTAAGTATAAGGGGAAAAACCACAAAGACAAACCTGGCTGGGGGAACGGGGAGTTTGATATCAGAACAGTGACTGGTTCAAAGCAACAGGAAAGCAAAACCACCAAACAAAAACCCTAAAGTCACGGTGCTATTTTAAATACCTGCAAGCCAGAACAGGAGACCTAAGGACATCTTGGATAATTCCTTTGGGTAGGATGATGATGAAATCAGTAACTAGGGAAGAAAGATGACCAAATGGGGCCTTTTCCTTCAGAGGCAGGCTGAAAGCAGTATGAAGATGCTGCTGAAGCAAGCACTTAACTCTGAGGCACTCTGGGATCAAGCACAAAGGCAAGAGGATCACAGGTTCTGATGCAGCCAGCCAGGCAAGCAAGGGGCAGCTATGGGAGTCAAGTGTCCGGGCAGATACTGCGATGAGAAGCCACTCTCCAGATTAAGCCATGAAAAGAATATCTACCTCATCAGTTAGAAGTCTGACATGCTGACTTTAGCGTCAGCCAGCTTTCTTTGCTTTTAGCCAGTCCAGCAAACATTTCAGCGTGGTAACAGGAAAGCAACATTCTTTACATTTTTGTTGGAGGATTAAGTTTTCTTCATTGCTTCACTCAAGGGAAAGAATTGGGCCTGATCAGTTGTATAACAGACACATATCCTGCCTAACCCTGTACTGACAGATGTGCATAGAGATGTTAACATAACTCAAGAAGAATCAATCCGCCAAAGTTTTGAAGCAGCTTAAGCTTAAAGAGCAGCACAGTGTGGTAAGAAAATACAGTCACAGGCTGTAAATTCTACCAGGACCAGACATGTTTTTCTCTCAGCCTCTGCATAATTAACCTCCAACCTGCTGCTTTAAGTCTCTGCTAGCTCTAGAGAACCTGTGTGCCTCTAGCACATGCTCTACAACACTGTCTACACATTTCACATCCCAGATGAATTCCATGCTCTGCAAGAAGTTTAAAGTCAGAGAAGCCAACAGAGAAGCACAGGGAAGAAAGTGCCCAACCTAAATACCCCTTGTTCCTGTTTTAGGCCATACAAGTTCCCATGCTCCACGCTTCCCTCCAGTAACAGAAAACCCAGCTGACAGTGAATTTCACATCCATACATCATGCTACATTTTTTCCTCAACGCAACTTGGCTAATTTGTGTTAAATTACTTATTTCCCACTGAATTCTCCACAGGAAAGTTACCAGAGAGAGGAAGCTCCATAACACATGTAAAGGATCTGAGAGCAAGAACAAGTCTTTCTCTCTGTTAGTTCCCACGTTCAGGAAGAATAAATGCAGACCTGATCTCCTCTTAGCACTGTCTTTTGGAGAGCAGAATAACAAGTGCTGCAAGACAGAACAAATCCAATCCAGCCTCTCGCACATAGCAAAGCTCCGCTGGGACAAGTTGTTCCCCCCCAGCAGGGCTCACCTGGTAAGTTTGAGAGTGTTGTCCAGAGCAGCAGAGAGCAGCAAGCCATCCGCTCGACTGCCGAAAGCCAGTCCCCGAATCTGTTTACTGTGCATGGGAATGTACTGACTGCTCTTCAGGTTGGCCACGCTCATCATCTTAACACCACAACCTACCACAGAAGAACAATAAAGCAGATTATGGTGAAGCAGTGTCTGTGTAGAACTAGCAGTTCCATGCCAGAACAACGTCTGTACTGAAGCCTGTGGTGGGATGAACATGTAAATGTTATTTGCTGTTCTGGCTAAGAACTGCCACAAATCATTCTTTAGTTCAAATGGCAACAGTGCTAAATCCCCAAGGATCCCACCCAGCAAGAGCAAACTCGATATCAGCATTACAATTCTTGTTACAAGAGCCTACTGCTCTTTAGCCAGTTTCTTCAAAGACATTCTTGCCTTGATAAAAGCCACACACAGTAGGATTACATGGCTATTTAAGAGAACAAGTGTCCCTGCAAAGAAGGCTTACAGGTGAACTTAACCCATATGCTATAGGAGTCACCACAAAGCCTCCATTCAGAGATTCATTCCCTGGCTCCAAAAGTCAGAAAAATAAGGTCAGTTGAATGCAGAAAACAATTTTGTTATGCCTAGAAAAGGCATATTAATTTCCAAATCATTAACCAAATAAAGTAAAGCGTCATTCTTCAGAAAGCATTGAAGTACTTTGCAAATAAAACACTCAGACTCCTAATGCTGCCATCTGCTTCACTGAAAAAGCAAGTTGGTGCTGGTCCAGATGTCAGGTCACTTGTCCCTGGCCATAACAGTGCAACAGAAACAGGACTGCCATGGCTTCTTGGTTTCCTATTTCCTCACTGGGAAACAGTGCTCTTGTCATTCATATTAAAAGAAAAAACAAAAGCAATAAACTTTTCTTTTTCTGAAGAGCATTGACAAATCAGCTGCATGGGGATCAATCCACCTACAATCTGGGGAGCAATGTTTCTCACTCAAGCACGGGAAGCTTCTGCACATGCTGTAGTGCACTGGCTCCTTGTTCTTTCAGAAGACCCACCCTTGCAAGGAGCACCATGCACCCTTTTACCTTCTTGTGGATGTGGTGCTTCAGCAGAAGAGCCAGAGCCCCTCTGCTAGGATTGTGCCGTAGAAGTGATGGGAGAAACAAGCTACCTCGCTAGGCAGAAGCGACTGAGGCCAGGGCCAGATGTCTTAGGAGCATTCCTAGTTTACAAGGCACATGCCCAAGGTCAAGCAAGAGAAGGAGGGAGAGGAGGGAGCAAGCAGAACACACATTTAACTTTCACGTATGAACCCCCAAATCTTGACTTAATTACCAGGAATAAAAGTCGACTGTGGAGAGGGCTGCGATACCACAAGACAACTCAGCGAGTCACAGTACGCCATTACCCTGCAGTTCCCAGTCTGAGACACCACAAAAACCTTTTCCAAGTGGTACTTGCGCTGGCTTTGGCTGGAGGGGAGGCTGCCCGGGAGGCAGGTGCGGGAGCTGCCAGGTTGCTGAGAAGCACTCACATTGTGCTGGGCCACCAGAGCCTTCAGCTCCTGCAAAGAAAAAGACCCAAAGAGCTTTAATGCGTCACTGGCAATGTAACCTACTGTGCTATCTGTTCCCAATGCTGCAACTGCGCTTGTTCTCACATAAAGAGGGAGAATACGGTCCAATTTCCATGCTGTTCCTGAAATGCTGGATTTCCAAGTCCACCAACTATGACCGTGAGCAACTAAAGCATTTAAAATGCTACGCAAGTTCTGGCAGAATGTACTCAAAGTCTGTTATTGTATGTGTTAGACCCTGTGAGAGAGGACTCTTGGGCAACACATAAAAGCCGGTAACAATTACTACCAGATCAATGCTGTTTAGAAAAGAATAAACTGCCAAGTATTACATGCAGCTAAACCACAAGAGAAAGTCAATTAGAACCATTTTCCAGAGTTTCCAGAATACCCCATAAAGAAATAAATCCCAAGTTTCAACATAAAAGGCGTTGCAGGAAACAAATCAGTCTAATGAAGATGACCCTGTTCTTGTAAACCCTGGGCAGCAAATTCCAGGAACGACAACTCTCAAGAGCTCCAGCCCTGCTTTCCACCACCTCCTCCCCTCTCTTCTTCTACCTCAACCAATGAATGCTCAAGGATGCTCAGCAGAGACACAGCCAAGGGCAGCTTCCATCAGCAACAAGGTATTCCTAGAATTCCTCTTTCCACAGAGGTCATCAGGGGTGAGGTGGGTATGCAAATAGTGACACTGGCATATTGTGAGTCAACTAAAAATGCCCCCCAAAAAAGCCCATTGAACAACTTGTTGTAATCCAAGGGCAAAACCCAGACAGTACAGAACCCCAGGGGTATTAGGGGGAGTGAATATATTAAGAAAATTGCTACTTGCTTTCCGTTGTCTGAGCAACATAGATTATGCTTCAAATACTATGTAATTTTTAAACAATTAAGGGCCACGAGAGTGATATTATGAATATATTAGTAGATTGCAAGCTAGCTTTGATATTGAACCAGCCACTACCACTTAACTCACATCTATGCAAAGGCAGTGGATCTCAGAGGCAAGATCAAAGATCAAGCTCTACATTAATAGTTACCATCGAGACCTGTAAGTTTTGGAAACTGCTCAAGAGAACAGTTCTGGTATTTCACAGAAGTTTGATCTGCTTTGCATCAAACTCATTGGGAATTCCCCAAGGGAATAAAAATCAAAGCTGAAGACTCGAGATGATCCCATTAGAGCAAGCAAAGACAGAACAACCTGGGGAGGAAGAAGAGGGGGCCAGGGGGTGCCAGGATGCTTATGATGGAAGCTATAGCTTTGGGCTAGAGCAAGCAGTCAGTGAAAACACAGGTAACTTAAAAGAAAGTAACTTTTAATCAAAAATTTAATAAACTCCTTCTTTCTAAAAGGCAGGAGGATACCGCCACCACTCAGGATCAGAAGAGATTAAACTTATTTATTGCTCTGAGGAGTTTACAAACGCCTCCTTGTCACCTGCACTCAACATTCAACTTTTACACAAGTTCTTAAAAAGGAAACCAGACAATTAAACCCACAAGGACTATTAGTACCGTGTTTACATTTAAACACAATGAACAAACCCAGCAGAATCAGAAGTCTTAACTGGAGACACATTACCAAGGCGATTAAAAATGTTGCACTGCAGAACAGATTCCACTAATTGTGCTCAAAAGAACTCTTCTGGTAGCGTAAGCCTGTACCTTCCTTTAAGATGTTTGCAGTTTTCCTGATGCCTGGTTGTTGACTAAGGGCCTCGAGGGCACACTCGCCTCTCTGCACACGCTAGGACTGCCTCCTAGATTTCAGCTTTCAGGGATGCATGAACACAGGTTGGGGGAAAAAAAAAAGGATATATGGCAAAATCTTCCTAAGGAGCATGTAGGAGAGCACAATGAATAGGAAAGGAAAACCACCCACTACAACAAATTCAGAACAGTTTTGAGTATTAGGTTACAGTCTTAATAGCTGATATGGAGCCTTAAGGACAAAGGCTGTTATCAGGTGGCTGTCGCTCTCTGGCTGTGCTCCCACAGCCCTCTTACGCCTGCTGCCTCACACTGCACAGCCTTGCGTTTAATAAACACATAACTGTACAACCTCAAGCTACTGTGCAGCACTACAGGCAGTCAGTCCACCTTCCTTTGGTTCAGGTTCAAATTCAGTCAAAGGGACACGAAGCATTTTTAATTGGGTTCACTGTAAGTAATAGCTGAATGAAATACCAGGTTCTACTTATTTCTTCTACATCTTCCTCAGACATCAACTGGAGGCGATCACAAAGATGAAAGACTTCTATGCAATAAAACCATTAGCCTAAAATTCTTCTAACAGTGCTAGGTTCACAAATTTTTATTGATGTTTTGCCATCCAATTCTTTTTGGATGCTCTGAAAATCCTATTTAAAAAAACCTTTGCCAATACATCAAGCAATATAAACAAACCTCTGCAAGGCTCACAACTTACTTTCTTCTCCCCAGCAGCATGCAACCTCCCGTCATCTCCCTGTCAGTCCTCCCTTTACTGCTCCATTTGCACAGAGCTTCTGTTTCCCGCTCGCAAAAGTGAATCTCCTACCCCAGTTGATCAGTGGTATTAATGCCAGAAGCCAAAGACCGTTTGCTTATCGTTAGCTAACCTTTATTGCAAAATTTGGCAGATTCAGGAGGAGTACTGCAGTAGCTCACATCTGATTCCCAAGTTCTTTGTCCTCACAATGGAAGAACTTTAGGCAAAAGTAAGGCTTCAGTAGCACTGCCTCCAAAATGCAAGCCTGAACCTGCCACGCAATGTGCAGCATATAGCTCAGCCCAGCACGTGCTGCAGGTTTACATATAAAACGGCACCGTTGAGAGCTTTCTTCCAGAGTTTTAGTAAGCTACCTACCCTCTCTCCCCTCAAATTCCTTTCTTCATATATTTTCATACAGCTAAAAACTTACAAAACATCCCTTTTCTAGCCTTAATCATCTTAAATATTTCAATAACAAAGTATAATGGACAAGAGCAGGGAAAAAACACATAAAAACCTAAAAAAGGTCGTAACTAGTGACATGACTGCTGATGAGGCACAGCTCTCAAGCACATTAGCAACAAGAAAGGGTTCACGCAGTGACTTTTGGGGGGAAAACGATGGCATTTGCTGTCCGTAAGACTTCAGACACCAAAATTTGTATGCAAGCAGTGAACATCGTAACTATTCCAATAGAGTTCTATGCAGCTGAACTTTGCCATACCAAATGTGCCCATAGCATACGGACATTTCATGCATTTCTTTTGTAATCCCACAGCACTTTCTTTTCTATATTGACTTATGGCTTTGTATGCTGATTAAACATGTTTTCGGGTGCCATCAGTAACATTGCTTGCTGAAAGGACCAGGGAAGCCAACTTGAGATGTAACAAGGCAAATTCGGATTAGATGTTAGGGGGAAAAAAAAAATTTCTCTGTGGGAAATTGGTCAAATGATGAGCTGTCCAGAAAGGCTGTGCGATCTGCTTGCATACACTCAACACCCGGCATGACAGTGCCCTGAGCAACCCAATGCTGAAGTTACCCAACTAGGGTCCCTTCCAACCTAAATGATTCTGCGCAAGGAGTTGCTTTACTAGATGACCTCTCTCATAAGAGAATGAACTCGTTAGGCATATGCCTAAAATATAAGCAAGCTTAGACTTACTCCAGACTTCTTGCCAACTTTCTGCTCCCCAGCACATTATTATACTTTCAGTTTATTCATAGTATAAACAAGCACCTTAAAATTGCTTCCAGCATTCACACGAACCACTACGGGACAGTGATGAATGCAGTATAAATACCAAAGCAGAGCTTAAAGAACACAGGGTACTTAATCTTTATAACATGTGACTTCAATTCAGTTAGACTGGATACTCCATCATTTAACACCAAAAGAATTGCAGGAAGACATTATGGACGTGCTGTTTTATCTTATTCACATTTTTAAGCCGAAGTTTAAAGCGGAGCAATTTTCTTATTAGCTCTGATGAACGTACAGCTTCATGCAAGAATTTAGGCAAGCAATTTATAAAGCCTTATCTTACGTCACACAGGAAGACTTCAGCAAAGAAGATGTTGCTTAATGTACAGACATGAATAACCAAGGCTATAAAAAAATCCAGAAGTAGAAAAAAAGCATAAAATTGAGTTACTAGACAGTGAGAGATTAGATATCATTACCTCATACAACAAAAAAAAAAAAAAAGGAGGAAAACCGGCTGAGAAACAGGCTGTTGGAAAACCTAGCACTGCTGGAACATGCCTTCCAACATTCACAGTTGGAAGGATCAATCAAGTCCACAATTTATGATAGATATATGATAATTTATGTGATAACATACACATGAAATGATGATAAATTTTTAATTTGTGATGGGTTACAAAATATCGCAGTCTTGCATGAGACAGAAAGGAAGCAGCTGTTTAGCAACCAGTCATTTATTCTGAGTAATTTGTATTTTAAGGGGACAGAGGCACCTCTTTGCAGGTCTTCAGCCCATGCATACGGCCTACCCTACTGACAGGCCAGGTCTCATGGTACCAGAAGGTGCTTAAGCAGATTGTTGACTGGCCTTCACAAAAAAATTAGGGGTTTTATGCAAAAAAAATAAAGGAAAATAACAAACAGCCACACCTCTTCAAAAACTACTTCTCAAAGGCTCTCAACTAACAATAGGTCCCATTACAGGTTTACTATAGAGATTTTCAAAGCTTACTTTGATGCAGCCAAGAGAAAGATGAGGAGAATAAGTTTGGTGCTGCATTGCCAGGCCTTTCCCAGCACCATAAAAGCCAAGGAGGAACCTGCAACATCAGCAGCCAAAAACCCCTACTGCTAATCTGTACTTGCAACTTTGATTAAGTCTTAGAAGCACAAAAAAAGGTCAGCGTTGTGTAGCATACATGAATATGCCAGCCTGGGATGTTTAGAATACTCCTGATGAATTCACCAATTGAGTTTACTAGATCTTGCTGCTTATTAAAACCAGTCTTCTCTCCTCTCAGGTAACATGCAAAAGACAGGTTGAAGGGAAAGGAAATCCTCTGGGTATTAGTGTGAGACTCACCTGAACTTGCTTGCGGAGTTTGCTGCATTCATCTGTCAAAACCTGCAACTGGAGACGGCTCTGTGCAGATTCCAGCTCTGCCTGTCTCCGCAACATCTGCTCCTTTTCTAAAGAGCTGGAGGAATGAGCAAAGCAATCCTTAGGACCAGGTATTACACTGGGACGCTTCTCTGGGCTGTCTACTCCTATGCCCAGACTTCATTGCAACACAAGTCCTGTTCAGGTAAATTCAAAAGTAACAGAAAATCTGGTAGCACACTCATCCAGTACATTCACCTCAAGATGTTCTCGGTTATGCAATTGTACCAAATGACTCACTCAAAGTATTGTTCCATAGAAACAACAGCCTCTCTCCTCACTCTCTCCAAACGTGCCAATTTAGGAGAACAAGAGAGAAATCAGGGTTTGTTTTTTTTTTTCCTACAGAAACAGTTTAGCAAATTCTATACCATCAACATCCACATAATATACCTTGTCAGTAATACAGCAAGACAGAACACAGCAAGATCTTCAAGCTTGTTTCTACTACCAGGAACTAATTTTGTATTTCAGGAAATACAGCTGGACCCAAAATAGACAGATACATTCTCTGTGACTGCCCGTATAGAAGCCATGCTTACTACCTCACCTTGAGCCTAAAAGTGCATACACACAATTTAGCAGCAGCAGTTCTGATAACATACTTCAATTTCTCTTTCATATATGCTTTACATATGAAGGAATAGTTAAAGAGGGGGAAGAAACAGTGGTATTACTTAAAGTTATCTGCACGTTTAGTCTACAGTGTTGACTGCTGCATTCTGCACTTTGAAAGCTGCAATATTCCAGTTGTTTCAGTAGTTCAGGTACAGGGAGATCTAGCTTGCCTAAGGACCTTCTGAATATACAGACCCAGCCTTGCATGTTTACCAAACACAGAATTCTGTCATTTCCCTATAGTGTCTTTTTTTTTTTTTTTTTTTTTTTTTTGCTGTGGAAGAAACAGCCGAAATGCTATATTGAACCATCGCAAATGCATCCTTTACGCAAGTACCCAGAGAGCCCGAAGGCTGGCTTTTTTGAATGTGAAGAACAAGACGCATCATCTTAAACCTAATTCAAGACTGTGCAAACAATATCAATGCATGCATCAGTGTTTAAATTTGCCTGCCACTCATGGCCCTGTGCCACGAAGGAGCCACTGCCAGCAACTTAACTAGACTAGCAGGCAGTTGTTGCTGTCTGCCTCCCCATGAAAACAGGAGGCAGAGGAGGAGTAGGACAAGTGGGGGAAGAGCTCCAGCGAGACTGAGATACAAGCAGCAGTTGGACAACTACCTCTCCATGAGAGAGAGTAAGATTTAAACACCCAAATGTCTCCCGTGCTTTTGAGAAAAATCTTATTTATCATTTGTTTTGTAGTGTCAATCCAGTAAAAGAAGTGTGATCCTTCTAAAGGTACAGTCCAAAAACCATCAGGCAGTGGCAATCTGGACAGAAGAGATATTTTCCCTTCATGACAGATACTCCTCAATTATTTCTGATTAATAATTACCAGGATAGTGAGGTTTCTGTTGAAAGACTGCATTGAAAGAACAGCAGTATAGTTAGAGACATGTGCAGAAGACCCCAATTAAATTCTATTCACTACCAGATTCAGGAGAACTCTGGTATCTGCAGCCTTTTAATTTCAAACAGTATCTGTGACAGCATCTTACTGAAAAGAAATTAATCCCCATTTTCATACCTGCTTTTCCTTTTTTTCCAAGAAAAAGTCTACATTTAAGTTGGAGGGGGAAGCAGAGTCATAGTAATGCTTGCTGACCTTTTGTAAATAAAACTACATGAAGAGTTTGACAAAGCAAGATGGAAAGTGATTCATGTGAGAGATTACTCTGATTAATGCATGCAGAAAAGGTCAGCTATTCACCCCCCTTGCATTTCGAAATATGCCTCGCTTTTCTCATTTAATGATGAATTAGCAATATATGGCTTTTTGACAATAACTCTGCATGTTCTCCCATGATGACATTTCAGGCTACAGCACAAGATAGCTTTTGCTATTTCAGTGCTGCAAACACAAGAATTCTGTACCAAGAGAAAATTCTCTTTCCAGGTAAGACACATGCAACCCAGCAAGGCCTTGGTTTGTTAGGCCAGCCATACTCATGATAATCCCCAAGGGAATGCACAAATTGCTTTAGGCAGTACAGGAAATGAAAGCAGTAAGTAGAAACCAGACTGCAGCTTTCAATGGCATGGCAGTGAGTGAGGAAGTTATCTTTATGTGGAGACTTCGTACCTTTTCATGCGTTCCTGTTCGCTAGTATCCAGTGCCTTCAAAGTACGAGCATAGAGGATCACAATGTCAGAACGTTTTGCTTTCTTATTGCACTGAAATAAAAGACAAGCTCAGTTCAGCTACAAGAATTTAATTATCCCAAACTATGCATCCCTACAAGTTGCTAGGCATTACTTTGAAAAATCCTTATAGCTTTGAAGGGAGGGGTTGTCTACTTGAAAACAAGTCCCCAAAACCACAAACATACCACAGCGTGTCTGCAAGACACTCCCTCATACAGACACCAGAGCTCTAATTGAGGCTACAATGGTTCAGATCGTGTATCCCATTGCACCTTTAATAATGTGTCTCCTTGCTTCCCACTAAACTTGTTCTGTTGAAGTACCAGCAGTGGAGCATGGTTAGGTAAATTCCAGGAGGAAAAATAAATAAATAAATAACCAGACAAAGTGTGTGTGTGTGTGGGGGGAAACAAAACAAAACAAAAAGATCTAAACCAAAACACCAGCCCAGCTAGTATTTTGAAAACATCAAGACCGGCTGCTTGGCCAACAGACAAGGATTTGGGAAGCCATGAGTATACACTCAACTCTTATTTACATACTATATTCTTTTGATCAAATCCTATAGGCCTAAGTCCATAAAAGCGTTCCCATGTCAGTACAAAACACTGACATCCCACCAACTTCAGTGATACATGGGGAGTCAGATTTTCCAGTGATTTTGTGTGTCTGGCTGTGACCATTTAGTACTTTAGATTCACCTTAAGAAGAAGAGAGAATACCTTCCTGTGCTGGGACTTGGAAGACATTATGGCATTGGCACGCTTACTTTGTTGATCAGAAAAGAGGCAGCGGATACTCAGATGGAGTAACCTCCACCGAACATTAAATTACTACGTGGACTTCTATTATTTAGTAGCATGAAGATATTGCGGGCAACAGTTTCAGATCAAACCACCTCCCTCCCTTCGTAAAGCACTGCCTTGCAGAGCAGTCAGTGGCTAAGACAGCTTTCCTGGGAGCCAGCAGCTGTCACTGGCAGGATCAGGAGTGCTGCGATTTCACAGTAACTTGCACTCAAGCCACTTAGTATACAGAGCACCACACACAGCAACTCTGTGCTATTCAAATAGAGAATGCCCAGTCACAAAGGACAGCAACTGAAAATGAAGGGAAGATGATTTAGCTGCAAGGTTCTCTCCAGAGCAAGAAGTTCTCCCAGTAAATTTCCAGTGATGTAATTACTGGAGGAAAAAGAAGAAAATCCTTACAAGTTGTTAGTGTTCAAGAAGAAAACAGTCACAAAATTCCAAAGAGCAAAGATGCCGGGAAGGTCTCCAAGAACTCTGCCTAGGCCTGGAGTGGGTGAAGAAAAGCTTACACGGAACTGACAGGGATAAGAAAAATAAGGTTTGGGCCTTGGGCCTTTGCAATGGCAACAGCAATTCCTTTGGTTTAATCACAGTGCACATCAACAGGAAGTTTCTTGTTGAGAGGAGGGAATCCTGCACAAAGTCAAGCAAGACCATGGAAGCTCTCAAAATCATAGAATCCTTTACGTCGGAAAAGACCTTCAAGATCATCAAGCCCAACTGTTAAAATGACAAAGCCAAAGAAACCCTGGGCCTTCCAGCCACCCACTTGGCAGAACTGAATCCTATTTGCAAAGTACTCATTGACCTATTTTTTTTGTCAACATTCCTTTCTGGAAAAAAGGAATAAGGAATGGAAGCACATCACAGAGAAATGTAGACCTAATCAAGAGATCAATGTTACCCATGGAAACAAACCTGAAAAGAGAACCTTAAAAAGCAGATCCACCACTTGCAAATGGATATTAAAGGATGCAACTTGCTTCTCCGTTCACTTTCTGTGAGTTACCTGAACAACCTGATCTGTTTAAAGGCTGCAAAAGCAGATGCAGTTCAAAACAGAAGATTAACTGACTGAAAACAGTTCTAAAACAGATTTCTTGTGCAATAATGTATTCTTTATGCTTAGTTAATTGCTTCCAGGAATCTGTCTGCCATTCCCACACTCCAGGACCACAGTGCAGTGTTCTGAAACCAATTAATTACAGGTTTAGCACTTTTAACTCTCAAACTTCTGGGTTGCTATTCACAAATGCTCTACTTCAAGACAAAAATTCAAGTCAGAATCCTCCCTTCAGAGCAGTGCTAGTTGTTCCTGGCCTAGTTACATCAAAATAATGGTGATTTGTGTTATTTCTGACAGCAGGCAAAGATGGATTCTTCATACAGCAAGCAGCCATAAGAGCTATGGTGCTCACGCCCGCAGAAGTTACCCGATAGCAACTCCTTTCCAGTGCATTTTACCTGGGGGCACTTCCCTGCCTGTCCCTTGAGCCACCTTTCAATGCAGGTGTAACCAAATAGGTGTCCGCACCGCAACGCAGAGAGACGGTGGCCCCCAGCATTGGTCCATGGCTCAAAGCAGATTGCACAGGTATCCCCTTCCTCCTCCTCATCCAGCAGCGTGACAGGAAGCAATGGTTCCGATTTCTTTAGTGGAGTTCTCTAGTATTAAAAATTTAAAAAAAAAAAAAAAAACAAACACAAAAACAAAAAACATGTAACATTTTTTAGACAAATGCAGCATTTATCATATTTACTCAGTCTCCTAAAGCATTTAGGTCACCTTACTTGCTTTTGCTGGACTGCAGCCTCTTCATCTTCATGACTTCCATGTTCTGCAGAAGCTTGAGGTGGCTCTGCTTGGACCTGACTGGAAACTAAAGAAAGCATCGCTTAAATGAACTGATATATAGCAGGAGGAAAGGAGTTCTCCTCAACTTGATCCAAAATCATCAGGGCACAAGGTAAGCAGTGTAACAACGGCAGAGGTTACCTACAAAGCTTCAGATCAGCGCCCTGGATGCTGCAGGTCAGTCTGTGGGTAAGCCCTTCTAGTCATCGACAGCAGCGCTAAAGAACTTGATGTTTTCTTTTATAGAAAGCAGCAGAATTTCAATGAAAAGGGAGAGGTCTTTTAAAGACAGCCATTGTTATCAGGATTTTCTGACCTGCTGGAAACAAGCATTTCTGTATACAGGTCTATAGCTAGGCTGATATAAGGTTACACCCCTGCATCTTCATGCCCGGAGAAAGACACCAATATGCAGCAGTTATTTTGCCAAGGGATCTAAGCATGCATATTTCATGTGCCAGGAAAGCATTTACCATATGCTAGCTGTCCATTCACCCCGACTTAAGTAGTTTTCCAGCTGGTAGTTATCCCAACTATCAATTCTGCTGGGCCATATGTTTTTGTGGTGGGCCTCTGTTAGCCCTTCTGTTGAAGCATGGGCACACAGAAACACTATGTTTGGATTACCAGCACAGGCAAACTAAAAAAGCAGCAGAAATCACTGTTTCCTCCCATCTCCTGGCAAAAGTTATTAGTCATGGTTAGTATTCGAGGCAGATATTCTCGATCCAGTGGAGAGGTATCACCTAACCCTGGCTAATGTCAGTAAAGTTTTCAGTCTCTATGGTTCAGGGCTGTACAGGAACCAGTGGCTTACATAAGCCAAAAAAAAAAAAAAAAAATACAAGGGGATTCCAGAAAACCCAACAGAGAGCATATGTTCACACAATATTAGACAGCACTTAACAGCTTGAGCTCCTGTCACGTGTAAGACTAACTCGGAGCAAGCAGAATGAATCTGTTCAGAAGACACCTCGTAGATGTACCCTCAAAAAAACCTGTCAGGGTTGGCTTGGCCAATCAAAACCAAACCTAAGGGCAGAGAATGAAACCTAAGGACATTCCTTAGAGACTAAAGTAAAAAAAAAACAAAACCACTCTTGTTCTCATATCCTCTGGGCATCGATAACCTTGAACAGCAAGTTAACTATTTGTCACTCTTACATAAACCGCATATGTTCCTCACAAACAATGTCACTGAAGTGCGTGGCAGCCTGCGAAGGAGTCTGGATAAAGGATTGCAATCCAGAAAAAGCAGAGGAAAGAAAAAGACAAACTGTCCTAAGTACCTCTACCTCCTCAGCTAAGTGTCACAAGAAGTTACAGGAATGAAAAGAAAACTCTAAACTGAAGCAGGCTGAAATCGCAAATAATTAAAAAAAAAAAATACCGAATCAGATCCTTCTCTGAAAACTGAAAGCACTGCTGATCTCCAGACATGTGACTTGATGTCTTCAATAATATTCATTGATAATATATAACACCGGAAGTGCACTAAGTAATAATCTCTAAATTTGAAGTTATTCTGAACATTTCCAGGATTATTTACAAGCAGCAGCCTG
>NW_009260400.1:1417809-1421933 GCF_000687185.1 Egretta garzetta | reverse complement strand
TACTGCTCTTAGGAACTGCTTGCCAGGAAGCCTTGCAGTAGCAACCTGCTCCCATCAGCTGTGGGCATAAAGCTCTCCTAGCACCGTCTGTTGTGAAGCTTAAAAGGATTTCCCCACCGAGCTCTGAAGCAGCAAAATGAATTTCTGAAATAAGTCTCTACGCAGTGCAAATACAGCACAAACCTCCTGAGCTAGCTGCCGGAGGCGTCTCCGGGGCTGACGGTAACAGCGGTGCTGGAGCCTCCACTACTTCCTCCTCCTCAGCAGAAGTGCTGCTGTCGGAGTCGCTCAATTCTATTGTCTCATCTGAGCTGTGTTCCTCATCGACACCCACGATATGTGAGGGCTCCAGACGCGGAACCCGTCCTGTAGCTGGCTCTTGGGTCCTGCTGAGTTGAAAGTAACTGTCCAATGCTGCCCTAAGTCCAGAAAAAAACACAAGAAATAAAAGCCACAGTTACTTCAGGTAAACTAAAGACTCTGCATGTTTCTCAACACTCGTTTGCAGTGAAAATTCTAGGCTCTGACTGCAAGGGGAAGGTATCAAAGTTATTAAGACAGACCTTCTCTGGTAAGAGGAGCGATCCCATACAATTGCCCACTTTATGAACGATCAGCAGTAACATACAGCAGCCATTCATTTTGCTCAGCTCAAAGAAAAATCTCCTCCTCGTTTCAACAATGCGTCAGAGTCTTGTTCCATTGACTACTTCGCGCCCAGTCTTTCTAATTTCCCCCTTTTCTGTGGGAACTTCATCCCCAGATAGAAACATCCTCCCCTCTACCCCCATCAGCGATCATCTCAATTATCCTTCAGATTCAAAGCAGAAGTTTGCCAGGTCACCTTCTAGCCCTGGGAACTACAGGTGACCTTCACAGTCAATGCAAAGGCAAACAGTACAGTCAGGCTTAATCACCTGGGAGGAGAGGAGATCTTGGTCTCACTGAATTTAAAGGCAATGCTCCAGTTCATTATAATGTCACCCCCAGCATTCGCAAAAGCTACAAAGAGGAGACAAAAACCAAACAGAAATGGGGATTTCTTTCAGGCTGGAGAGCATCTTGCCACCCTTTAAACCCATCACAATGGTATTAAACACAGAATTTTTACTTTCTTTGCCTGGGGAAGTAAAAAAAAAAGCCCCTAGAGAAAAAATATTAGTTTGCACGATTTTGAAAGTTTCTGCAGCAATTGTCACCAGAAAACTTGATCAGGCAATCCCCAAATTAAAGGTGAAATGCAAAACAGAGCACAAGCTCCTCTGAGCTAATTGCTGACTGGAACAGCTGAGGGTCAGCACTGCTGCAGGGAGCAGCAACAGGAATCTGGCAGAGCAGAGGGAACGGTGTGAGCAGAAGCTCCACAAGCAAGGTGGAAAGTGTAGAAGGGCTCAGGAGACACCATCACCACTGCCAGCATAAGAAACAGGGGATTCACTCAAGAGCAAAGAAGAGATCAGAAAGCACCGTGCCATTACTGAGCTTAAATGGTACGTAAGCTGCCCGGGATTTGGCTACAACCACACACCTGGACTGAGCTGGGGCTCTGTAAGCCAGGAAGCAAGGCAATTTTAAACTGATGCCGGACTCAATAAGAGCACGGTTCAGACCCAATTTCATTTCTGCTTTACCTGGCACTGACAGTCCTCTGGGAACCACCAATTCTCTGTTGCCTGCGAGCTCTCCTCACTCGTGGACGCTGTGAGACCTGTGGCACTGGCCGATACGGATCAAATGCCCCTTGTAGCCTTTGTAGTCCATTGAGAGCTGAGGCAGGACTTGGCTGCAGGTCAGGCTCAGCAGCCGCTTCCCTTGTTGTGCCAGCATTTGGTATGACATCGTCATCAGCAGAAAGAACTGTAACATTGCCGCCTCCTTCACTGAGCACTGCAGCACCAGACGACAGCGCTGTGTGACCAGGGGGCTCTGTGAGAAACGTCCTCAAGTTCTCTAGAGAGTAACCAGCCACAGGCTGGAGATCAACTTCCATCTCTTCTTGAGCCATTTCTGCAAAGAGTCAAAGAAAACAACTTGTATTTGCAAGTCTGCACCTTGCTTCTTAGCCTGACGGCAGCAAGAATCAGGTGCAGCAGCTGGTAACTACAAAAACTTTCAGAATTCAGACTAGAGAGACTATTTGTCCTTTTGCCTTAGGCAGGCAGCAGAGCTAACCTGTCTCACGTCGATACAGCTATGTGAGCTGGCATAGCAGGCAGCACCCTTCAAGAGTCCTGGACTCAAAGTCTTTGGCTCAGCAGCAGCTAGCACCAAAGGCACATTGCAAAATCAACTTAAGGAAGCCTCGGGATGAATATGGAACAGTAAGGATTTTGTGCTGGCATCATTTACTTGCCAGTAAATCCACATGGATCTTGGCAAACAGTTTGGAAATATTCTAGAGATTCTCCATGGTGAGCAGCACTGCATTAACACCCACTTATACAGCCAGACACAGAGCACTGCTCTTGGGAGGGGGGTTTATTTTCAAGTTTCTTCAGATAAAATTCCATTACAGTAACAGATCACTGCACCCCTTTCCCCCAGCTCACGTAACAAGCCTTTCGGTTACTTTATATTCACCAACACCATGCCAACCCAGAAAGGGTATCACAGCAGACCCCAGGACTGAGATACTACAGGTAGCGCATTACCTACAGCATCAGCATTTGTGGATCCATATTCAGCCTGAGACTAGATAAACATGAAATCTGCAGTAAAACCTCATGTATATTATTTAAGAATGGTTGCCCTGCAAACACCTTTGGGATAAAGATTTCAGGTTATCTCCTGAATAGCAGTAATACCTTAGGTTTGGAAAAAAAAAACCAAACAGAGGAGGCAACGGTCAGAGCATTGCTATTATTACGCTGCTGTTAGCCATCAAATTAGAGCACTTTTGTCACCCTGTTCTACAGGCCATCTTACAACACAAAAAAAGTTCAAGATAATTTCATTAACTGAATAAATAGGCGCACTAAATAAAAAAAAAAATAGTCCTTTTTTGGAGGAGGTGTGTGGATGAAATTCTTGCAAGCTGCTGAAGGTCATTCACATTCTCAAAAAACACTTAGGCAATCATAAACCTGAATGGTTTTGGGAATTGCAGACCTTTAGCATTACTTAAGAGCCCAAAGCACACACCAAAACTTATTAGGCTAGGGGTTGTGCAAACAGAGCAAAGGCTGCTTTTAGTACAAATAACTAGAAAACGTATACCAGAATTACCAGAGGGTGTACCAATGATCACACATTTTTATAGACCTTTTAAGAAGTTCTAACTTACAAATCATTCTGTAATTCTTGTCCTAATCGCCATTTCAGTACATGTTAAGTGCCACCTCCCACAAGAACAGTCACACAGTCAAGAGATAATAATATCCAACGATCAAGTACTGCTTCTCTAGCACTAAACCCACCTTTGTGATAAAATTGCCACCGATAAGCAGAACAGACCCTTTATTTTCTCCCATAAAATTATGAGACTTAAAAACACAGTCACTGTTGTGGGTTAACTAAACCTACATATTTCTTAATTAGAAAAAAAAAAAAAAAAAGTGTTAGCACTGGCATTTTCACCATTAAATCTTGGGAGTCTTCCTGAAAGGGGCAAAGCGTTCCTGGAACCAGCCAGCTGCCCACCCAGCAGTCTCCGGAGGAGCCCTCAGATGGAAGGTCTCCATAAATAAGTTTTTTAGGCCCAGGTTAAAGAAACCAGAGTGCTGCCACAGGCCAGAGCTTGAGGAGCTTCGCAGAAGACTCTGCAGCACCGACCAGAAAGCTGAAGGCTGAAGCACAAGCTTCCCCTTGCGGAGAAGCCTCCCCCCGCCCAGCACTCGCCGCTGCTCAGGCAAACCCAGGCCCCGCTCGACGTCTCCAGGTGTTGTGCTGCATCCGCTTTAACGTAAAGTTAACCGAGGAAAAAAACAGAACAAAAATGAAACCCGAACACCATCCAAAATGAAGCGCACGCTCCACAAGCACGGGTTTATTTCTGGCTTTTTACACAGCTCGCTTATTTCGGCTAAGAACCAGTCACACAAAGGGCGCGGGAAAGGGAAGATTTCTCGGGACGCCATCCCCGACCTCCCTCAGGCCGGAGCCCGCCACCCCCCAGGCCTCCCGCC